>NW_028278294.1:0-321468 GCF_059751315.1 Micrasema longulum
ATACTGATAAATTTTATAAAATGAATGCAGATATTTTCCCTTTGAAAAAAAAAAAATGAGAACGCCCTATCAATGCTATCGTGACAGCAACGTATTATATTGCCGCATATTACACATGTCACAGGTAACAGTTGACGAAACAGATTTCTGATACCTAGAGCGTTAATCCCAGGAACAATATTGTGGGAAAACATTTTTACTAATCTCTGATGAAATGAGAGCGATGCACTCATGAATTTTACCACTTCGATACCTATGGTAGATTTTGGGTTATACTGTAAATAGTTAAGATTAACGATGACATTTATTATTATTTACATGTATTACTTCTTGATCTTCACAACATTCTCTAGTTAATGGTGTATTTCTTACAGGAAAATCCCGTGAACCAGAACACGAGAAGACAAAACATCAGACTATTCATATTTCATTTCTTTTCCTTAAGACGATAAACGATCGACAATAAACGATATTATAAAAAAAACATACACGTGTAAAACTTATTTTGTACAAGAAATACATATTTTTTTAAAAACACACTAAAATGTAATTAATTATATCTAAAATAGTCTGTGTGATTCCATTGCATATTTATTAATTATATATTATACGGCCTTAGCTAATTACAACAGTTATACGAAGAAACATATATACGAAATATTATTAATATTTAGAGCATTAACTTTGTGGTTAAACATTTTATTAACAATATAAAATATTTTTATAACTTAATCAGTGCATTAAAGGGTTGCTTATTAAAATGCATGTCGTGTTGGTTTTATATTTTGGGCAACAACTATGGTGAAGGTGTATAGTGGATTTTGCATGTTATATATATATGGTTTAGTTTGTGTCCTGACGAAGAGACGGCTACGTTTCTAAACCGGTAGACAAAGACAAGTCGGTAAGTGATTATTTTTAAATATTTAATAACATTTAATATACACAAGAAACTGAACAAAAAGAACATGAAACTATGTAGCAAAGACAAAACAAGGGAAATAAAATAATGGCATACAATATATTCATAAACGCGATGAACATATAAGACTTCGAGCTAAACTATGCCAATCCATCTTCATATAATAGTTTATTACGATATTTAAGTTTTTGCTTAGCGGTGTATTAAACTTATGCAGAGGTCTTGTGATAAAACTTAAGCGTATGTTTTGTGTAAATATCTCACATCCGATAAAATAAGTCATAACTACAAAAAACTTATTAAAAACTTATCGAAATGTAGATATTTGCCACGAGCATATTCATAGCCATTAAAATTTTCAATTTATTAAGTAGAAAAAAGTTAGAAGCGTAAATGTTTTTTCTATCCATCACCAGAGTTGCATTCGACGAGAATGCATATAAAAAAAATTGGGAAGATGTTTTTTTTTTAATATATAAAAAAGTTTGTATTTGAATGTTTACAAACAACATTCGTTTTTTATAGATCGATTTTATCTATTCTAATAATGGGTCTGACATGCAGTTGTCTTTTTCGCGCAGCATCGGGGAGGCATCTGCAAGACAGTGACAGGAAAACAATGTTTGAATACCTATATATCAAAATTCTCTGTCCCCACAATTTATGTAAACCGAAACCCAAAAATAATGATGTATACGTTTATTTCTAATTTTGACTAAATACAATAATAATCGATTTTAAACTTTCGATTGTGTTCATTTCATCTGTATACGAGTATGCCCTTTAATCTAGCAATAGCAAAGCATTGCCGGATTTAGCTCGTATATTATAAAATAAACTCTCATATGCTAAAAAATAGACATAATTCTAGCTATACGATTTACCCGCTGGATATGAATGACACATTTACACTTCTTTGAACGTTCCCGTTCTTAGTGAATATTTTAAAGTATCGTTTACACATGGACAATACAATAGAAAAGACAATATTGTCTTGTCCCAGATCCGTGAACAGCCTCGCCCGCGCAGGACATTATACTCGGTCAGTTCTGCAGATTGGTCCGTTCACGGAAAGTAAACCGGATATCTTACACAACTTTCTTATCATTGGTTGATTTACATAAACTAGTGACGTCGCACAAAGTAGTTCGTTTTTATTTAAATATTTTTTTTTTTTTTTTAGTACATTTTCAAGAATATTTGCCGAACAATTACATGCTTTAATTATTACAGCGCGCAAGAAAACATTTTTTTGTAAATAATTTCCCGTGGGACTGAAGTTCCTCATTCACACGTGAGCGCTGCGAAAATGAATTCCCGCCAGTTGCAAGAAAAAAGTCCAAGAAAGATATTTTTCTCAATTGGTCTGGGTGTTGTAGTGTATTTGTCATTACCTCCTTCCATATCCCCTCTACCCCACCTGCTGACAAGCCTCAAAATAGAGGCTTAGCGGGTTATTCCTTTTTAAAAAATATAAAAAAACGAAATAATAAAAAATAAAAAAATTCTGCCAACCTTTTCTGCAGAAAAAATGCGCGGGAGCGACAAGCACACGTCCAGCAAATCGCTATTGTCATAAGGTCCTGCCCATTCACACGAGGACAATGCGGCTAAGCGCGGTGGTGGGGGGAAATCATTGATCCGCGGCGATAGCCTGCCCGTCTATCTTGTAACAATGTATCGGAACAATGTCCTGTCCTACAAATCGTTGCTTAAACGTGGACAATGATCGGACTGGGACAAATCAATATTGTATTTTCCACGTGTAAATAATACAAATAAATATACAAAGTGATTGAAAGTGATGATAAAATGTATTATAATAACTTAGCAAATAAATGTTTGTCGCAAGAGGCAAAACTAGCAGTTCACAATGAAGTCCTGGTGCCGACCCTGATGTATGGGAGAAGTATGGACTCGGAATAATAGGTAGAAAAGTAGGCTGAATGGTATCGAAAAGCGATTTCTTAGGCCAATGTGTGGTTAAACTATGTACGATAGATCCACAAATGTCAAGATCCGTACATTGTGTAAGGCTGGGATAAGCATTATTCACAAAATCAAGAAAGGAGCTCTGCGTTGGTTTGGAGAAGTAGAGCGAATTGATAGCGAAAGAATTCAAAAATCTTTCATCATAGGTATGCGTGTGATCACCTACCTGCAGCACTGTGAGGTTGGCCTCCTGCGACAGCGTGAGCTTCTCGGCGTCCGACGGGTAGGCGTTGTAGCGGTGCTCGTACAGCCAGCGCTTCAGGATCTTGACCGAGTGCTTGGGCAGGTTGCCGCGCCGCTTGCGCACCGAGCCCGGCTGGTGGGCGTGCGCCCCGGATGAGCGCGCGCCCCCGCCGCCGCGGCCCCCCGACTGCGAGCCCTCCGAGCCGCTGTCGTTCTCGTCCGTGCTGGACGTGGACGGGAAGCGGTCGCGAGCTGCGGACAGAACGGACACAACAATCACTCACTATTTGGGACAGAGCATTAACAAGTAGTAAATATATCGCACGTTAAAACAATAGTGACCAAACTTAGATACCGTCGAAAATGCGCTGAGCACGTTAAAGGCTGTTTTCAAACCATAGCAAAAATCCACCATTGACTTAAATCGTATAATATATTATTTTCATTTATTAATTAGTAGGTAAACACACGAAACAGTACACCGAGAGGCCGACTTATCTCCACTTGATTTCTTTTAGCAAAATTTTCACCCGCGAGTAGAAATTAAAGAAATAAAACGAAAAAAGAAAATAATAAATAACCCATCCTAATTTTACCGAGCCGGGTGGATTGGCACGATACACGTGAAATGGACCAAAATGGTTCAACAAAAACCTGAAAATTAAACTCATTTTGGTGCAATTGGCCCAAACAATTACAAAAACCTAATTCAATTAGTTTCCGCTAGGAGGCGCAATTGTTTATGTAACGATCAATTCACACAATGTAGAGTTTAAAATGTTGCAAAACTTGAAACGCTATAATTATATAAATAATTTTTTTTTTATCAATATTCCTACAGAGATGAGGTAGATTTTTTTTTTTTCCAATTCAGGATTATCGATATTCGAGCGTTTACAGGGCTTATGACCTGTCATTGGCTGGGTTGAGTGGCCACTTTACGTACAACATTCCCCATTCCGCTTATTAGCGAATATCGACACTGGTATGATTTTGATTCCTGTATATATCCTATTAAATGAGAAAGCATTCACTAGCGTGTTGGAGCACCATCTATGTATTGATATTGAAGTTAAGTATTTTTAATTAGAATATTACTTTATTTTATGTATTTAAGACTCTTCCGAGTTAAATTAAGTACTAGTAATCGCCTGTATGTATGTATGTACAAAAATACACATACCAAAAAATAATGTTATATAAATAATTATCTCAAAAGAGAGTTTTTCGGAGTTTTAGCGGGGTATGATAAATATCGGATAAATCAAAACCATAAATTTGGTAGGGCCAAAAGTCAACATGATCAAAAGGGCATGCTTGACAACATAGCATAAATACGAGTAAACAAAAATTGGAAGAAACTAGAGCTTTATGCCAAAATGGACGCTTGAGACATTCAAACTTCCAACCTACCCCTACGCGGTTATTGGTGGTGGAAATAGTATGGTAGTATTAACTGGTAGGTAATAGTCGGGAGTCGTTATTCTGTACAAGAGGGCCCGCGTTGATTACGATAATTATATTATATTCGTACATATGTATACGATAGTAGGAAAATAAAAAACGTACACGATATTGTTACATTATTAAAAATGGTTTTGAATGGGTAGGTATACATTAAATACATGAGTAGATGAAAGCGTTATGTTGCAAATTTTAATGAATGTACCTTTTTACATACATGAACATTTTATGTACAGTACTTTCACATAAAGCAAACTACACCATCAAAAAGTGGCAGAACACCGATTTTGAGAGCGAATGAAGGCGTTATTTTATAGTACTCTTATTCGTGTTGGCTTTATAGAAGTTTTCTTTTAAGTGTACGTATATTAATGATGTTATAACTTATACTTACATATAAGTTATAAATTTAAAAATACTTGGTACACTTCCACTTATTTATTTTGACCAATTAGCCTAGTCTGAAGATGCCCATTAGAATAATTTGGTGGCTTGGGTCTATAAGAGCCAATGTCGATAATAGTAATATTACAATAAAGTAATAATTAAGCCATTTTTAGGCGTTATAATGAACTCTTTGACGTCTTTGATAACAAATATTTATACAAAGCAGTACAACATGTCATGTATGTGTGTAAAAAATGGTTGAATAAGTTTTTTTATTGACATCGACCCTCTACAAAATGGTGGCAAGAAAAATATTAAATCTGGCACTGGCCCTTCTAGATCCAAGCTAAAGACTTATTAGAAAGAAATTTATTGATGTTCGTCAATACACTAATTATTCTGAGGAAAATTGGAATAAATATTTGTATGAAATTTAATCGGTAAAGCTAGGGTTTCCTAGGACAGCGGTGCCCGTATCTTAACGGCCGTAGTGAACGGCGATGCGGTGGACAGCCGTCGTAACAGTGACTAGAGAGTGGTTTCCTAGGAAAACGGTGTTAATAAATGTTATCAAAACAGTTTTCCTAGGAAACCACTCTCTAGTCACTGTTACAACGGCTGTCTACCGCATCACCGTTCACTACGGCCGTTAAGATACGAGCACCGCTGTCCTAGGAAACCCTAGCTTAACATGGATTGGTACTATTGTGCTGTGTACCCGATGGAAACGATTGAAAAATTTATACAAATAATTCAATTCTAAGGTAGGAAATTCTCGTTGACTACAGAAAAATATCGGTAAATCTCTTACCACCCCATGATCCTGGAGTCAGTTTGCGTGAGGCCGAGTATTTCAGTTCATACTCGTAGTCCTGCCGCAATCGATTTATCAGACGAGATTCGATTACGATAGCGGATTATCGTGAGTTTTATTTGGTGGACCGCGAGTGACCACGATCGGAGAACATTTTCCGCTAACCACACGCGAAATACTTAGACCGTGAAGAGTTCAATGAAACTCTTTAACTGAATTAAAACTTGCAATTTTAAATTGTGATATTTTGTGGGGCCCTCCCCGGTCTAGGCAATACCCGCGCAAGTAATTTACAAAACTTATGTGTACATTTATACCCGTACACAAAAGTTTTGTAGAGAGATTTTCCGTCTCTGTTGCAACAAATTTAGATCTAGATAACTTTCTAGGGAGGAAATCCAGCCAGTCTGCAAAACATTGTGGAATAATGTATTTATTTATTTGACCGTAAATTGTAGTCTGCGTTACTTTAAGGGCTGTTTAACACAATACATAATGCAGACTGTAAATATAAAATATAAGTTAATGAATAAAAAGCAGATATCTGCTAATCTGCCAATATGTACAGAAAAATAGATCCATATTATCTACAGAAACCGTATTCAGCAATCGAATTGCCCTATTAATGGGTGAATTATGACTTGCATTTGTACGGCTTGTGGGTGCGCAAAACAGTGCTCGCGATCTCGCTCTAGTATAATCATTCGGAACACACAACCTAATATATTTCATTATATTAGGTTTATACGTATAATACTTCCAGAAATCTGTATATGTATAATGGCATCACTTGTGTGTTTCTTTAAAAAGGTTTTAATTGATAGATTATTTGTGAATAATAAAGAATAGTTATTTTGGTTCATTGAACCGGGCAGATTATATTAGATCGATGACTTAAAGCCAATCGTATTGTTGACATTCGCAAATACATTCCGCATCAATCAGCACCAATTGGCCGGCACGTCAAACATTTTGGCAACCGCTCCACTGACCGGCAAATGTCAGACAAATTTCGTTTCCCACAGTTATTTTACATTAACTCAATAAAGGTTTACCAAAGTGATTTTATGCAGAAAATAATTATTGAATTATACACGCCCAAGGTGCATTTACTTAAATGCAGATAGAAAAAGAAACAATACTATTTGTACTAGGGTGAGTGCTATAGTAGTAGGAGTAATTTGACACTGAATCTAATGGTCAAACATAAGTAAACGTAAGAATTTATCTCAGCCATAAAATATACACTTTTTTGTTTTTTTCAAAAAATGAACGCTTTACGTTTATTTATTTTGACCATCAGATTTAGAATATTCAATTACTGTAGCACGTCCAATTACTATAGCACCCCCCCCCCCTCCTAGTACAAATAATATTGTTTCTTTTTCTATAATATAATATTGTTAATGCACAAATAAATGAACATGTATGCCTGAACATGTGAAGAATGAATTTAAGAAGTGCCAGTTTATTTTAGTAATATATAAGTTTAAGGATGCAGAATTAGAGGAAGACTAAGAAAGACATGGCATGACAAAATCCAACAAATACGGCGCGCGAATGTAGAGGAACCGATATCTGTATGCAAATATAGAGTGATGTGGGGTTCTATCCTCTCTGCCTACCCTTACAGAGAAACGACGTGATGGTTTGTTGTTGTTGTAGAAGTTTAAAATAGGCATATGTGCATATGGAGAAAATATGAATTCAATTATGAGATTGTAATATAATCCAACTAAATAATTCATCATCATTCCAATTAATTCATCATTCAATTAGTCAATGACGTATTCTCCTTCGTTACTTTACAACAAGTTAGTCAATAATACATAGCAGCTTCACCGTACACTGCGCAAATATCGCGAGCAGCTTTGGCAGCTTTATTCTCTCGACTGAACGCGGAAGGAGGTTTCGAAAACGCTAGCATTCGTGTGCTTGATTTTTTTTCCTTTTTGAAGGGTTGTAAAATAAATTATATGACCTTTTTTAAAATGTCGGTACTCATTTTTAAATTTGGGTAAAAAAACATAGACACAACTTATGTTAACACACAGTAGATTGGAACCTCTTATATACGTGGCATCGTTTTTGGGATTCCCTACATCGCTCTTTTACTTAGTCGGCGCAGAGAGTGGTATGCGTAAAGGAAAGGTGATAGTGAATAATCTTTGTTATGACTTTTTTAAAAGTATTTTGTTATATTTTTTAACTTTCCGAAACTTCTAGATGTAGGTTCAGCAGTGCAGACGAGGAAACACCTATACACATTATATGTGAATGTGATGCTTTACATCATAAAAGGAGCCTCATCCTCAAGGGCCACTGGTATAACCTGGGGATGTTAAAGAGCTCGCCTCCTACCTAATAGCCCGATACTTTACGGATCTGGGCTTGGAGGGGGAGATTTAGCAAAATGTAAACCCTCGCCTTCCACACAGTAGCCAGGCTCTTTATAGACCGGGGCTTGAAGGGCGAGAACTATTCACGGGGACCCGTCACAAGAGATCTTCACAGGTCGTAGTGGCGTCAGGAGCTTGCATAGCACTGACCCCCACTACTAATAAAAATAATAATCAGAATATATTTTTTTATAAAATGAAAGTTTTTTTTTTAAATCCCAAAATGATTTTTATACGAGGAAACCTATCCATCATTGTTCTTTTTCAGCGATCTGATTCCGAGTCCGTGCTATCGCAAATTAACGCTGGAATTAACACGGCCGCGCTTTACTTCGAACGTAAATTCAAATCCGTATTCTGGGCTGGTATTCCAAACGCTCTCGTGGCCGTATTATCTCGTGTATTTTGTATGTAAAATGTAAAAAAACTGTTTTCTCGTGCCACGAGAGTGGTTCAGAATAGCACCCCTGTTAACACGAGCTCGTGTTTAATTATCGCGAACTTAGAATCAGGCCCCTGAGCCTCGATTAATTCATCTCGAGTAAAATAAATACTAAGTCATAATTCATAGATAAATCTTCAATTTTATCTACAAAGTAAAATAAAGTTTTCTGTATGAAAAGCAGAATATGCCTACAATTTTTTCTTCTAAACATGTTTAATTATAGGTTACCGGCGAAGATACTTTAAATGTTCATTCGAATAAACTCATTTTCGTACACAATTATCGGTTTTTCTTTATAGGCAGTCGAAGATAACTCTGTTAACTTCCCATTGTAATCGGGGCCCTGGTATACTTTTTTTACACGGTACTGCGTGGTACGTATCCCCCGTGTAAAGAGTCTCCGATGTGCATAGTTTGAATTGGGCAGTAGAATATTGCGAATAAGATCAGACAATCCTGCATTTCTAATGCCTAGAGTCTAGCGTTTAATCGTATTAACGTAGGTCGGGAGAAGGGGGCGTGTGAAACACGAGCCGATTACACAACGTACTAAAGTGATACCCGTCGGACGTACGACTCTGTTCTAGAACACCTGGCCAGGTGGGTTATTATTATTACATTACTATAACATATTACTCTACTCTATTCTACTCTTCTCTACTGTACTAGGTTGATTTTTCAAGCATTACCTTGATCCTGACTGACGTTTACAATAATTTTGCATTAGTGCAAATTTAGCAATCCAATCATTTGAAGGAATGCGATTAAATCAAATTACGACACCCACAAAAAGCGAAATTCTTTAATTTTGTACTCGCAAAATAGTCACATATTAATTCCACACATATAATCTTACTAAACTCATTGAAATAACATTTTATAAACTCTTGTATTATCCCCGCAACATTGTGTAAAAAGGTCCTTCAGATAAACATAATTCAATTTAATTACTATTATATGCACAATTTTGTATAAATACATTGAACTTTATAATAAAGATACCAGTCTCGAAGTTGTCGCATAAGCGATGAAACCGGTAAATTGTTATTACAAATTTGTGGATTTAAGTATCACTTGTCTTTTATTTCTATAATAAATTATAATTGACATCCACCGAGCATTTTCAGTAACCTTGAGAGTTTTTGAAACTTTGTGTTATTTTTCATAACTAAGAAAATAAAAATAGAAACACTAGATTGAAAAAATTGAAACTAAATATTCACAGTTATTAACTAAAAGAATGGGATTTGGCTAACTGATAACTAGAAATTATAATGAATAAGATGTTCAAATATGGGCAGAATGGTGAATATTACACAGTGTGTAAAGTGGCCCCTTAAACCAGCCAATGACAGGTCATAAGCCCTGTAGATACCTAGACTTCTATATTACCTTCTCTAAAATGTTCTTCATCTCTGTTGTAATATGTACATATTAACAGCTCCCCAGGGAGTTGAATCCAGTCCTTGTCTACAAAAATTAAGACAAACTCAAAATATTGTAGAAATTATTTGTTTTATGAAATGGCCTACCAAAGTTTTGACACATCTAAATTGATTTGTAAAATATAATTATTCATATAACCTTAAGGTGAAGTATTTGTGTATATATTTTTGTGAAATATACACACAGTGGCTACTAGTTTTAGGATTAAAGTTGTTGCGCAAATTATCACAACGTTTCAATTAGTTATAGCTACGAGATTGTTAAGTTTATTTATTTATTTCCATTTGAAAATATTTGTCTAAAAAGATAAAATTAATGTTTTTTAAGAGTTAGGGTGGGTGCTTTAGTAATTGGACATGATACATAATTGAACATTATAAATTTAATGGTCAAAATTTTTTTTTTAATGCGTTGTTAATTTTAAGAAAAAAAGAATTCTGTTTTATGGTGGAGATAAATTCTTACGTTTACCTATATTTGACTCTTAGATTTAGTGTCCAATTACTATAGCATTGGGTGCTATAGTAATTGGACATGATACATAAATGAACATTATAAATTTAATGGTCAAAAAATTTTTTAAATGCAATGCGTTCATTTTAAGAAAAAAACCCACAAGACAAGATTCTGTTTTATGGTGGAGATAAATTCTTATGTTTACCTATATTTGACTCTTAGATTTAGTGTTCAATTACTATAGCATTGGGTGCTATAGTAATTGGACATAATACATAAATGAACATTATAAATTCAATGGTCAAAATTTTTTTTCAATGCAATGCGTTCATTTTAAGAAAAAAACCCACAAGACAAGATTCTGTTTTATGGTGGAGATAAATTCTTACGTTTACCTATTTTTGACTCTTAGATTGAGAGTGTCCAATTACTATAGCATCTACCCATTACCTCTTTATTTATTTATATTTGGATAATTTATATAGCACCGTTTTTTGTTCAAATCACCTCAAGGGCGCTGTACAATAAATAAATATCCCAAGCACGAAGACATATTAAAAAAAATATTTAGAACAAAGAAATTTTTTGAACATAAAATATTTAAAAAAAAAACAAATGGTTGCTTACTTCTGCAGGGAAGAAAGGAGGGGAGCGCGGCACAGTATCAGGCTCCCCCCTTTTCACTCCTGCAGAAGTAAGCAACCATTTCCTTTTTTTTATATTTTATTTTTTTAAATTTTATTCGTTTTAAAAAATATATATTAATGTGCCAATATGTCTTCTTGCTCATACTGATTATCGTGGTTTCGGATGTGACAGGGTTTAAAGAACACCCTGTATAATGAATACCTAACATAACTCAAAACTTCAAATTTTAGAGTTATCGCTCTGTGGAACAGAGCCATCGATTTGTTTACAAAAAAAACTTTTTATAAAACATAGTTTTATAAAGTTTTGGGTCGAATTGCTATATTTTTTCCGACAAGAGCTTAAAAATTGTATTTGACTATCGTTATACATGTACGTTATACAGACTAGGAACATTTCGGTCTGCACGATGGGGACATTTGAGATGGGGATTTGGGAGATATTTTTGTTATAATTGCGGAAAAAAAACTACACCGAGTTTACTAATCCAGTTCGACGGGTGGATTGTTTATTAGGATTTATACAAGCGTGAATTATTATTATTGCGTACCTACAGCACAGGCATAGCGCCGAGCGCCTGTGCCAATAGAGAGTCAAGTAAAGGAGTCCCGTCCCGCCAGACAGCTCTAGCGCCATGCGCTGCGCCGCGCCGGTGGGCAGTGTTTACGTAAACAGCGAGGTGTGAATGTTGACGATGAAAATTATTCTTATTTTTATTTCATTTAATTAGCACGATAAATTTATTGAATTAGCACAATAAATGATATAACGAGTCTAAATAATTTAGAATTGTTATATGCATTGGGCGGGTACTAATTAAACATGCTACAATAATTGAACAGTTTAAATCTTATTATCAAAAATAAATAAATGCAATGCGTTCATTTTAAGAAAAAACACACAAAAAGTGTATATTTTATGGTGGAGATAAAAATCTTAAATTGACTTATTTTTGACCATTAAATTTAGTGTCCAACACATATAGTGTATAACACCCACCCTTTACAGTATTGCTTAGATAATATTATGATCCTTCGGTCCGATTAAAAAAAATCTTATACGAAGGTTATTTTAGCCGTGTTACTAGTTTTCAGCAATATTTTCTCTGCTTATTTCAGTCTTCATAATAATACGTACTTCAGTATCTTTCAGATACTTACACTTGTGTTTGTGAGGTGATTATAAAAATAGCCATTTACAAATTGCATTCATTCATTATTCCCCTTTCGCTACAAACGGCGCATAGGGCACTGCATTCCTGATTATTTTTACAAGATAATCAGTTATTATTATTATTATTATGAATAACTTATATAGCGCCATTTTCGTAATAAAATACCTCAAGGGCGCTTTACATAGTGATTCTATTGTTAAATTAATTTAATTGAAGCTTTTAAATATGTAATTTTTTTTTTTTTTAATTATTTTGTTGTCACATGCTACGGATTTATTCAAATGATTTAGAGAACAAGTGGGTTTTAAGTTTTTTTCCGAAACATCACTTCACTTTCACAGCCTCGCACCTCTGCTGGGAGAGCATTCCATGACATAGGGCTTGCGACCGCAAATGCGCGTTCACTAAATTTAGTGCGCTGTTTGCGTAGAGGTATAATAACTTTTCCTCTCGCCGTAGACGTAGATGGTCTAAGCGTGAGACGCCTGTCAGCTAGTTCATCTGGAATGCATAGTTCCCTTAGATATTCAGAGTTGTGCAGTGACTTATACATAAGCCAACAGAGTTTGTATTCGACCCTCTGTGGAAAACGTAGCCAGTGTAGTTGCCGAAGTAGTGGAGTGATATGACTGAACTTAGAGATTCCGAAAATAAGTCTCGCTGCGGCATTCGATACAGATTGTAGGCGAGTCATTTTGTTCATTGGTAGACCTGCATAGATACCCGTACCATTACAATAATCGACTCTAGACACTACAAACGCATTTATTAATTGACGGGCGGCATCAACCGGCAAATTTTTGCGTATGCATTTAATTTGTCTCAGCTGGTAGAAGCATGAACTTATCGTCCTTCTAATTTGAGCGTCAAGAGAAAGGTCAGAATTGAGTAAAACTCCCAGTAGTTTAACGGTGGGTAAAGCGGTACTTCCTACATTGGGTAGAGCCGTATCCTGGATCAAATTCTGTCGTTTGGCTGAAGCCGCCCACAGTTGTTCAGTTTCCGATGGGTTTAATGTTAGTCTGTTTTCAGCCATCCAGTTTCCTATTTTCTCGATGCATCCATCAATGAAGTTGACAAGCACACTTCTCTCGCCTGGTTTGCAATAAAAATAAATCTGCGTATCATCTGCATAGCAGTGAGACCACAATCCACATTCTTTGATAATGATCTCTATATCTTTAGTGTAAAAAAATCAGTATAATGCTTAAGGTGCCAGTCGTGGGATTATGAAATATTCTACATTGTAAAAACAGAATTTATGTAAACAATGTCGGGAACTGAACCCGAGACCTATTGCATTGTAGGCAAACGCGCTGACCATTTGATCAGGAAGAGCTACAAATCATTCAATTATTATGTATTATTTTTAAATTCCGTTCTGTCTTTTAATGGTATTTCAGAAATGTTAATACATCGCACCAACCAATGATTCTTTAGATTGATTTTTAAAATATGTATTTATGATTTTACTAAATATCAATAGTATTCGAAACTAAAATGTCGTAACGAACTTTAAAAATAATTTAAATAAGCTAGCAGTAGTTAGCTAGCTTAGTTAGCAGTAGCTATAGTAAGATAATATAATGAATTCGCAAAGCAATTGCTAATTGAGTGTTCCCGCCATCCGCCAACTCCTTCCATTGCAGTTGGCCGGTACTCGGTCAACTGCTCTGTACAGGCCAACTGGGTCAACGGTCAACCTTTCTCTGCAAAACAATAAACAAATGCCAGGTACGCACGGTCCGAACTAAAACGCTTATTTTCGTTACGATTCATTCATGTGTAGCTCCTTAGTGCGGGAAATAATATTTACTTTCGATAGATCAGTTTCATTTCTTACAATCGTAAAAATCCACATAGTACGATAAAATAACATTGGGTGGATTGATTTCGATTGTATTACAATATTTGTATTTATTTAATAGCAGGCAAACACACTTACCAGTACACCATGAGGCTGACTAATCTTCATTTGATTTCCTTTTGCAGGATTTTTATCTGAGAGTAGCGTCTAAATACAAAAAATATTCATACAAAATAATATAATAAATTTCTATCCTCTCTAATTTTACTGTGACGCGTGGATTTGAATGATACGTGTGAAATTGGCAAATGCTTGCAGTTCGTTAATTGCTACGTTATTTAAATATAAACTAGACTCCGAGGTATGTATGCAAAGAAAGAGTGATATGGCGTTCTATCCTCTCTGCCTACCCCTACGGAGAAACGGCGTGATGGTTTGTTGTTGTTGAATTAGACTCCCAAAAGCGACCTAATTATTTAAACGTCTTTTTGGTAAGAAAGTACCTAAAATAAATAATTTCTTCCGCTCTCTTTAGTTTAAATAAATTAATAATACCTATCCAATCAAATAAATAAGTGGAATAACTTTTAAAAATTTATTTATAAATCATATAATACAATATATTTCACAAAATAAAACACATATTAATTACATTCCCAGGAGTTTATACAACTCAATTCGGGACTTAAATAATATGAACATATTAAAAATATAAAAAAGCACATATTAAGAACAACAAGGAAAAAGCAAGTTTATCATCTTTATATCTAAATATACCACAACAATATACCTATAAGCCAAAAACCCTTTTTTATACAAATAAAAAAATATTTAAAAACTAAGGGAGATAAGGTCGACATTGCTTACTTTAATTATTTGTTTCAATATTAAAAAAAAAAAAATAAAATGGGTTGAGTGCATTTCAGCGCATTAGGTAAAAAAAAACCCCCGCTTTAAGCGAAAATGTTTTACATAAGAAAAAAATAGTACATTTGATATTATACTCATATTATTCGAAATGACGATAACAATAAAATATAATAATAAAAATACACAGAAAACGTTTTTTAGGTGAATTATTAGTATCAATGTAGTTACAATTAAATGTACCTTTTAATACTGTGCAAATTTTCTGTAAAAAAACAAAACTTCACATCATTTATTAGTATTGAAAGTAATGAAAATACCCTATGCATGATAGGCAAACGCCTTAATGAGCCATGAGCCTGACAATCATCATAATATAGGAAAAAAATCAAGCGAGACTTGGTGGTTATTGCAAAAAACTTACATGTGAATTTCGAATAAAACACGTCCAATAAAAATTAAGAAGGGCAGTGTAATAAATAACAATTTAACACATATTTTAAATATAAAAATTTATTTTCAGAACATGTTTTCCTGTTGACACAAATATGTCCATTAAAGAAATCAATCTGAATAACGATTACATAAAATAGTAATTTTATATGGACAATATTTCACATGCAGTCGCAGCCACTTGTCTTATGTTAATTTATTTTCTAACAGCTGCCAAAAGGAAGTGAATAAATAACACATATACAGGTAAACTTGTCTCCACAGAGTAGTCTTAAAACGATGGAACACCTCGTTAGAACGAAGGAGGAAGTCATTTACGATATCAATTAAAGTTGGTTACATTCTTCGTGATTATGTCACTTGCGCCACGTTTTCCGACCATGTATAGACTATAGACGAACATCGAGTTACAGTATGCAACAAAGACCCTGTCACAAAAAAACACGATGATCAGTATGAGCAATAAATACAGTAAAACTCCGTTTATCCGAACTCCAGTCATCCGGATCGCTATCGGGAAATAAAAAATACTAATGTTTTTACAATAATACAAATTTTGAATTCAACTTTTAATTTTATTGTGCAATTAACTTCGCTTGACATATCTAAATAAGCTCTCAATGTTATTCTAATTAGCTGTATTATTTCAAAAGCAATATGTAAATTAATTTTAGTTTATTTTATAACTTATATGTTCTTTTTTTTTTAAACAATAAGTTTCTTATTTTTAAATCAATCTTTATTCTTATCTTTCACTTAATCTTAATTATGACTTAAATTGATTTAATTAAGCTACGCCCTTATTTTATATAATCGATGAAAGATGGTAGAGTTCCATAATTAAGGATATGTAAAAATAATGTTACCAATGCTTACTTACAAATTTTATGTGTATTCATTGACAATTCTTGATGGAATTCCAGTCTAGTTATAAAAAAGTTTATATTTGAATATACGATTCCAGTCTAAAGATGCCCATTAGAGACCGAAAGCGCTAATTAGTCGAATAAATAATAAAGAAGTGCACAAAGTATTTCTAATTTATAACTTAAATTTAAATATAAGTTATGTAATTGCATTGTATTAATAAACTATAATATACAATATTGATTTTAATATTTGTTTATCCCATTATTCAACTGTATGTTTATTTTTTTAAAATATATTTTATATTTCAGATACATACGAATTGCGTTTCTGGCATTTTCTGAACAATATTTCGAGTATAATGTCGAAACGCCTGCAGGTAAGCACTGGATTCCAGCCCCTAGGAAATAATATAAATATACCCTGGCAACTTTTAAACTGGCGGTGTTTATAATTGGAAATACGGATTATCTATGGTTTACGTCAAGTGGCGCGATTTTCACACATACTCGATTATTTTCTGCTGTTGCTTCAGTTTTATTCATTCAACAATTATAATAACGATTATAAGTGATATTAGATCATTACGTATTATGTGTGTGCTGGTTACATTTTTTTAAAATGTAAACAACCATAATCGAAGTTCGCATAATATTATGCAAATATGACGATTCTGATATGGCAGGATTTTTGTTACACACTATATGTAAAATACAAGGTAGGCACATCGCAACATTATTTCGCAATTCCGCGGTCGTGAGAATTGATGAAAAGTGCATCGAATGTAAATTTTATCAATTAAAAAGGTTGACACAAAGGAGTGAGAAAACGAATGTAAATATGAATTAATCTACTCTTTTAATTTGCAGTGTGAATTTACTAAATAGCAAACGTATTTTAAAACATTTAAGTTTGTAAGTGAAAATTCTTGATGGAAGTTCATTGTAATTTATTATATAAATAAAAGACGAGTGATACTTTACTCCACAAATTAAGAATATCCAGTGACCGTTTCATCGTTTAATAGAAAATAAACAAACATTTGAATTAAAAAATAATGTAAAAATAATTCATATTGCACCTAAAGGCTCTAAACTTGACAAATTAGAAATTCTCGAAATTAATAGATTAAAAAATAAACCCAACGTAGAATTACTTAATGAACAGATAACACATGTGCATTCTCCATTACTTTACCAATTGTAATATTATTTTACTAATGACTTTTTACCCTTTGTTTTTCAGAAATCATTATTTACAAAACCACACTCACGAAGGATGGGAAACCAAAAATAAAATAAAATACTTAAACTCATTAAAATAGCATTATATCAACTCATTAGTTAACCCGAAGACAAATTGTTGATAATGATCATTAAGATAAAAATAACTTTATTTAATTTACTTTCATATAACTTTGAATTATCTATCCTTACCTCTGTTTCGTATAAATACATTGAACTCTTTAATAAAGATACTAGTCTCGAAGATGTCGCGAAAGCGATGAAACTGGTCACTGGATATTCCAAATTTGTGGATTAAAGTCTCACTCGTCTTTTATTTATATGATAATAAACGTATTTTTTTATTTTTTTTACTATAAATATGTATTAACCGTACATTATGCATTAGAAAATAAAATAAACATTAGAAAAAATGCTGTAATTATCATGGTAAGCAAAAATATAACTGGACAGTTGGTATTGTTTTCATTCATTGGCAAGTTTGTCAAATATAATTTAGTATAATTTCCTACCGTAGAGAGTATTGAACACTCGCTGAAAATGGTAATAGCTGGAATAAGGGAGTTAAAGGAGTTATTGACGGTGCTTTCATTGGTACCGTTATTTATTTTATACATGTGTGGGGTCTCACCTTTTATACGTGAATATCAACGAGTTGACACATCACGTTACATATTTTTCAATCTAAGCATATGCTTTCTATACTATATAGTATGGGAAAACTGAAGAAATTGGACATGACATAAAACAGATAATCTTAATTTGGCGTTGCAAAAACATAGTTCTAGAGCTATAGGACGTCAGTTTGGATGCAGTTACATAATAATGATTCTGCCCGCAGAATCGATAAAAAAATGCAGGGGATATACGAACTGGCTTTATTTAAGGGCACACCACCCGCGCGTTGGAAAAAATTTTTCGTCAAAATGGTTCCAGACTACTAACGCATACAATTGCAATTTTTGAACACACACAGTTTCACGTTGCACCGAGGGACACATAGATACTTAGTTGGCAAATTAATTATTTCTAACTCGGAACGAAATTGGATTACCTTAATCATTTAAATACTTATACCTTCAAAACTTAAATTCTATGTTCGTTCTTCATCGAGTTTTCACATTTAATTACAAAAAATGTATGTATTTTAAAAAATAAAATCATACAAAGATTCGGTTAAAAATTTACTCGTTTTCGAAAAATATCGATCTACCTACAAGTATATTCTAATCGAATCAGGGGCCTGTTTAGTTCTGCCGAATTTGTTAAAATGGCGATTTGGATCAGTACTATTGACAACGCATATTCAGTGTCACAACAACGAATACTAATAGTAATATAGATTTTACGTTGCAACAGTACCTAGTACGAGTACAATCAGCAACTTGATAAATGTCTATGCACATAGTACATTACAACATGCACTTTTGGCATACGTAATTGCACTTTCTCATATTACGTCATCACCTTTAGCGGATAAATCATGTTTATGAGGTTGAGGTCAGTCGAATTAACGTCGGCTGGAGGAGGTTTGTCTACATTCAATATATAGGAGTCTCGCAGACTTGGGGCCAGTTGCATAAAAAAGTTTTATTTAAAGAATTGTTTCATTCCGCGAAAATTGATAAAACGAGTTGCATAAACGAGTAAGATAAAACAACCGGTTTTGCATATTTTGTCAAAAACCCAACATTTTAAAAACTTTAAACCACTTTTTTGTAGTGCACTGGCCATTACAGAATCGATCTATCTAAACCACGGTCTGCCATAATTTTGACTCCTTTTTTTATTTTATTTTACTTTTTGTACATAATGTTATTTGTACATTGGCGGGCTTATTGCCAAATGGCAATTTCTTCCAACCAACTAATAAAATAAAAGTTTTATTTTTATAATTCAAATTACAGAACATATTCAATAGAAAAAAAATATTAAAAAGCTAAAGATATATAAAAATAGAAATAAACGTATTTGTTTCTAAATTACCTTAAATCAAAACTTTCACTCAATGGGAAAAAGGAAAAAAGAGGAAAAGGGAAAGAAGGAGAGATGTTTCTTCAGACGTGATTTAAACAGAGATAATGTAGTAACATATTTGATGGTGGATGGGAGATGATTCCACAGTCGAGCCGCTTTTTAACATGCGACATTGAATTTTTATCCAGTCTTGTAGAACCTACCCAGTACTGGATATATTATATATAATACCTTGTTAGCCCGAATATATGCGATATTTTTTATTAAAAAAAAATCGAAAAAAATTGGCGCTATATATTCGTGGACGCGTAATATTCGAGTGGATATGTTATGTATATTTTCTTTTACATTAGTATTTAATCTAGGAGAAGTCCATAATAAACAATTAAATACCCGTTCTGGGGGCCTTACTTAGCGTATTGAAAATAATGCATTATTTAGAAAACAATCGAACCACTCTAGCTCTCCTTGGTTGGACGCAGTGCCTAAGTTAGGCAATATTTTTTTATCAAATTTTTAGTTACAGTACAGCTCCAACTATCCGCATCAAATTGGACCGGACCACGTTCGGATAATAGTTTTTTTCCTGAAAAACGGTCTATTTTAATTAATTACTGTATGTTCACGCCAGCTGGTGCAGGATTCTCGCGTCGATGGTCTCGCCAATCTCGGGTGGCATGCGAATGAGGAAAAAGACACACTTTCTTCAAAATACTATTTATTATCCAAATTCCACAATGTCACATAAATCACAATTGAAAACAGTTTGAAAAAGTTGAGCGGGCACAGTCATTAAATACACAAATCAGCTCGAATAAAACCACAGGGTAATCACACCCTAACACTCATAACTGCGTACAAGCCACGTCTGTCACTTGGGACCTTCCGTCATCGTCTCTAGAGGCTCACTTAATCAATGTCACAGAAATAATAATTATTGCAACTGTTCTAAAAGATAACCGCAGTTTCATTAAATGAATACGCGGGTAAACACATTTCCCTAATACACGTAACACTCAAGAATGCGTACACTCCTTGCCTGCTACGGTCTGACTTTCCGTCAGCAGCTCTACAAGCACGCTTGCAGACTACAAGCTTAAGACTGAAGCTTGTTACTCTCCCACAAGCTTTCCAAAAACCTATTTCAATTGCATTCCACAAAAAATATTACTGACATTTTAGTGTCAAACAGGATATTTCTAAGACCTTTTTAAACGATCACAAGATTTCTTTTCCTAAATAAATTATATTATATATGACATCCTAGGACAAAAAACAATAAACTAAACTAGGATCTTAATAATTAAGTATAGGACAAATGCCCAGTTCTTTGAAATATTACATGAAAAAATACAAGGGTACATAGAATACACAGTAAAATAAATACCTCAACTTCAGTAGAAAACATTTAAAACGGCATAAAACAATAATTCATGATATACGACACTTTTGAAAGAAATGAACATGTTGCAAGGCAGAACAAAAACATCCGAAATTACTAGTCGTTAAACAAAATAAGTCAATAATTGTTTTTTGTAAAGCATTATTTTGACCCGCCAAATCCTCGGATCGAAGTTGTTAGTGATTTGAATGCGTTCTTTACAAAATATTTTTTTTTTATATTTTTATTTTGTCTTTAAATAGTACAAACATAATAAATGAATGTCCTAATATTAACTTATATCTAATTATTATTAAAACATATTGTTGCCGACGTAAAAGTACATGCACCAACTTGGCGGCCCTTCCTGGGGTTTTAATGTAGCATAGGAGGCTTCAGTATGTGTAAGCGATCTACCACCTCCTCAATAAAGACTAGTATTTGTCACTTTCGGGGGTGGTGATCGCCATACTGAAGCCCACATATAGATTAGAATTCATGAAAATATTTGTATGCCCATAATGTGTTTTTATGTTGTTCTGTATAAGTGTTGATCGCCGCGCGGTCGGCGGGGAACTGCGGCCGGTAGCGGGAGGGTGGGGACCTTATACGTGGCGCGAGAGAGACCGATAGAGCCGGCAAATGTGCTCGCTATCTCTCTCGCCGCGTGATTGGTCAACCTAGCACCGCCCGCTATTGGCCTAGCCCACCGCCGCACGGCAAAATGTTGTATATATAGCCCCGCCGGGGAAAAATAAAGTCAGTCATCTCACCACACTACTAAGGCTTTCTACTCTCCACTTCACCTCCCTACCTCGCTTCAAACCGGACCTCATCGCCACCTGGATTCGAACACCGCTACCCTCCTGGACTTGGAACTCGGATACTCTTTGGATTGGATTTTGGACCCCGGATAATTTGGACCCTTGGATACTTCCCCGGAACACACCCCGCCGTTCCCACCGACGGAGAGATACCGGCCTTACAACCCGGTTGCCTGACTCAGGATTGCGGCCGCCAGCGCTACTCGCTAGCGACCCCGCAAGGGATCTCTAGGCGACGATACCTCCCCCGGAGCTTATCGTTCGTCGGCCGAGGCCCGCCTACGCCCGGCCACTCTGCGTTTGACACCAGCACCTATAGAAATACAGTTCTTGTGACGGGCGCGATTGCTACGGACGAAGCAGTGATCCGCCGCGTCTGTTACAAGTTGGTCCTTCGAGAAGAACCGGATATTCATCGCAGAGCGCCTAGAGATGACTTCGAGAACCCCTTCACTCCGCTCGGGTCGAGGAGGCACGGAACCGAGAGAAGACCCTGCTACAGATCAGGACTCAGCCGAGTCGGACACATCCGAAGATACAGTCCAGCGGCTGAGGACGCAGGTTCGAACGCTCCGTGCTTCACTACACGATCAAGACCGACGCGTGCCCTTGGAGACGAATCCCGAGCCCGCGCCGCGTACTACGGATATGGACGGCATCATGACGGTGCTGTCAAAAATGGCGATTCTACTAGAGGCTTCGCAAGGAAGAAGCCCGACTTCAGCCCCAGAGGACGTTAGCAGAGTCGGCGCCATGATAGCGCGCCAATCTACTGCCAAGGACCTACCCGCCTTCGCCGGAGAGCCGCAGGAATGGGCTACTTTCAAATCGCAGTACACTCAGTCGACGGAGATGTGCTGCCTTTCGGATCCAGAAAACCTCCTGCGTCTACAGCGTGCGTTAAAAGGACGGGCAAGAGAATCTGTGTCGTCATTACTAGTGGATCCAAGCCAAGTGAGGGTGATAATGAAGACGTTGGAGCTACACTACGGCCAGCCGGACATTGTAGCGTCTTCCTTGTTGGAAAAAGTGAGAAGGCTCCGCTGCATACAGAACGACGGATCTACGCAAGCATTAGTAGATCTGTCTAGCGCAGTTCGGAACGCGATAGCGACCTTAGAAGGCTTCGGTGGCGATTACATGTCTACGCCACAACTACTAAGTGAACTAGTGAGCAAGTTACCGCTGTGCATGAAGTCTCTCTGGTGGTACAGCAGAAGAGGAAACCGGGTGAGGCCCTCCGCGAAGGATTTCGCGCTCTTCTTGGAAGATTTAACGGAATCTTCGATGATAGGCGGCGGAATAGAGCCGCAAGTGTACAGCGGAAAACAACGCGAGAAGCCACAGAAGCGAGAACAAGTGCATACAGTGATTTCAACAGAGGGAAACGGGAAAAGTGTAGCGTCATGTGTTTTGTGCGGACGAGGACATTTACTACAAACGTGCCAGGAATACATAGAGTGTAGTATTCCGGAAAGATGGGACATAGTGAAGCGAAAGAATTTGTGTTTTTCGTGTTTATCGAACACTCATCGGGCGATAAAGTGTAGAAATGTAAAAAAGTGCGGCCTCGATGGATGTCGCCGAACACATCACAAGACATTACACGACAGAAATAGTGCCGATATCAGTGAAGCTCGGTCTAGCGCCGATATACGAGCGCCAGATAATAATGCCCGCCGCAACACGCCTGCAGCGGCGGGCGCCGGGGGAAACAGACCGACCGCGAACGAAACCCGCGCCGCGAGTTCAAATGAAAGAAACTACGATTACGGCCACAGTTCGCGGACGAATAATATAGTGACGAGCACCTACGCTCGGGAGGAACCGGTCCTCCTAAAAGTGATTCCCGTCATGTTAAGTGGTCCGCGAGGACGAGTGAACGCGTACGCGTTACTAGATGAGGGATCAACCGTGACATTGATTGACGCAAAAATAGCAAACGACATCGGCGCGCCGGGAGAGACTCGAGGATTAAAAATCCACGGTGCCGGCGGAATGTGCGTAACAGATAGTGCATCAAGAAAAGTCACAATTAAAGTGCGCGGAGTTACGGAAGATTTATTCACTCTCCGCGCAAACACAATACAGAAGCTGAGTCTGCCGCTACAGCCCGTGATTGAAGGGGAAGGCAGGATGCGACAAGTGTGCCCGCAGTTACTCATCGGCCAAGATAACGCCTCTCTCATAGTGACGAGAGAGGCACGGAGATGCGGGGAATACATCGCCTCAGTGACAGCCTTAGGAAAGGTGATACACGGTGGGCGGACACGCCAGACTAACGCCAGCATACTAATGGCGCTTAGTACAGAACAGAGACTAGAAAATCTAGTTAAACAAAATTACGCCGTCGACGCGTTAGGTATAAGTTCGACAGCCAAGATATCGCGTCAGGAGGCGCGAGCCACAGAAACCATGAGAGCCACGACACGTTTCCTACCGCAAGGACAGTACGAGACAGGGCTACTGTGGAAAGACAATCGAATATGTTTACCGGATAATCGCCGTACAGCGCTGAATCGATTTTTAAGCATAGAGAAAAAGTTCAGTAAAAACAGTGAATTCGCCGCGGCTTACAAGTTAAAGATTAAAGAATATCTAGACAAGGGGTATGCCCGGGAACTGACGCTGGCTGAAAGACAAGACACTGCGAGTGGGCTTTGGTTTTTGCCGCATTTCGCAGTGACGAACGTGAATAAACCGGATAAAATACGGATAGTATTTGACGCCGCCAGCCGCTGCAACGGGAAGTCATTGAACGACATGTTGGCCAACGGCCCGGACCTTCTCTCATCGCTTATGGGAAATATAATGCGATTTCGCGAGGGAAAGATCGCGCTGGCAGCAGATATAAGGGAGATGTTTCTCCAAATTAAAATAAGAAAAGAAGACCAGAGGGCGCAGCTGTTCCTCTGGCGCGATAGTCCCGAAGAAGAAATTCGGGAAATGATTATGACGTCGATGACGTTCGGCGCGGCGTGTTCACCGAGCAGCGCACAGTACGTGAGAAATCAAGTCGCAGAAGATCACGGGCAAGAGATGGCCGCCGCCAGGGATGCTGTGCGAAATAAATTCTACATGGACGACTATATGGATGCCGTAGACAGTGCAACAGAGGCGATACAACTGCGCCACGATGTCAGCGAACTACTACGGCGGGGCGGATTCATCCTCGCGAATTGGGCGAGTAATGATCCCTCCGTAATGGAAGCGATTCCTTCAAGTCTGAGAGGGAAAAGCGCACGCGAAATAATTAGCGGAACCTCCGTGACAGAGAGGGTCCTCGGCATCAAATGGGACCCGGTGACAGACGAGTTTCAATTTAAATTTAAAGTGTCACGGGAGGTTCCAACAGAGAGGCCTACAAAACGGCAGATGCTAAGTGAAGTTATGAGCATTTTCGATCCACTCGGTTTCGTAGGGTGTTTGACAATACGCCCGCGAATACTGCTACAAGATGTGTGGCGCTCCCACATAGAGTGGGACGAACAAGTGAATGAAGAACACGCAGAGAAATGGCGCACTTGGGTGGACATATTACGCAATACCGAGTGCGCTATACCGCGGCGCGTATCGAGCGCCAATGGCCAGCCAGTAGAGCTGCACGTATTTTCCGATGCCTCGGAGCAAGCGAGCTGCGCCGTAGCCTACATCGTGGAGGAGAACGCCGCCGGAAGGAATGCGACGTTCATGGCTAGCAAGTGCCGAGTTAGCCCGCTACGAGCGCTATCAATTCCACGCCTGGAATTACAAGCCGCGCTCATGGCCGCACGACTGGCGGCCACAATCAAGAAAGAATGCGGAAGTAATATACGCGATACCTACTACTGGACAGATTCTACTACGGTGCTGTGCTGGGTCCAGAGTGATTCGCGCATCTTCACGCCATTTGTAGCCCACCGCCTAGGGGAAATAGATGAGCTAACGAACGCTCAAGAGTGGCGGTGGGTACCAGGAAAGAAGAACCCCGCTGATCTCGGGACGCGGGACGGCGAGATACCAGACATCTCCCCGGCCGGCATGTGGTTCAGTGGGCCGAGTTTCATAAAGAAAAATAAAAGTCAATGGCCGCCGCTCAAGGTAATAACGGCGACCCCGGATACAAGCAGTGAAATAAAGTGTGCGAACAGTGCCATCGTGATGACAGCCCTCCCGGACGAAAGAAGATTTTCCTCCTGGCGGAGACTGATCAGGACTACAGCGTGGGTGTTGCGCTTCATAAACCGCTGCAGGAAAAAGAATACAGGAAGCGCGACACTCATCGCCCCGGAACTCAAGGCATCAGAGAGGGCGTGGATACTCATAAGCCAGACAGACAGTTACCACGCCGAGATAGCCGCAATTAGACGGGGGGAGTGCCTCCCGCGGAACAGCCGCCTGCTGGGCCTCACTCCCTACCTCGATAAAGATAGCGTCCTCAGAATGGGGACGCGAATTATGGAAGCCCCCGCGGTGAGCGAGCAACTAAAGGCGCCCGTCATACTGGACGGAGCGCACGCCTATACGCGTCTATTGATAAGGCATTATCACGAGTCGCGGCAACACGCAAGTACAGAGCGGACACTCAGCGAACTCAGACAACAGTTCTTTATAACACGATTACGGACAAATATAAGGAAAATTATATACGAGTGCCGCTACTGTCGAATACAGAAGGCCCGCCCGCAGCCTCCGCTCATGGGACAGCTGCCTGCCGGCCGACTCGATCATCACGTAAGGCCTTTTACCCACTGTGGGGTGGACATGTTCGGGCCCGTATACGTAACTATCGGAAGACGCCGGGAGAAACGATACGGGGCCCTGTTTACGTGCATGGTTACGAGGGCCGTGCATATTGAAATTACACCGTCGTTGAGTACTGACTCGACGGTGCAGGCCCTCAGGAGGATGGCGGCCCGCAGAGGACATCCGACAACGCTCTACTCGGACAACGGGACGAACTTCAGAGGCGCAGACAAAGAGATGGCGGCCGCCATGAAGGAACTAGCCCACGATCCCGAACTACAGAACGAGGCGACAAGGAGAGGGATCAAATGGGTGTTCAACCCGCCATCGGCGCCACACATGGGGGGAGCCTGGGAACGGCTCGTCCGGTCGATAAAGGGGGCACTTATGGTGATTCTAAAGGAACAAGCCCCCCGAGAGGAAACGCTAATGACAGCGATAGCGGAGGCCGAGTACACAGTAAACACTCGGCCCCTAACCCACGTCTCGCTTGATAGCCGAGACGACGCTCCGCTGACTCCGATGCACTTTCTCATCGGGTCGAGCGGGGCCCAGCCGCATCTGGCCGATTACAGAGACGCGCCGCCCGAACTGTGCCTCAGAAAACAATGGCGGGTGGCGCAGAAACTAGCCGACGCATTTTGGAAAAGATGGATGAGGGAATATCTCCCGACGTTGGCACAGCGACGGAAGTGGCAACAGGCCGCCACACCGATCATGGTCGATGACCTGGTCATAATAACGGACGCCGCCCTCCCGCGGAATGAATGGCCGCGGGGACGCGTCATAGCAGTCACACCAGGGAAGGATGGACAAGTCAGGAGCGCCCGGGTCCAGACAGCCACCGGAACCTACACACGACCCGCCGTCAAGCTCGCCGTGTTGCAAATCAAGGACGACGTCGGCGCAGAGATGCCTCCTCGGCAGGGGGGAGTGTTGCCGACGTAAAAGTACATGCACCAACTTGGCGGCCCTTCCTGGGGTTTTAATGTAGCATAGGAGGCTTCAGTATGTGTAAGCGATCTACCACCTCCTCAATAAAGACTAGTATTTGTCACTTTCGGGGGTGGTGATCGCCATACTGAAGCCCACATATAGATTAGAATTCATGAAAATATTTGTATGCCCATAATGTGTTTTTATGTTGTTCTGTATAAGTGTTGATCGCCGCGCGGTCGGCGGGGAACTGCGGCCGGTAGCGGGAGGGTGGGGACCTTATACGTGGCGCGAGAGAGACCGATAGAGCCGGCAAATGTGCTCGCTATCTCTCTCGCCGCGTGATTGGTCAACCTAGCACCGCCCGCTATTGGCCTAGCCCACCGCCGCACGGCAAAATGTTGTATATATAGCCCCGCCGGGGAAAAATAAAGTCAGTCATCTCACCACACTACTAAGGCTTTCTACTCTCCACTTCACCTCCCTACCTCGCTTCAAACCGGACCTCATCGCCACCTGGATTCGAACACCGCTACCCCCCTGGACTTGGAACTCGGATACTCTTTGGATTGGATTTTGGACCCCGGATAATTTGGACCCTTGGATACTTCCCCGGAACACACCCCGCCGTTCCCACCGACGGAGAGATACCGGCCTTACAACCCGGTTGCCTGACTCAGGATTGCGGCCGCCAGCGCTACTCGCTAGCGACCCCGCAAGGGATCTCTAGGCGACGATACCTCCCCCGGAGCTTATCGTTCGTCGGCCGAGGCCCGCCTACGCCCG
Organism: Micrasema longulum; assembly: GCF_059751315.1. Taxonomy (NCBI): domain Eukaryota; kingdom Metazoa; phylum Arthropoda; class Insecta; order Trichoptera; family Brachycentridae; genus Micrasema; species Micrasema longulum. The sequence continues at coordinate 28,198 of NW_028278294.1, forward strand.
GCCACTCTGCGTTTGACACCAGCACCTATAGAAATACAGTTCTTGTGACGGGCGCGATTGCTACGGACGAAGCAGTGATCCGCCGCGTCTGTTACACATATACTAATTATTAACATTTTTAACGATATACGTACACTTAAAAAGAAAACTTCTATAAAGCTAAACACATGTTTTTTTTATTGAAATTTAAAAGAAATAATATTTTTTTGCTCTCTTATTTCCAATGGTATTTCCTTAAAATATAACTGTACAGCTCGGTGCATCAATGAGTTCTGTGTACTTGTTTTCCTACGAAATGGTAGTCTTACTTTTTATTCAGTAAACGGAACACCGTATGTATTTTGAAAATGGGAGAAAAACTATTTTAAAAGAAAAAAGAGCTTTTAATTAATTAAATGAAAAGGCTACACGTTTACATTCTAAGCGTAGTTACAAGTGCTGTACATTAGTACAGTATGTACGTACCGTGCTGTCAATGAAAGTCATTGCTTGTTGAATACTCGCTCAAAGTAAGCTGTTTGACTGTTATCATCACGAACAGTGGAGGAAGGAAGGACAATTCGCGGAGGAAAGGACAATAGCGCGCGTAGACAGAACAATTATTTTGCCAATTATAGTTTCCATCCTATTTTTTTGTTTTGAAATTCTGAAAGCGATTTCGTCGGAGTTTGTATAGTTGGAGTTCTACTGTACATTATTCTAGCCAAATTTTACCAGTTCCTTCATCCACATAAATTATTTAGCTATGTGTTAACATTTTAGCAAAAACAGTATTTAGAAATTCAACTTTAACTTTTTGGTGTTAGTGGCCCAAAACTATAGACTTTCGTATGATATACGATTTTTTTTTCAAATACATCAAGAAAAAAAAAGATAACAATATTTTGATAAGTATCGTCACAATTTTCTATTTTTTTATTTTTATTATTTTATTTTATTAGGTAATTCAACAAAGATGCATACTAGAAAACATACAATTTAAAGCATTCGTCGAAATAATTTAACATGCATATATATCTTCAATTATAGAATTACACAAAATAGATTTATACGTTAAGTTGTAATACATATTTTTTAATATTTTTGTTTATACAGGATACAATGCAATAAAAAATAAGTTGTACGTGTGTACTTAATGAATAAGATTTATTCCTAAGAGATTATTCGCAAAAGCTGAGAGAGTATCATGAAAAATGTCAATTTTATTGTTTCGGCAGTATATATTATATTCCCGACACATGCGGGCCATAGGTGTGTGGTATGTAGCATTATTTGAAAACAAAGGCAGTTTAAATATTTCCCGATGTCTGAGTGTTCTCAATCCTGCATTTATTTGTATTTTATTTAGAAGGTTAGTATCTACTTTGTAGTTTAATATTTTATACAGAAATTTTATATCGAAAACAACGCGGCGTTTTATCAGAGAATTAAAATGAAAAAGAGTTAGAAGTTGCTCGTAATTTGAATTTGAACGTGGGTTAGAAATTTGTAACTTATACAAAAGGTACTTTAAGATTTTTTTTGAACAGATTCTATTGAATTTATATGCTTTTGATATTGCGGACTCCATACGCATGAGGCATACTCAAGATTACTGCGAATCAAACTCATATATAGACATATGACAGTTTCCGGTTTTTTAAAGGGTTTGGTTACTCTCTTTAGGAACCCCCGTAGCTTAAGTGACTTACGAGTTATGTAATCTATATGATGTTTAAAATTTAATTTTGTATAAAATTTTCTATTTACAATACAGATATTAAAAACGCTTGCTAATTTTATTCGTTAATTACACGGGTTGACGAATTACTTAGTAATGTTGACAGGATTCAGTAAAATAATTGTATTTAATAATCACACATTAGTTATTTTTTACTGTATCTTATTCAATAAATTGGGCAAATATATTCAGATAAAATATTAGGAAATTGTAATGACATGAAAGGATTTAATATACTTAAGATCCAAAATGAACGATTACAATGAAATGTTCGACTAAAGCTAACGCGAAAAATTGCGTGATCTGTCCACATTCCTAACCTTATGAAAGCTATTGGAATGCCGAAAGGACGAGGGGTAGACGGCTTTAGTTGGAATATCCCGAAATGTAATAGTTTTTCGGGAATGGAATTAAAAAAGAAACAAAAGATACTTATCGATGAAGGATACAGCCACCAACGTGTCAATCATCACCATTCTAATGGAATAAATGCATTCCTAAGGTACGGAAGAAAGGTCTAATTGATTCTTCTACCTTAAATTTTCTACATCTACTTCGAGTGTCTTTATATAATATTATTTATCATATATCGCGATGAAAATTTTTGATAATCACTCAAAATATTTTATGTACACAATATGCTATTTTTCTCGACCTCAAAACGGGATGGATTGTTTGAATTTTAGAATATCGCTGTATTTAAATAGTTTTATTTTGATTTGAACGGTTATCATTATACTTAAAGTATGATCAAGCGATAGAACTGCGGTTACAATAATATTGGAAATATAATATGATATAGCAACTAGCTATTGTATGCTAATGTCAAACGTTATCCACAAAGTTCAAACGGACAACTAACACGATGGCAGAAGTTATGCTAATAATATGTTCCGGAAAATTCACAATGACAAGTGAGTTTTACGGAACCGAGGGGGTTTTATCGTTTAATTTGTTCTTGAAAGACCGTTAGACGGGCATTTCTTTATTTATTTCCATAGTAAAATAGAAAAAACGATTGTTCTTTTCAACGACTAATTTAAATTATCAAATGTTCGTCCCGCTCTAAAAATAAGCGTTAGAAAGACATACAATCCGACAGCGAGAGCGCCAATGAAGTGGCATTCGTCCCGAGAAGAGTCATTTCGGCCGAAATAGACGCCGGGACGCCGCGCTTGTGTCACTACGGCGGCGTCGGCATCGCGGCGCTGACAGATGACGGACAGCGGCGGCGGGATAGCCGGCAGTGAAGGAAGCATTAGCATCGTGAATTCATTATAAATTTACATAAGTAGCAAGTACCAATTGCTAGATGTAGGTGCTAATTTTGATTATTTATGTAAATGAAATCTTGATGAAATATCATAATTATTATTATTTTGGATGACTTGTACGGATGACTTGGCGCTATTTTTGTAAACATGCAAATTTAGCTTAGTAATAGAATCCATTAGCATTTTCAACTTTCCGGTATTCCCTTTACATATGATTTTTTTAAAGTTACAAAATGAGAAAAAATGCGTGAAAAATGGGCGTTAAATCAAGCTCGAGGAAAAATAAAACCGTAAAAAAAATATTACATAAATACACAAACTTTCAATACTGTGAAAAAACAGCAATTTGGCATATCTGTTTTAATAAACCGATTATTTTTGCATGCTAGTGAAGTTTAATAAAAATACAAATAACGCCTTCACTCACTACCAGCAGGTCGCTAACGGGTGGAAACGAGTCGTTAAGTGTTACCCTCGGGAACAAATTACCTCGCATTGTTCTTGTAAATCTGACTGAAGGAAAAACATAACAGGAAGACGAATTGATTCATGTTAAATTAAGCGTAAGAAACATTGATCGTTTAACGTATTATGTTACGGCCTTACGTACAATGTTCCCAGATACGATTTATCAAAAATGCACTTATTTTTATGGTAATTTCTCGATATCAATCTTGTTACTAAGGTATACGTGAATGTTTTTACTAAGAGAAAACACCACCCCTCGAAAAATATAATCTTTACTTCACATGCATACTAAACGACTTTTTATTTAAATATCGTGATTTGATCAATTGTAACGATACCTGCGAAACGTTTGAAGGGCCTGTTGTAAAATTCGCCATATTGTAAATATTTTTTCTATTAATCCACATTCAATCTTATTTATTTGTATAAAGTTTATCGGTATGACAATTTCATGATGTTCTTTTCATTCAAAATAATTGATGAGGATAAATACATTTTAAAATGAACCTATACTATTTCAGATAATAAGTATTTAGGAACTAAAACCTAACACGAAAATAACACAAAGTAAACAAAGAAAAAATGTTTTGTACAGACAAACAATATATGTTCGGGTTGAGTATGAAAAACTCCAGATTTTTAAAAAGCAATAAAACTGTATGACAACTTACTAAAGAGATACTTTTTTAATACCTATTAGAAAAAGAAATTGACATGACATACCTGTTGGCGCCAATATGTTGAGTTGAGAAGTAAATTAATATCGAAAAGGCACCTATTCAAATTATTCTCATCTGTCATATGTCACATGACTTGACAATGCGGCAAGATCCGCGCAGTGCGAAACGAGGCCAATGAAATGGTAAAATACTATTTATATTGTCTCCCCCCTCCCCCCGAAGGTGCAATTAAGTAAATACATCCGGCCTCCGTCCACTGAGGCTGGATGACACGGGGACTGGCGTGGAGCGCCACTTCGTAAAGCGCCCTTGAGGAACGAAAAAGGCGCTGTATAAGTTATCCATAATAATAATACATCGGTCGGCTGTCGGTGAGTGGCGTAAAAAATAATGCCCACCTTGGACGACTAAGGGAATGACTTTGTGGATACCATATTTATGCTCCACCTAAGGGGCGGGCATAGAAGTAAGGCACACACGACTGTTCAATGCGCGAAGTTCAGTAATGTTTCCCGAACACGATGGCTAACAATACATACTGTTATTGAATTACATAGACGACTGAGATGTTAAAATTTATAGTGCTATATTGGGTCCTACACGAATACGAAATCTTTAAAACGCTCATACAACCGTCTAATATTGGTATTAAAAATAATTGAGAGGGAATGTTACGTACCCATCACAAAACGAAACAATTCAGAGCAAAATGGACACCAAGTTATTGGAACAATATGTGCCATCCCTCGGTAACTGCACATATGTGCACTTACCATCTTCCAGGAATCAGCAAAGCAGCCTGTTAGCCACATGTCCGGCAGTAACTACCTACAATCCACAAAAGCTACCCTTCGGATATCATTCTTTATTTTGCTAAACATAATGTTGTAACGGTACTTTATTTTTATTATTTTCTTTTTAGCATGAACTTGACAAATTGCATACTCTGGTCTGGCATATGATTGATATAATTTTGAGCTGCTAGAATAAAACTCGTCCATGCGCTTTGTAGCTGCAAAACGATTAGTGATCTAGCGAAATTGTTGACAACTATAAAAAACCTAAATTTTTAAAATGGGGTCTAGAATTTCAACCGTCCATGCGCTCAACATGGTTGAGCACAGACACAGCTTCCTCTATTTAAAAATTAGTTTTAATATAACCGTTTCCCAAAAATGTCATAATTGTTATTTTTCCTAAGTGATTTAAAGGAGTACGTTCGCATATAAATTTAAAACAGAGAAATAGTGCTTGTTTGCCTAGATGTGTGGGTATATGTTCAACAAATCTTATACCAGAGAGACGAGAAGATAATTAAAATAACGATATAAATAACAATACATGTAATCTCGCTGTTGTAACACTTCCATGTCATGAATGATTTCAATTACAGAAACTAAAGACACATGTTGAATTCGACCTGGATCTTTTCCAAACAAATAGTGATGCATCACAAGTAATGGCATCATAACTTAGACGTCCGCATTGTTTGTCAGGTGGAGTACACGAGTATTATATGGGACAAGAGTTAGGAACGAAGAGTTGTTGCGCTTTTGCTGCACTGTTCGCAATCAGTTTCGGACGCGACCATCTCCACGGTCGCTAGTAGAGCCGTTAGTAATTTACAGCGTGGAAAATCAACCACTATTACGAAATGTCGAACGGGATAATTTCTATATTTAAAGCAGGAACTTCTTAGTAAGTGGGACACGAAATATTCAGCGGAAAGGATTATCCGGATTCGGGGGGTATGGCTGCGGTCCCAATCTTGAACTAACACGTATTCCTTCACTGTCAGTGATAGGCCGTTTTCAGACCACAGCAAAAATCCACCCGGCCCGATAAAATAACATAGGTTAGATTGACTTTTATTTTACAATATTTTTTTCTTTCATTGTATCGCTATGCGGAAATTGCCAACTTCCATTAAAATCGAAGAGACGTGGATGTTCAAACATAGGCAGATAATGTTACACACTAAACCATTCGGAAAGTCTCGGGGAAACTAGATATGTTTAGAATAGAATATAATGCCTTAAGTTTATTATAAGAATACTTAATGTAAATATGTATTTGATTGTTAAAACTGCCTCACTAGGTAATGAAAATGCATTTTTACAACTAAATAAATAGAACTTTACAATACAAAAAATATATAAGAAAAAATCATATTGAAAACAAGAATTTTTCTTGTTTGAAATCAATTTATAAACCCTTACGGTTTACATTTATCTAACAAAATAATAAATTATTCTGTTTTTAAATTCATTTTCTATTAACATTTTTTTTTTTTTTTGAAAAGGTTGTCTGAGTATTTGTTTAGTTTTGTCTGGTGGTTTATAGTATAATTTCAGTCCCTGGTTTATTATTCTCGGCTGTCCTTGTCTCGTTTTAGAATGTTGTGTATAATATTGGTCTGATATTCTCGTATTGTATCCGTGTTTACTACATTGTTTTGCAAATTTAAGTTCTTTGTCTACAATTACATAAGTAAGTAATTTATGAATAAATTTTAAGGATGCTAGTCGAAAATTTTCAGTTAAATTTAATTACACAACATTATTTTTGGTACGTGTATTTTGTACATACACAAATCTGGATTTCTCCCAAGGGGGAGTAGAATGTTGTAGTACGTAAAGTGGCCACTTAACCCAGCCAATGACAGGTCATAAGCCCTGTAAACGCTCGAATATCCATAATCCTGAATTTGAAAAAATTCTACCTCATCTCTGTAGGGATATTAATAAAAAAAAATAAAAAAAATATTTAGTTTGTTTAGTTGCTGTTAGATAAAGGCTGTCATATACTAACATGGATATTTTATTTTGCTGTCTTTGTTGTCTGTTTATGGAATTTTGTTTTCATGTTCCTCATAGTTGTTGTATCTAACATATTTTACATTTTACATTAGTTAATAAGATAAAATGTTACGTACTAAATGTAAGAATGATTTTTACAGTTTAATAAAATCTACAAAACAAAAAATAAGCCCGTTATTCCGTATGACTTTCTCCGTGTCGTGATATCTGCGGATTTCTCGAAAATAGGGTTGATAAAATTATCAACATTATGTCAAGAGATTGGAATCAACAATCAGTAATAAATGAAAATGACCACTCCCACATACATAGTTCCGAAGCGTATACCTATACACATATTAGCGAGTATTGTAAAGCATCGGTGTCTACTTCAGTATGGAAGCGTCTATGTTATTTTAAAAGTGTTTTTAACAGAGTAACAAATGTGAAACTGAAAATAAAGTGTCACGAGGATAAACGTATTAATATTTTTTTAAAGCGATGTGCTTCCCGCTTACGTGAGTGCTGAAAACTAAAACATTGTTTCGCACAAGAAGTTGAAAAGGCAATTTATTTTAATTTAATTATGTAGTAACTGGCTTCAAAGTAAAATGGTACAAGAAAATTCGTACAAAATGTTTGTCTAAATATTTATATAACAACAATAAAGCATTGGGATTTAAAACAAAGCCTTTAATAGCATCGAAACTTTTCTTATTTTCCAGTGACATAACTGCGTTTAAAAAAAATAAGCTTGATATAATAAAAAAACTTTTAGTTTTTTATTTTCTAAAGCCGGTGAGAAAATAACCTTGATTGATTCTATCAAATAAAAGAATAATTATAATTTTCTATTAGCAAGCAGTCTTCGGGAAAATTCTGAAATGATTGTATTAAAAAATAATATTTATAAAATAAATATTAATAAATAAACCGCTTCATACCTAAAACGTACACATTAATATGATTGTACAAATAATGAGCGTAGTGATATAGCTTGGCAGAATATGTATAAGAAACAATAATTCTACATACAAATTATAATACGTGCATTATATTCGACGAATAGTGAACAATAATAATAATTGCGAAGCGCTAGACAGTTCAAATTCAAGGGCAACCGAAAAACTACGGCGATAAATGGCTCACTGTATGATCGTAATAGGAGGCCACAATCTGGCGCCTCTAGCTGTCAACGTGACAGCGCGGGAAATCGCCTTCTGACGTCAAACGCGCAAGCGGCCTAGCAACAGCGCACTTTTGACAGGAGAAAAAGCGGCAATGCTGCGAATTTCACTATCTTCCGAGATGGTATCAAATTCGACCGACAAAGATTGATAGTAACAAAATAATTTAACGACCATCGTTGTATATCTTTTGAATCGTTAAGAATAAATCAAATTAACTTTGGCGTCATTACGAAATTTACTTAAGAGTGATTTCGTCATATCTAAACAAGCATAATCATAAATAAACGTGCAACGAAAATCCTTTGAGATTTTTTTCACCTTCAGGTCAGTTAAACGCAAATTAACAATATAAAAATACATTTGTAAGGAATCGCTACGCTTTGAATATACTGTTTAATACGTTGTTAAATCGTGTGTCATTTTCAAAGTGCAAAGGTTTCTGATTTTCAACAAACTTGTAGAGCAATACTAGGATATTTATCTACATGATGGCCACCAGTCAGTTTTTGAAGGAATTTCTGAATAGCAATAACACGCAATACGTACATCACACGTTAGTAGTGTATCTGGGTATCTTCGCATCTTAAATAATAATATCAGTCGGGCGCATTGTCACTTGTTTCGCCGGTTGACAGTTGAGAGAAAAGGCGTTTGGCAAACATGACAAAGTGCACAGAAAATTAGGAAATAAGCCGCGGCCCACATCGGTCCGCGTCGGAGAGATGGTGACCGGAACCGGTAAACGGTTTGCCGCCGAGCTGCATTCCGATCTCTCTTCTCCCTTCTCCTCCCCCAGCACCGCGAGATGCCGGCGCTGGCAGCGGCTACTGGACCCGCGCCCGCCCGCGGTACCGTCTACGTCTATCTGTCAACTCCGACGGAATACCACTAGTTGCGTACTTGCGGCCAAACGGTCAGTCATTCTTCTTCACGAGTAACAATAATAACGAGGATGAAATTTATGTAAAAAATAAACACAAGGGTAGGCAGAGAGGATAGAGCACCACATCACTCTATATTTGCATACATATCTCGCTTCCTCTACATTCATACATCTTCTCATGCACGCGCGCCGATTATTCCGACTTTTAACATGCCCATCTTCAATTGTTTGTTGGATTTGGTCATGCGATGTCTTTCTCGGGCTTCCTCTATGTCTGCATCCATCAACATTCGCATTGTAAATAAACACTTCATGGGCTGTTAAATTCGTATTTTGGCTATACAGCGCAAAACGAAAAAAAACCACTTTTAATTCACTCTGTGATCATTGATCACCACTATGTGTATATATACCGGTTTTGAATGAACCAAAAATGTAAATTTGTCCTGGAAATGGACAGAAGACGTTTTTTAAAAACAAATTTATCATTTTGATACAGAAAAACGAATATTTATATGAATCTGCTTACATTTAAGCAGATGTTTCTACGGTGTGAGTATGAATTATGAATAAATCAAGACATTCAGGAAAATTTTATAAGGTTGATATTTTTGTTAACATTTAGGCGACACTGTTTTTATTTTCATTAAATCGCAAACAGCAGTTAAATTTAGAATTTTGTGCCGATATGACACTCCATTTACTCCATAGTAAGCTGTTTATGTTTTTTTTTTTTTTTTTAATAATTTATTTATTTATACATACATTTCATATTTTACAAAACGGCACAAAAGACTGAGGAAATATAAAAACAAACACAAAACCCAAAAGAGAAAGAAAATATATAAACAGTTTACGTTAATATAAAATATATATATATATATATATATATATGCATTTAAATATATACACATTTATAAAAAAAAGATCTCCCAATGATTCGATGGAATTGCATAATATTTAGATTACTATAGTCAATACATTTTGTGATTCCTTACTTTTAATGTCTGTCGACCAAATCGTAATTATCTTTTTCAATACTGTTGGTTATCAGATTTCTAAACACTCGGAATCAGGTTATATAGTTTAGGTCCGTTATGTAGAAATGATTTTTGGCATATCGCTGTACGTGCTATTGGAATCACCAAATCGTTTCATACTGTACTCCTGGATGAGTGCGCGTGCGCATGCTCCTATTTTTGTTAATGTCGAGCATGACTTTTTCATGTAGATTTTTCTCAAGTCAAGGACTTCTAAGGATATGAAAAGGCCTTCACTCGGATGATTGTACGGTTTTCGCAACATTATCCTTAAAATTGATTTATGTCAAGAATAGTCAATAGGAATCAAGAATAGTCTTGGCAGCTCCTCCCCAACAAATACAACCGTAGGCCAAAACAGAGATGCAAAAATAGTTTAACATAGTTTATTAAATTCAAAACCCAGCTCGTTCAAAACTGACTACCATCGACATTTTTGTCCATACGAACTACGATCACGCAAAATAATATGTTCGACTGTTAATTTCATAACTTTACGATTGCGTTCCTATGAATGCCTTATTTCTAGATTTTAAGCATGGAAACAAAGTATATGCGTAATTAGTTTAAATAAACAAGATCGAGTAAGAACAACAAACCCACGAGATTGAGGAGGAAGTGAGAAATATCGTGGCTAAAAACGTTTCCAAACCAGCACTTCAAACAGAGAACAAACCCATAAATCGAGAGCTTGTTTACGAAATGCAAATGCGTGGAGTGAAATCGACACGATAGGAGGGAGTTATCGGAAGGGTCAGAGGAAAGAGGACAGCTATCGGGACTCTTATCTCCCAGGGCGCCAAACGCCCGAGGACTGGAGGAGGCAAGGAGGGAACGCGTCATATACAACATACACGTATTGAGAAGATACCAAATACAAGTTTATGGAACAAGGAAGATAGCGATTCTTAATTATATCTAAATTGAGAAGGTTTGGTTTGTTTGCGTCCCAACTCAGCAAAAAACAATAAAATAAAAATAGAAGTAAAAGAATTTACATGGCCTATACCATGTCAATTTTTTTCTCGTGCTAAGTTAGTGAGCTTCTTTTGGAAGATTAGAAATTTCTTAATTTTTTAATATAATTATTTACCTTATTGCGATTTACCCAAATATTTAAATTTTGGAGGCCATTATCAACGAGTTGTAAAAAATGATTATTAGAAAATAGGAATCACGTTGCGGTAGAGTCAAAACTCTGATCCGTGAATCCGTGACACTACAACTCAATTAACTCACACATTATTCCCTTTCTGGAGATTTTGCCGATAGTGAGTTAACATTAGCATATGAATGTAATTGCCATGCTAAATTGCCTCAAAGAAAATTCATTACGATTCCACTTATTTTTTTATTAATGAGTGCTTACATGATGCAATGATTAATGAGTGCAACAGTACTCTGTACATTACGTGAGTACATGGGGTAGGGGATAATACTTAAAAGGTGGAAAATCTTAATATTTAGAACGAACACCGTCATAAATTTGGAGTAAATAAAACAAATAAATAAGCGAGCGTAGCATTAGTCCGGGGAGATGAACTAAAATAATGACGACACGAGGCAGATGATAATGGAGTGGTAAACGAGGCGCCATGTTTGTAGAAGGAATAACCAAAGCCGTGATAACAATACATGACACCTGAAGACTGGAACGGAAGGCTACATACAGCACATACAGCATACAGGTAGTGTACACACATAAATACAACTCAAGTGTGATCTTGAAATGACACTATTCTAATCATACATAATATAATTTATTTAGAATTGTTGCTTCGGAAGTATGTAAAAAAGGTAATTTTAACCGTATTTAAATGTCATCGAATTTAAACATACGATAAAAATTAATAAACAAGTAGTAAGCGCAAAAAATTTTAAAAATTACTTTAATGACAAAGAAAAATCTCAAAGAGAAAAAACCTAAGTGGCTCGTCAGATGAAGCCCGCGGAGTTATGTGACTGAGGTCTAAGGGCCGATTAACTAAACCCGCGAATTTTCTAGTATATTATAACAGCCGGTATGAAATGAGATTGGAATACATTTTTGGATTTTAGATTCTATGTAACTACAACGAGTGTACTTACCTAGTGTGATGATTGATTTACTAGGCATTTTCCATTAAAAAAAATATTTTAGTTCTTATTATTAACCCAAATATTTCAATTTTCAGACCGTTTCCTAAAAGTCGTAAATAACTTGTGAAGGAAAAATGACAATCGAGTAGTGGTAGAGTGGGATTTGAACCTCGGACTAAAACCTGAGAGTCCTCAAAACTACTGTGGGACAGAACCCAGTTTATTATTATTTCGCAGTTAAATTTCAAGCAGTCAATGACAGACCACAAGCCCTGTAAATGCAGTACCCTAAACACCATTAGGTGCGGATAAGGGGATGATGACGATTTACACGTAGAGCGCTGTTCTCATGATTCATTTTGAGGATTCAACTAATTTTACGTTTCGCATAAACTTAGTTAACGAGTTTTTGCGGTTCATACGAATTAGTTTGAAATTAAAATTTCTTAGCCTTAGTTTAAAGATTGCTTATCATACAACCATGTTTTAATTGTTGTAATAACAACCAACTAAATAATTCATCACGTGGATTGCACGTGGCTAAATGCATTTCGGTTACTTTTATTATATAGTCCAAAACCCTGATTTGGTGTCAGTAAATATCGTTTTCCGATGTCAGGATTGTCGGGTAGTCATTAGCACCATTATCAGATAAGTAATAATATTCTGCGCTGAGGCTGTGAAAGGATCATGGCGGTCCACTTGACACCTGGTGGCGCTGGCGATGGCGGTACGCTCTATCCATTAGCGTCCTATTCTTGCAGAGAAAACAGATCTCTGCTGACGTCAAAGTGACAATAAGGAAGTTCTGTGGTTTTTTAAAAAAATAAAAATTAATGCATTATATTATCAGCGGTATGATTTTTTTAGGTTATCAATTTTGAAATTACTCCGCCTGTGACGAAACAAGTTGTCTACGGTGAGTTCTATCATAACACAATTTTTTTCATACATTTCCGAAAAACTTCGCTGTACAATAAAATACTCTAATTTTTAACATTTCAAACATTTTTTATATCCAATTTTCCGTAGCACTGAACGTCGCATTTGCACTTGGGGAAAAAACACTGTACTTAACGATTACGATAAGTAGGACGAGAACATTGAATATAGGTAATTTATTTATTTTGTTCTATAATAGTCAAAGCCTACTGTAGTATAGAGATGGTTTATTATACCCTACTAGATAGTAGCTATTAGTTAGTTCATGTAAAACATAGGTATGATTAAATGAATTTAACCTCAAGGAATAAATAAATAAAATAATTTATGTTACTTACAATTTTTGGTTTATTACACACGAAAATACATAGAATAAACAAAGAATACTTTAAAGCGAATTTGAATACTGGTGAAGACAGAGAAGGACGAGTGACGTGTTAAATAGGTCCATTGGGCACTGCGGCTATAGACAACAACACATCCTCGTATCTCACTCTCTGGTCCCACAATAGTATTTACTCGTAGAACACAATATTTATACTTATTCTTACACTGTCGTATTCACTTATTAATACCTAACTTAGTATTTTTCCATGTAAAATCATTACATTTATAAAAATATATATCCAATTATCTAATTTTTTGTATTTAATGGCATTTTTTCAAAGAACCTTTCCTTTGTACGTAAGGCAGTTCCGGGACATTGCTTTGATTTATATTTTAGTCTTACATTTTTTTTACATTTACATTTTTCACGGCAGAAGGGACCATCTGTAATTTTCAAAACTGTTCAGGAGAGCTGAAATAAGACTCAATTTCAAGACTTCAATCCATAAACTAAACAAATTTTGTGTTATTTTTAAATAACAAATTGCCATTCTAAATAATGCTATTTTTAATTTATTTTTTTCTATAAGTATTTACCGAAATATTTATTAAAACTTTCGAAAACTTAAACACAGAAAAAAATACAGAAGGTCCCTTCTGCCATCTGACTACCGAATTTATGTATATGATAATATCTGACAATAACTACTTATTGCTAAAAGCAATATTTTCTTGCCAACAAAAAAAACAGGTTGATCAAAAGAAGCGTTGGTCAAAAATAAAAATGCACTTCAACTTATCAATAGATAAAAATGTTATTATTTCGATACATTTTTAAATAAATGAAAGTTGTTTGGATTGGTCGTCAAGTTAAATATTCTTGTTTTGAAAATTTACAAACGCAGACTGTACTTTAGCATGGCTATCTTTTCGCGTATTGGGGAAGGGATGTATATAGTTTTTAATAAAAGTAAATCTAGATTATCTAGTAAAGGCATTCTATAAAATGTGTAACGTATTTCTTGTACTATTTCGTAAGATCTGAGAACATATTTTGTAAAAAATCAGGTAGTAGACATGAAAGAAAATATTACAAAAGGAAATAATACAAAAGATATCCGAAATACCTTTTAGTTATAACAGCTGTCTACGAAAATAGAAGCAAACATCGAATGCACAAAATATTCGGACTTCGGACTATATTAAAACAAGTACAAATACATATATATAGTAAACCCTCCTATCGTGAACACATTGATAATATTGTAAACAAATCTCTCAAACTTCTCGGTTTTATCAATAGAGTGACGGCGGACTTTAAAAATATTAATACCATCAAAACTCTTTATTGCTCACTAGTTCGACCCCATCTAGAAAACGCTTCTCCTATTTGGTCTCCATTCTACAGGACTCATATTGACCATATCGAGTCTGTGCAACACCGTTTTCTAAGAAAAGTGGCATGGTTGCTCGGATTACAAAGGGGTAATTATTCTTATTTTGAAATAGAGCAATCTCTTAATCTGTCTTCATTGGAGAGACGTAGAACTGAGATGGACCTTATATGCATTTTCAAAATACTTAATGCTTTAAGTGATGTCCCATCTCTGTTGCAATCAATTTCTTTTCATGTTCCCAAGTCAAAATCCGTGTCACCAGAAGTCAAAATCTGCTATTTATAAAATCTTCTAAGAGCAACTTTGGTTTTTATGCCCCAATGTCCAGAATGTGTAGATTAGTCAATTCATCACACGACTTGGAATTTTTTGGGATAGATCTTCCGGCTTTTCTAGATCTCTTCGCGACTAAACAGTGTGGGATGAAGTTGGATTGGCATGGTTTAGCTCAAAGTTTTTGGTCTTTCGTTTTTTTTAAATATATTGTATACAATTATTGTTTTGCCCTTGTTTGTCTTTGCTAAATAGTTTTATGTTCTTTTTGTTCAGTTTCTTGCATTTATGTTTCTTCATGTAACTGTTGTAATTGGCTTAGGCCGTATATATATACTAAATAAATAACTTATATATAATTATTTTCGTAATATAATACCTCAAGGGCGCTTTATGAAGTGATTATATATATAAATAAATTTAATTGAAACTTTTAAATTTGAAATTTAAGTGAAACAATTTATTTTGTTAGGTATCACACGCAACTGATTTATTCAAAAAATTTAGAGAACAAGTGAATTTCAAGTTTTTTCCGAAACATCACTTCATTCTCACAGCCTCGCACCTCTGCTGGAAGAGCATTCTATGCCATAGGGCTTGCGACCGCAAACGCGTGTTCATCGAATTTAGTGCGCTGATTGCGTAGAGGTGTAATAAATTTACCTCTCTTTAAGATTTATACTATTAAGCGTGTTGTCTAGGTGTTTATTAAAATGTATGTTTTTTGTTTTTAGTATTATTTGATAATACGCATGCTTCCACTTTTTATTATGTTGTATTCCGACTTAACACAGAGCCGTTAGCTTCATAAAGTTACGGATGCGTTATTTTTGTAGTAATATTTTTCTTTATATGTAAAAATAAATTTAAAGACAGAAAATGAGTTGAAAGGCAATAAGAGATAACTTTTAATAATGAACATAATTATGTATAGAAGGAAAGAATTTTCACATTTTGTACATAGCGAAACTTTTTTCGAAGTGGTACATTTTAGATGTATATTTTTTTAATATCAGGTGAAATAAATACACCAAAATAATTAATAACGAAAATCGGATACGAGGGTAAGTAACATTACTCAATGCAAGTCAAGTCATCTGGTAGAGAATTTTTGATAATTATTAAATTTAAAATGTAGAAAATAAGTTTCCTCTATTTTTAATTTTCCAATATCTCTTTGATCTTTTTATCTAGTATTTACATTGATGCTTAATTTTTTATGATTATCATTAGTTCATTTTGTCATCCAGTGCCAGAAATTGAAGAACATTTAGACCATATTAAAGGTAGGTATCCATTCCACGTCCCTATCCTTTCTCAAATATTTCCAAATCACAAAACTGAATGAAATTCGATTTTAATTTACAGTCCGCCTTTTCGTTAACATTTTGGTATGCTTTCTAATTGATTATATTTATTTTTAATATTGATTTTTTTTAAAATGAAATATTTTCGTTCTTGTTATTTATTTATATTTCGATTTTTAGGGCCATTTTCAACGAGTTTCAACGAGTAAATAACTCACTATTAAAAGATGGGTAGAGTGGGGTTTGAACCTCGGACCTATAATCCGTGAGTCCACAAAACTGGCCACGGGACCACAACCCGATTAAAAATGAATTTGAATTGTTTAAGCATCATTTAATGAAAAAAACACAGGTAAAAAAGAAAGTCCTGCCTAAACACATGAATTTCCTGGCTAATTTAAACTTGAACCAAAGAACCTCTGTACATTTTAAAAGTGTGAAATAAATCATAAACATTTTATAGATGGTTATATAGAAATCAAGGCATTTACAGGGCTTATGACCTGTCATCGGTCGAAGGAATACAATAATGTAAGGGATATAGATATTCAAAGTTAGGCAGAATGGTGAATGTTACATAGTGTGTAAAGTGGCCACTTAAACCAGCCAATGACAGGTCATAAGCCCTGTAAAGGCCTAGACTTCTATATCCCCCTCTATAAAATGTTCGCCATCTCTGTTGTAATATTAATAACTCCTAAGGGGGTTGAAAAAAAATCTAAGTTAGTAAAAAATTCTAAGTTTTAAAAAATTTGTCTAATATTTATTGTCAATATTTATGCACTTTTACATACGTACCTACTTGCGTACTAATTGATAATAAAAAATAATACTTATTTTACAAAAATATCATACGGTGTTTTATTCCACTTGTAAGTCTATTAATTTATGTAAAAAAAACATTTTAAGACGTCAGTAATATTATATTATAATGGCGTGCTTAAGATACAATAATAACACGGTCTGTCAAAAATTGTAAAATAAACATTGTCAGGCATAATATTTAAATAATCAAAATTAGGATTAAAATTAATGCGTTCCAAGCGTAGTTGGCTGAAAGCAGGTACTGCGTATATTATACTTGAGGTTCCCGTCAAACGGCTTTGTTTATATTTTAACGATATGACAGAAAACCGCATGGCGTTCATACACATACAACATTTTGAGTGAAATCATACAGTTATACCACTTGAGAAATATAATAACAAAGCATTGATAATTGTAATTATTTTACTATGCAACAATGTTTAACTTCGGATAAGCGATATAAAGTCAATTAAAAGATTAAAAACGAGATATTGAATCGGCGGCCATCTTGTGGCGTCTGTCAACTTGAAGTAACTGACAGTAGGTAACGCGCCGGAAATTCAACACGGATATAAATAAATACATTAGTAGATTAATCGCAAAGGCACAATTATTACATAAATTAATTTACTCGACTAATAATGTCTCGAGAAATTTTAAGAATGATTGCACTAAAATGTAAATTGAAAAAAAACGAAGCGTAATAACCGGTAAAATATGAAGGCGTCCTTTTCAAATGTCGCATATGACCGTCTCTCTCACTCTTCCGAGCGATGACGGTCAAAAGTGCGATAGCAAATCTGTAAACACGAAGCCGCAATAGATCTTGACAGTTGAAATCAAAACAACAACAATTTTTAAATAGAAAAAATATGCGACGAAAGAATTTATGACGGGGAATCGGTAAAATAAAATGCATCGGAAAAATTATGATATTCAATCGTATGGAAATCAAAATGTACGAGCATCATTTGAGGAAAATCGATACCAAATTGTAGATGGCATATGTGCCAAAAACACGTGGGTAAGATGCTATTGCTTATTTCATGGTGAATATACAAAATAAACGATGAATGTAACCGTATTTAATCGGAAAAGCTGCAGGAAAATGTTTCACGGCCTAAATAATGCCAGGCACGCGGCCGCTTGGCTCTCGGATCTCCGCACGCCGCGGCCCACGAGGCGCGCGCTTGGCGCCATTTTACTTTTCTTAAAACACTTTGTTCAATCTCCCAAAAAGGAATCGGCTCTGGTGTCGCCGACAAAAACCCGTAAATATACATTACAGTTATCGAGAATAATGAGGTATATTTGATGTTTTAAATTGAAATGTCACTTTGACATGTACGTCAAAGTGACATCTGGCATGGCGGACGGTGTAGGTATAGGGCTTACCGGGAGAAAGCAGGTGCGGAACCGGCGGGAAACGCGCGTCCCGGGGAATTTCGCGAGCCATGTCTCGGACATCTCGGCGTCTGTCTGCACCGGGACCGGGGGCCCCTCCTGGAGGCAGCATCTCACACGGGAACAGCGAAACACATACGACCGCACCGACTTGACAAGACAGCCTCTTTACGGCTGCGGTTTCGCGAATACACAGTTAACAAACAGTAGTAACCCAACTCCGAGATTATCGAAACGTTTGTAATTTGTCAAATCAGCGTCACACACACACAAACTGACAGGAACAACACGGAAAAGTTCGCGTCAGAGACGGGCGAGTTACTTGCGAGACAAGCGGACCGCGACTGTGGCGGGAAGCGCGCGCGGCCTTCGCCGTCCCTTTCGCTCCCGCGTGAAGAACCGTATATTGTTTCTCGCACGCACGCTACACGACCGGGCGAATGCAGCGCCACAGGCCGGCGGCCATTGCAATCGGTGAACCGCCGAGAAAATACAAAATGTCAAGTTTCCAAAAATACACCTTCCGGCTGTAGAAATCGAAATACTCGCGCCATCTAATCTTATTTTTAAATTGCCGGCAGCGAACCTTCCCCTGACGTAAGTGTTACGCTATTTCACTATCGCTAGAAAAGTTTATGGCGAAGATACCCTCTGACAAAATAAGGAGGTATTTTCCTTCTCACAACTCGCGGTACGAGTACGCTACGCCTCGCTTTCGACACTTCAGACAGCGGACATTGGCGACCTCGTGATCTGTCAGAAGGCTCTTACGACATTCTTTCGGCATTGCGGAGAAAATCTGACAGATCGGTTTATTATGATGCTCATTCATAAATATTGATAGGGATCACACAAAATACACACTACGGCGATAACCGAATGCGCACACTAATTTATTTATTTAATTTAATTTAATATTATTCTACGCCTATCCATTAGCTAAAATTTTAGCCATTAAAAATGAGGTTGAGTTTCAACAATTCAACACCATACGATCATAATCGTATCAAATAAAAACAATTTTAAATTACAAATTTATAATACAATACTAAATACGATACGTGGTTGGTTTACAAACTATTTACAGTGATGTTTATAAGCTAATTTAATATTTATTATTTTGACTGTCGAGTGACAAAATTGTACGCAATCTATTTACTATTCTGCCTATGGCCTTCTCCTTCTTCTTCTTATTCTTCTTCCTCTTCCTGGCTGTATGTCCCATTTACTTGGGGTCAGCCCTCCTTCAGTCTACACGTCGGACTTGGAGATTGGTTGTTTAGTTTCTGTTTCACGGCCGATTACCACCTGACGCCGAGACAGTAAACCCTCTCGCTAGCTGGGGCTCGGGATGTCACCGTCGACTAATGTTCCTCCACTGCCATCCTCAACACAACGTCCTGCCCGACGCGACGCCTCTGTCTCCTAACTCCCAACAGCCCATAGCCCCAAGTATGTCCGGATTGTCTGAGAGAAGATTTGGGCCCCTTCCGCCTATTCCGACGTACTGATGCACTTGTTCTTATTCTGCCTATATGTTTTAAAACCAACAAAAAGAAAAATTCAAGAAACGGGCAGAAATATATGTAGATGTTACATAGTTAGTAGTATAACAAGGGATTACTTAAACTAGCCAGTGACAGGTTTAATGCCCTGTAAATGTCTAGACTTTTATATTTTTTCTTAGCAAGATTCTCCATATTTATTAAAACATATATGTCATATCTTATTAAACGCAGATGCATTCTTAAGGAACCTATACCTTGAATAACAAAGCAAAAAAAGCGCTTCTGTGCCCAGAGATACATCTCTATAATGATGTTTGTATAAATATATTTCAAGCCTATGGCTTTGAGTCATAAAAAAAAACGAAAAAGTTAGACAGTGACATATGCCCATCAAAACATAGACAAGACAGGAAGAGGCAGATAATAGAGAAGTAATTAGCGTGCTACTGTGACGGTGCTGTTTGGCTGTTTTCCATTCGGAATGCGGCTGTCCATTCTATTTTCGTTTGGTCGACAAGAGTGGCCGATGGACAGCGGACGGAAATCACTGGACACGGAAAAATGGACGGACCTCGATGGGGATGCAACGGAAATGTATCGAGTGGATATTTCTAGAATGTTTATATTTGCAAGGTAGAACTCTGGTAAAGAACTACTATAGAAGGCTGGAACACGTGCCTAAAAACAAAGCGATTAATATAAAGCACATGCCATATCAGAGATAAAAATAACAAAGGTGGGGGTCTAAGCATTTACAGGGCTAACGATTTACGATTGGCTGATTTGAGTCATTACTAAAAATGCTTTATTTATTTAGATTTTTATAATTTAGTTCTTATCCTTTCTTGATTCCGTTGTTTATGGTGAAAGTCTGTTATTTACGGCAAACTGAAAACTGCCACAAAATTCAAACATTTCTGCATTAACAATATTTTGAATTTATCTAGTTTGTCAGCCCCCTAGGGAGCGTTTTATATTAACATATTACAGCAGACATTAAAAACATTTTAGAGAAGGAAATATATAAGTCTAGGCATCTACAGGGCTTATGACCTGTCCGGGGCTGGTTTCAGTTTTAGGTTCAGTGCTGCAGAGCAGCGTTTATTTTATAATTAAAAAATACATACAAGAATTTGTTACCCACTAAGTCTAAAGACTTTTCGGTGGGACACATTTTTTTTTTTTTTTATGACAGGTTTATATTACATTTATTTTATTTATATTTATCAAATTTATTTATAAACAAGCACTAGCAAGTATCTAGAAGATATTTCTTTAGTTATTTTTTTTTCATTTGAAGATCTTTCTTGGTTTAAGTGGCCACTTTACACACTCTGTAACATTCACCATTCTGCCTATATTTGAACATCTATATTCTTTCAATTCTTCCATCTGTTGATGTTTGCGAAGAGCTGAAACCTTTATTTATGAGGGCGAGATTTATCTGATTGAATTATTTCACCTACATACAACTAGGCAAGGCCTGAAAATATTTTTAAATTTCTATACTCCTTGGACCAAGTCAAAGATTTATCAAGAATATTTTGAGTTTGCCCAAATTTTTGTAGACAATGACCGAGGAAAATAGAAACACTTCCAATGACTTCGAGTTTCTAGGGCTGGATCTCTTGTCAATGTCAAAAAGAGTGTAGGGGGGATGCCATGGCTAAACTGAGCTACTGTAAGATTATTTCTCTATACCTTTATTTTATTTTTATTTATTAAGGAAAAACAACAGTTGTTATATAATAATACAAAATATAAAAAATAGTACATATATCCAGTTAAAGTTTTTCACAAATATAATGAGAGAACATGTTACACAGGAAAGAGAAAAATAATATATTATATAAGACATGAGAAAAAAAAGAGCTCGTAAGAAGGTTAACGGATGAGGAAATAGAGTGGAGGAGTGGAGGAGAGGGATTTTCACAATATAGTTGACCAATTCAAAATTTTGATATTATAGTAAAATAAACTTATTACACACTGACAGATGTTTCATTTTACAGTGTTTCAAAAAGCTTTTTTTTGAAGTCACAAAATTTTGTATTAAAAATATCTAAATGGGGACAAAGTAAATTAAATTTGGAGCAGCTACGATAAATAAACGAGTTTTGAACATAATTTTTTGGGGCAATGAATTATAAAAAAAATAACTTGTCGTGTTGACTTTACGGGACAATTGATTGAAATACGCTCTAAGAGATTTGGACTATCGATAAAATTGTTAAAAAATTTTGAAGAGGAAAGACAGATCAGAAATGCTTGTTATTTTTATTTTTTTATTTTTTTATTTTATTTATTTATTTACACTCTTTATCAAAATACAATTCCATATTCACTTTGCCCAGCTAACAAGGGTACATACCCCGTTCCAAGCTAGGCAATTACATTTTAATATATTATAATACTTAACAAATTAATATAGAGCACAGACAAACAAAATATAAACTTATTCGGATACACATTTTGATTCATATACATACAGACATACACATATATACACACATGTATATATAAATATACACATATATACACATGTACATGCACACACACGTACATACACCCATGCGCATACACATACATACATTCATAAAAACATAGACAATTTATTTATGCGAAACTTCATGGTTGTCATCTATAAATATATATTTTTTAAATTATTCTTTATTTTTTATATTTTATTTTTGACATCCAGTAAGGTTCTCCAATCCGTGGCATGCATCAACTTTTCTGACTCCCTACGACCAATGTCATGAAAGAGCGAGGTCAACACCTTCCGTAACTTGACAACACTCCCGTCTTTCCACGATTCTGGCAAAAGGTTATGGACCTTTTTGCCTACGTTATAGTGTTGTCTCGATGCCAGAACAGTGTTGACCCCTTCACTTAGTATCAGATCCCTATTAGAGTATCTTGTATTATGGTTGTGGTTGACGCTTGGGTAAATGTCTCTCTTTATGTGTGTAACCACTACCGTTCTCAATATATACTGTTGAATAATATTCAGTACTCTGAATTCTTTGAAGAGCAAGTCACTTGGATAGCGAAATGTTTTTTTTAAGATGACTCGGATTAAAGATTTCTGTGCAATTGCTACAGGTTCAAGGGCGGTTTTTGTGCAAGCTCCCCAACCAATTAGACCGTAAGTCAACACAGAATTTTTATTTGCTCTTGTTTATCGTCCATATTTTCTGTCTTTAGCTTTAGTATTATTTTCTATATTTATAAATTATTTTTTGATCAAATAAGATGGATTTAAACTGCGGAAATTGGCTAAGGCCGTTAGTAAATAAATATAGGCAGACTGGTGAATGTTACAATATGTAAAATGGTCACTTAAACCAGCCAATGACAGGTCATAAGCCCTGTGGATGCCTAGACTTATATATTCCCTTCTCTAAAATGTTCTGCATCTCTACTGTAATATGTTAATTAATACATTATAAATTTAAACATAATTTACATGTATTACGAAAAAAATATTTGTTATCTAACACATTTAAACAGCTCGGTAATTCATAAAAAAATAAATATATATCATATCAAATCTACTCATAACACTAGATATTATGTTTTAATAAAAAATACACCCAATTGGCGCCTTTTTTGTTAATTTGAAAAACCTTGGCAAGTTAAGTCTTCAGATATATTATATTTTGTACATACTTATTTTCTGCTTTATAACTCCTAACCAAGTTACTGCACATACCTCATACCAAAATATTAATAAATAAAAAAATTCGGGATAATTTTTATAGTGCATTTTTTGTGAAAATTACCTCAAGGTAAACATCACCTCAAGAAAACCAAATTCATTTTATATTTTATATTATATGCAAGAATCGGACAGCATTTACTGATACTTTGGTGTACATTGGAGAAATATTTTCATAAATAACGGCAGATATTATCCACCTGCTTTCCAAAAGTTTTCACATCTCAAAACAATAAATTCACGCCTACGCTTTCGACTTGACCTTGGTTTCCAGACATAATGTAAATATTATATTGTACACATAATGTATAATGTTTTAAGCTCACATCGAGCCATTCACTACTGCAGGACTGTACTTAAATAAAAATGCATACATGAGTTCGATCCCCGCCTAAATTAACATTTCGATATTGGTACCTATTCGTATATAGACTTTACTTCTTTATATTTAGCAGGCACTGCACATATAGGAACAGAAACCGATAGCATCCCATACGAATTATCTGCGATAATTCAACATACCACTAATTTATTTATCATCTAAAGTATTTCTTGACATAGCAAGTGCAATTTTAACAGATTTTATAGGAAATTTCACCGACTCTAAGTACATGTAAAAATTTCAAATTTAAACCTGGACACCAGTGACTCGATTATGAAAGCTATCTTCATCTGTATGTATCGAGACGGTATTTTTAACTTCTGTACTATCTGTATCTTACCTCGGTATGTTCTACCTACTTGTCATATCGACATCATATGATCGAAACAAGCAAACAATGAATGACCGCAAACAATTAGTCCGCGTTCCTTACGTCATTAACATTTAAAGTAGTTCTCATTTATATTTTAAATAGGCTTCTGTGATAGAAAGTGCTCACTTTAAAGCGATTATAAACTCCAATAAATCCCAATTCAAACAAAAAAAGCTCGCTTGAACATGATTTTTAAAAGACTTTTGACACTTGCCAAGACGATATGCTTAAAGATCGTCTGTATTTATCTACCGAGCGACTACAAAGCCGGCTTCTTTAACGTCTCGATACGTACATTCCGGAAGATAGTAAAACAGACGGAAAAAATAGAATAACTCAATTTGTTTTTTACATTGGTAACATTTTACGGCTAGATGCTTTTGTATGTTAATAGGGCAGCATCTAGCTAGTCTAGCCACCGCATCTAGCCACTCGTTTCCGAAACTGACAGTTATGTCAGAATATAATTCGACTTAAAAATTTACTTATTTCTCTCTCATATTTTTAAAGGGCTTTTAAGAAAAAAAATGCCAACCTCAAAAAGATTAAAAATTTAAATAAATTGCTCGGAGGAACAAAATTTTTGACACTGTTGATGCGTAGATAAACGTATCGAGGGGTTCTAGACCCATCGGTATAAACCGATGTACTTGCATCTTCACCTATGACGTCATACTGAAGCTATGTCATTTTACAGCGTAGATATGTGTACCGTGACGTACGCTTCCCCTTGATTCATATCGATGTACCTACCCAAAACTTGATGGTGGAGGGTCGGTAGTCTATTTTTGTAATCACTAGAGCGAATTTACCTTCAACTGTACCGTCAATGTGAAGATATGACGTCTTTATCTTCCCATCATAATCGAGGCCCTGGGCTGCGATCACAAACGCTATCTTCATCGGTATAAAGTAACATTAATATTTATGTACAAAAATATATATATTTAAATGAAAATTTAAAGTATCTTCGTCGGTAACCTGCAATTGAACATGTTTAGAAAAAAAATTGTGAACATATTCCATATTATAAAATATAACAGAAAACTTAAGTTTACTTCGTATATAAAATTGAAGATAAATATTAACTGCCCATTATAATTCGGGCCCAGATACAATTAAAATGCTTTTGCAAATACTTTTCAGTGGGACATGTTTTTTAAACAGGTTTGTTTTACACACACACATAATAGTATGTATTATACAACACTTAACAATTAACATTTCCTTTACAGTACTTTCTGTGGTAAGTATTTTTCTGATCTTTTTAATGTTTTATCTTCCGAGTAAATAACCGTTGTCTGGAGATTATTAAACAATCTTAAAATAATGCAATTTTATGTTCGTTCTCCGAAATACTTTGTAATTCGGGGAATGACCAGGGAACTCTTAGTTTTCAATTTAATGTTGTGAGTTTGGGTAAGTTTGAGTAACTCTCTATTTATATTCTGGATCGACAAAGTGATCAACAAGCAACAGGCAGGACGTTACAGAATTTAAAATATAAATTTGAATTTACAATTATTATTATTATTATTATTAGAATCAAGAAAGGGGTGCTGCGTTGGTTTGGACATGTAGAGCGAATGGACAGCGAAATAACGGCTGTAAAGATCTACGATGCGAATGTTGATGGATGCAGAAAACTAAAATTACCGAGAAAGACACGGCAAGATCAAGTACATCAAATACTTGAAGATGGACATGACAAAAGTAGGAGTAATAGGCATGCGTGTATGAGAAGACGTATAAATGTAGAGGAAGCGAGGTCTGTATGCAAAGACAGAGTGATTTGACGTTTTATCCTCTGCCTACCCCTAACGGAGAAACGGCGTGATGGTTTGTTCGTTTGTATAATTTACATAGCGCCTTTTTTGTGAAAATCATCTCAAGGGCGCAGTACAATAAATATCCCAACACGTTTTGCAGCTACATAGCACATGGGCGGTTAGGATTCTAGTTTCTTATCTCCAATTATGATATACATATTACAATTATTATATATAGGAGCTAGATTGCAGCACGTCTTGCAGCTACAAAGCGCATGGACAGTAATAAGTCTAACCCCCATGTATTTATTTTTTAAAATTTTATTTGACCATGATGTTTAAGGTTTAAGTGATATTTTAAAAAACGAAATAAAAAACAAATTTATAAAAATAGAAGTTAGATTACAACAAGTCTTGCAGCTACTAAGCGCGTGGACAGTTGGAATTCTAGATCCTATTTACTTAATTCAGATATTTGATAGTTAATAAAATTTAACTATTGAAGCTAGATTACTAATAGTCTTGCAGCTACAAAGTGCATAGACGAATGAAATTCTAGCAACTTAAAATTATCAATAAATTTACAAAAATAAACATTGAGGATAATAGTAAATTTCTTAAGTGTTCATGCTAAAAAGCGAATATGAAATATAGGAGCTAGATTACTTTAAAAAAAAAAATATTAAGAAAACATACATAATAAGTATTAAAAACAATGATTTTCTAACATAAAAAGACCCATTAAGTTTTCATAAATTATGCAAAAGATTTAAACATTAAGTGTCAAAAAAAATAAACAAATAAGAAACTCAAGTGAGAAAATAATAATTGATATCATTTGCGTTTTCCATGGAGGTTATCATTGGTAATGAATTAAAATACCGAATACACACCCCGAGCCATCCATGCACACACACATGAACACACATATACATTACATAGCATAGACCACTCAAGATGTACATTCAGCAACTATCCCAAATAACGTGCAGTTAAAAATGTCCACATCAATACAGTCCATTATAAGTTCTACAGGTACGTCTAATGAATGAATTCGAAGTATAATTGTTTTTACAAGTTAGTATATGAAAAGGGGAATTTAATATGGTATACCGAAGAGGACAACGGAAATCAATATTTGGTAAAAGATACGGCGAGTCTACCATATTATTTAGAATTTTGAAAAGAAAAGTTAAATCACATGTAAGACGCATTTTTTGGAGTCATTCTATATAAAAAATAATCGAAGATGCGCCGTAATAATTTTCAATGTTACCAAAACGATATTCCAGGGTCCTTATAAATTTCTTTTGAATGCTCTCGATTTAATTAATATATCCATTGTACTGAGGAGACCATACTAATGGAGCGAATTCGAGTTGACTACGCATATAAGTATAGTAAAGAAGTTTGAGTGTATCTGGAGATGAGAATGGCTTAGAGATTTCTAAGATAAACCCTAGAAGTCCATACGCCTTATCCACTATTGTATTAATGTGATCTCTAAATAAAAGCTTATCATCCATTAGTACACCCAAATCTCTCGCTTTTATTGAACGATTGGCAATTTTCCCAGATAGTTTGTAGTCAAATAGTATACTTTTTTTCTCTCGAGTAAATGATATGACAAGACATTTATCAGAATTCAATAATAACTGATTGTCCTAGCAATACCGACAGATTCTATCTAAATCAGATTGAAGAACTACGCAATCATTTATTGAAGACACAATTTTAAATACTTTATTGTCATCAGCGTATAGCAAAATATTTGAGTTTTGAATGCATAAACTTATATCATTGATAAAAAATAATAAAAAATAAGGGTTTAAGATGCGAACCTTGAGGGACACCTGATGTAATTGGTTTAAAGGATGAATTAAATCCTTTGAGTCAATGAGTACTGATTGACTGTGGTTACTAATGTACGAACATATCCAACCAATATTCCAAAGCTTGCGAAGTAAGACCGAATAACTTATTTTATCGAAAGCCTTTGAATAATCCGTATATAAAATGTCTACCTGAAAACCTGCATCCATTGCATTCAAAACAATATCGGTAAATTCACAAAGATTTGATTCAACTGACTGTTTCTTATGGAATCCATGTTGATTGGGAGTAATATGTGGTTTTATAACATCGAACTGTTGATCAGTTACTATATTTTCAAGAATTTTACTAAAAATGGGAAGAAGTTAAATAGTTTGATAATTTCCTATAACACTGTTATTTCCTTTTTTATGCACAGGTGTAACGTTTGCTTTTTTCCATATTTCAGGAAACGTGCCTTCCTTTATTGATAATTGAAAAAGAAAAGTAAGAGGACATGCAAGATGTTTAATACATTTAGAAATAAAAAAAGGGTGTATGCCATCAAACCCAGCACCTTTGCTGACTTTAAGTTTTTTGAGATATTTTGTTACCATTGACTCAGTTATTTCTATATCATTAAGATCAATTGAACTAATTTCATCGGCAGAAACACTATAACTAGATGCATTAGTTTCCAAAAATTGAGAATAAAAATATTCCGCAAAAGCATTACAAATATTCTGACCGCCAATTACCAAATTATCTTTGTAGGACATTTGAAGAGGCACATCACACCCAGTTCGTTTGGACTTGACAAAAGACCCGAAAAAATAGGTTCTCGGTTAATGTTATATTCAGCTGTTGAGATAAAATGTAGGTAACATTCCTTATCCATGCATTTTTGTTTTTCCCTTGGCAAAGAAAAAGTATAATAATCAGACGCTTGTGAGTACTTTTTCCATTTTTTTCTGAAATTAACTTAATTAGCGGTCGAGCGTACCATGGAGGATATCGGCAATTATTATTTGTGAGATGCTTGGGAACAAAATTGTTTATGGCACCATTTAGAACCGCACGTCTTGCAGCTACAGAGCGCATGGACAGTGAGAAATCTAGCCCCTATTTATATTCAGTGAATATTACTAAGGGTGTAACAATCCAGCTCAAAATTTCTGAATGTATTTTTTACATTTTTGCCGAACGTTTATATGAGGTTTAATATTTTTACCATTTTGTATGTTATTTATTTATGAATAAACGTATGTTTACTTTAAGTTACATTGTTCTCAATAAATTAGCACTGTTATAATAATTGATTATGACAGGTAGTGTTCCATATGATTAAATTTGGGCACTTCCGAATTACAAATAAAAAGATTCTTAAACTTATCTAAATTTTTATGGTCTTATAGTTTGAATATGACTATTTTTCAAATGTTTTAGTTTGGAATAAAGCGTCCATAATAACTGTCTAACACAATGCTATCAAAGAAATAGTTTCAATTATTTGCCTTTTGTTATTTTTTTTATTTAAACACATTCATTTATTTATTTTATGTATCTTATTTATCCTATTGATCCATTTTTATCCTATTTATCATGTCTATCCTATTTATTTTATTTATTTTATTAATTTAATTTTTTTTTAATTTTTAATTATTTATATTATGTACACAAAACAGAAAAGTACTGAGTTTTGAGGTGGTTTAGGTGTGCAGTGGTTTGACTGAGTGAGGAATGAAGTAATAAGAGAACGGACGCAGCAAACTCCGGTGACAACTGTCACAAAGCGGGGGCGATGCGGTTGGCTAGGCCATATACTGCGGGTGCATCTTGAGAGCCTTAACCATTGCTTGCCTATTTACAAAGCATCGGGTTCTTGACGTCCTTTTGCTGACTGATCGTCGGCAGTTTACATCGGAACTTCGCGACGAGAACCTGACTTGGGAGGACGCACAAAAACTGGCAGCCGATAGAGATGCAAGGAGGCTCTTTGTGGATACCATATGCTCCAACTAAGGAGCGGACAAGGCACGATGATGAAGATAATGTACGTATTAAATCAGCTCGTTTATAACTTTTTCAATATCAACTCACGATATAAGTAAATTGCGGCAAAAATGTTAAAAAGGAATCTACATCGAAAAAAAGACATTTGAATAAAGAAAATATTACAATTTAATAAAGGCATTCCTATTTTTGTAGTATAGTTATGGCATAATATTCTTTACAAGTTATTTACAATTTGCTTTTTAATTCTAACATTTTTCTTCTATCTATATTTTTCTTCCATGCAAAGTTTCACTTTTCATTTTGCATTGCAGCATGCTTTTTTGTTTCTACATGTATACAATAAAAATGTTGTTTATTTTAAAATTATTACTTACAATGTTTGTACTTACCTGTATATTTTTTGGGCGTATTGTAAAATTCAATAAATAAATAAATAATAATAATTAACGAGACAACAGGGTGAATTACAACAGCTACATGGTAACAAACAAAAAATTTACAAATTGCTAAATTTTGGATATGGTTTGTAGTTTGTACATAATTAAGGGACAAACAACGAAAGCGAGTAGCATTTTGCTCCTTTGAATTTTCCTTTGAAGGCTCACAGCTCACAGTATGTCATGTTACCTCATTAAATAATCATTTATCTATATTATACGATAAATAGTGAGGTATGTGCCGCACAAAGAAGCGTCGGCTGTTGGTGGTTTGAGATGTGGGATATTGCGTGGAAAGGGACAGTCGCAAGATGGTGCGAGCAAATGATCCGTCCATTATGAGTAGACGTTAAGCATGTCGCTGCTTAAATTCAAAAGGGATACAAACCAAAACGTGACTTTTTTCAGCAGAGCCAATTAGTGATTTAACAATATTTTTTGCTATTTTCAAATATTTATACTTTTAATCTCATTAGATGCGTTTTTTAATACATTACCTATCTAATTATGGAGTTTTGTGCTAACTTTCACCCAGAAACACAAAAAACAAATGACAGTTTTGCTTTGAAGTAAGCCACCAAACGCAAAATGCCAAAAGGGCTGTTGTGCGATTTGTTGAAAAATTGAATTGAATTGTTTAAAATCCATGGGAGTCTTTTTCTTGTAGAAAAATTTAACCAATTTGAATTTCGTTTTTGCAATAAAACGAAATTTTGGGGTTTTCGGTTTATGGCCTTTTTGAAATTTAAGCAGCGATGTGTGGATATTGTCAAATCGCCCAACGGCACAATCTTCGCTTTATCTCGTTGGGATATGATGTGTTGAAAGATTTTTCCGATTTGAGATTAATTAATGACAGTTATTTAATCAACAATGAATATACTCGGCAGCCTCTGTAGTGGAGTGGTTAAGACGCTTGACTCACGCACCGAAGGTTCCGGGTTCGATTTCGGTGAGAAAATAAGAATTAAATATGTGATTTTTCTCTAGTCCGGATGTTCTGGGCTGTAATTGGGTCTCTATGGCGCAATGAAATATTCTGAGTTTGTCCAAATGTTTGAAAACAAAGACTAGGCTTCACACTCTGGGAAGTTATAAAGATCAACATATTACAACAGAGACGGAGAACTTTGTAGAGAAAGAAAAATGGAAGTATGGCTATTTACAGGGCTTGCGACCTGACATTGGCTGGTTTAAGTGGCCACTTTACACACTATGTAACATTGACCATTTGGATTCACCTAGCAGTTGTTTAAAAAAAATACAAGTTAAACTTTACAAGCGTTGCCATAAGCTCCAAAGCTCCAAAGTTGCGTCGCCGTCGCGAGGGTGAAGAAAATATTCCATCGACTTGACGATTTCACACGTGCTTGAGGCCCAGGTGACGGAGATGTGCGAAGGTCGACGGAAGGTCACAAGGTCGGCGAGCCGAAACTATTCTAAATGTAAAGCTATTTTATCGCCTCTGGGTCATTTACCTGAGATTAACCAATAAACTTCTGAAATGCGGAAACTGATAAAAACGAGAAGATATTGGTAGTTTAAACATTAATTGCGAAATATGTAACTTATTTTATATTAGTAAAGGTAAATCATGTCGGCCTCAAGGTGTAATGGTCAGCGCGTTTGCCTACCATGCAAGAGGTCTCGGGTTCGATTCCCGACATGGTTGAAATGAAATATTTATTTAAAGGGTTTTTTCACACTAGAATATTTCATAGTCCATGGACTGGTACCTGAAGCGTAAGACTGATCATCTTACCTACATGTAACTAAAATGATCAAGATACGCTGCGATTGATGTACCAATGCAGTACCCTATGCACTATTAGGCGCGGAAAGGGAATGATGATGGTGAAATCACCTTACATTAATGTGCCAGATGAAAGAGATACTCTTCATTTGGTGTAACAATGCAGTGCCCTATACACCATGAGTGCGGTTAAGGGTATGATGATATAATCCATATCTCCGAGATCGACAGCTGCCCATGCGACGATGAAACTCCTCAAGATGTCCCTCACCTGTTGATGCATTGCCCCTTTTTCAGCTTTCAAAGACAACAGCTGGAGGCGCGATACAGAAGCCAGGGTGAAGATTTTTGCGACATCCCATCGGTGATAGGTAATAAAGAACTCACACGAGAGGTAGTATCATACATGATCAATATAGTGCAGGCAATTGGCAAAATAAACCAAAGTAGGGAACAAAACGCCAAACACTCTTCTAGTGGAACGGAAGGCCGGTTGACTACTGTCAACAGGCCGGCTTCTCCTGAAGAGTTTTAAGTGGTTTCCTCTCCACATGAGCAAATGCTGAGAAGTACCTGATTGGCTCACATTAGAATATCCTTCCTAATTCCAACAGTTTAGCTAAAATAATGTAATATAATAGCAGAAAGATCCTCTTTTTGAAATATAAACCTTGTATAAATAATGCAAGGTAAAAAAGAATGCAACTCGCATATAAAAAAAGAAGGGTATTATGATGATGATAAAAGACGGCATTTTATTTTATACGTGATGAAGGATTTTTGTAAAGCAGATAAATATTTTAATTTTTTCAATAAAAAGAAAAACTTGCGTTACGATTTACCCAAATATTTCAATTTTCGAGGTCATTTTCAACGAGTTGTAAATAACTCACTTCATATTAGAAAATGGGAATCAAGTTGGGGTAGAGTGGTGTTAGAACCTCTGATCCGTGACATTAGCCACATGACCACAACTAGATCCTTAGCAACAAAAAATCATGTGAATATGTAATTTTTTTTCCTTTTTAAATTAGATTGCTCTTTTTTAAAGGGGATTTTTTATATCCGGAAAAAAATCCTCATGTTCATAATATAGATAGTAAATAAGAGATTAAATAGATGAAAAATTGAGTTTTTTTGAAATAGTACTTTTTTGTTAAACATAAAAGGTGCTTTTAAAATCTTTGTAATCGTTCGCGAACATTGTTTATACTGTTGGTTGGATTATACGTTCATATGTTCGTTCACAACATTCAAATGGGAAATAATATTGTAAAACAAAATGGAATCAGATTATACACGACACCTCGCCGTGCATACAGTTGAACTGTAGATAGGAGGTGGCTTGGAGCTGCTATTTGACCGGCTATCGGGTGATAGCTTTCTTCAGGCTTCAGTTTTCTTCTTCAGAAGGGCAGGCGGCGACATCAGAGGCGGAGAGGGCGTAGATATAATAAAAACGCAGTCTTGGTTATACACTATACACACTTTATTCAATAAAAATACAGAGGTTCTATCAAGTAATTTTTTTTTTTTATTTTTTATATATGAAGTTGCATTATTCAATACCTTGCTTGCAATGTACAAGGTTAATATACACTTCAAAGCGACAGCCATTAACTTGTTTACTTAAAAATATTTACTTTACTGAAAAACTTTATTTCGTCACTTTATAAAAGGATCAGTAAGATGTCTCGGCTGTGACCTGTTTCAAGAGGTAAGGACAGAAAACTCGTCAGAAGAAGGCGGACCGTTGCCATTCGTCAACAGATCCTCCGATCCACCTGAACAGTGTTCGGCATTTGGTGTCCTGCTATCATTGATACCTTTTATTGCCTTCACTATATCTGTCATGTATAATGATACCTCTCTTGACAAGTCCCTGTGACTAATCACTACATGCACGTCGTGTAAATCCTCATTTAGACTTCTGCATCGCGCCTCCAGTTGCATTCTCTGCAGACTAAAAAAGGGGCAATGCATCAATAGATGGGAGACATCTTGGAGAGTAACATCATCGCATGGGCAAGTGTTGATCTCAGATATTTTGAATCTGTGTAAATAACTCATAAATCCGCCATGTCCTGTCAGGATTTGTGTGAGTTCGTATCCTGCACGCTGCAGTTTCCTAAATTCAAAAGCATGGTAAATAGATGGAAAAAACATTTTTGTTACCTTTCCTGTGGGTTCTGCTAAATAGCGATCATTCCAGAGCTGTAAAGTTCTGCTTCTTATTTTTCTCTTAGCAAAACTTATTGGGAAGTCAGCAAAATCAGGAACTGTTTTTTTTAATGTTGCTTCCCGAGCCTTTTCGTCAGCTCTTTCATTGCCAATTATTCCGCAGTGTCCTCGAATCCAGCCAATGTACACATTTTGCGATCGATTTTTTAATATCTGGATATCAGTTCGTATACTCATGACCATTGGGTTCACCGAATTACGATCCGCAATCGCGTGAATACATGATTTACAGTCTGTCAAAATCGTTATATGTTTCCATCTATTAGGCGGTTTTTTTAAAGCGTAAGCTATAGATTCTCTAATAGCGTATATTTCAGCCTGAAATACTGAGCAAAAGTGATCGAGTTTAAACTTCCTGGCAGGCAGTTCTCTTACGCCATCGTAGGGTACAAATGCTGCACCTACTTTGCCATTTAAAAGACTGCCATCAGTGAAGATCCTCAATTCGTTCTCTTTCATGTCAGGCAGCGTTTGGTCATTGAATCCATAGTCTATCTGGTATCGCTCCGCGATACTACACTATCAAGTAATTTGTACCGTGCCGCAGTCGGGCACGGTACGAGACAGCATACATAAGCCGCAAGGGAGAGCGAGAAGGGGTCGGACTTTCCCGGCTTACGCCGTAGCACGCTCTCCTATTGGCTGGACAATTTCAGATATTGTTTTTACACGTATGCTTATAAGATAAAATAACTCCCTCGAGATGAGTTTTACATGTAAAGGGAGTATGTAGGCCTCTTCCCCGTATCTTATTTAATGTAGAAATGATACAGGGAAAGGTCCTACATACTGAGAAAAAGGGTGACATGAGTTTTAGAGGATTTGACAGGGTCTGATTCCCCGCAATCTGATACAAATATGTGGCTAGGGTCT
Source organism: Micrasema longulum (assembly GCF_059751315.1). NCBI lineage: Eukaryota > Metazoa > Arthropoda > Insecta > Trichoptera > Brachycentridae > Micrasema > Micrasema longulum. Next base: position 63,672 of record NW_028278294.1, read on the forward strand.
CGATATCCTAACTTCTGCCCCTGCGAGTGACATAATTAACCGTCTTTATTTTAGGGGCAGCTAGTTAGATTACAAATCGAGACTCCTAGCCGAAAATAAACATAAAAACATGATATACAAATATTAACCTAAAAACACTGGCACCGCACACTCTCGTCCGAGCGCCATTCGTCGCCCTAGCGGCCACTCGGGAAGCTTCAGTCGTGGCCGGGGGTTCGACCGTCTCTCCGCGGTCATTCCGTCCATTTTCCCCGTGCAGCTACCATCTCCGCCTGGGCGCCCGCAAAAGGGCCGCTCGGCTTGGTGTCGGTGCCTAACGTTTGGCGCTCGTTCGCCGCGTCACAGGCCGTGTTGTACGTTGTATTATCGCACGCGCGGCGATGTCCGATACACTCCCCCCGGTGTCGCGCAGTCGGCACCTGCTGGTCCCGCATCGGGCCTCGCCGCCGCGTGGCGCTGTCTTCCGGGCGCTGTCATCAGTGGGGCGTAGCAGGACCGCGATCTTGACCGTGGGTCTTGTGTACTCGCCCGTGGAGGTCCGCACCCTGACGGCTCGCACCTGGCCGTCCTTCCCGGGCATGGTTCCCGTGACGACTCCCCGTGGCCATTGGTTCCGTGGCATCGCGGGATCGGTGATCACTACCACGTCTCCAACTTGCAGGGGAGTGGCCGCGATGCGCCATTTCTGACGTCCGCCCAGGCCTGGCAGGTACTCGCGCATCCATCGGCGCCAGAAAGCATCCGCCATCTTCTGGGCCATGCGCCATTGTTTGCGCAAACACACGTTCTCCGGCGCTTCGCTGTAATCCGCGAGGCAAGGCATGCCCCCGGATGACCCAATTAAAAAGTGATTCGGAGTTAAAGGAGCTCCGTCACGAGGGTCTACTGTCACGTGCGTCAGCGGACGGCTGTTGACCGAGAATTCAGCCTCGGCTAGCGCCGTCCGTAACGTCTCTTCTCTAGGCGCTTGCTCTCTCAGTATAGCAAACAGCGCCCTCTTAATGGAACGAACTAATCGTTCCCATGCCCCTCCCATGTGCGGGGATGAAGGAGGGATAAACTTCCACTCAATCTTCATAGTGCTCATTTCATCTAGCACTTTCTTGTCCTCGGCTACGTCTCGGAAGGCAGCGGCCATCTCTTTATCGGCCCCGCGAAAATTTGTCCCGTTGTCAGAGTACAAGACAGACGGGTGTCCTCTTCTGGCGGCCATCCGCCGGATGGCTTGGATCGTCGAGTCGGTGCTCAGTGACGTCACCAACTCAATGTGTACGGCCCTGGTTGTGAGACACGTAAACAAGGCCCCGTACCTCTTCTCTTTGCGCCGTCCCATGGTCACGTGTAGCGGTCCAAACAGATCCACTCCGCAATGCGTGAAGGCGCGCATGTGATGTGCCAATCTCGCCGGCGGAAGACGTCCCATCAAAGGCGGTTGCGGTCGCGCACGATCGTTCTTACACTTCTGGCAGTTAGCTTCAATCCATCGAAGCTTTGTGCGTATTCTCATCACGTAGAAATCTTGACGCACATCTGCCATAGTCCTCTCAGTGCTTCCGTGATAGCACATCTCATGCCGGTGTCTCAGCATCAGTTGTACGTACAGCTGCGCGGCGTCTAATATTATCGGGAATCCAATATTTTCCCGTACGCCGCTGGCCGCGTATAACCGCGTTCCCATCCTCACCAGTCCGGTGTCGTCTAGCCGGGGCGTGAGGGCATGCAGGCGGCTGCCTCTGGGTAGCGACTCCCCCCGCTTTAGGGCTGTTATGTCGCTGCCAAAGGCGTCGTTTTGCGTTCGCCTGATCCACAATCGCTCAGCGGCTATACACTCCTTTGCGGTTAGGTATTTTCCCACGCATTCTGGGGCGGCACGGCGGCATCGATTCACAAACCGCAGGCACCATGCCGTGGCACGTATAAGCCGTCTCCACGAGCTAAACCGTGCGGCGTCTGGCAGCGCCGCTTGTAACGCGGTGACTATGCGTTCGGCGCGCTTTGCTTCCATGACGGCGATGTCGGGCTGCAGGCCGCGTCCCTTGTGATGCGGCCATTCGCCCTCCTCCCCAGTCAGGAAGGCCGGTCCCCCGAACCAGGCTCCCTGAGGTGTAAGATCAGGCGCGTTGAGGTCCCTGGTGGCAGCATCCGCGGGATTCATCTTAGTCGGAACCCACCGCCACTCTTTCGGGTGAGATAACTCATCTATCTCCCCGAGGCGATGGGCCACGAACGGCGAGAACGCACGGCTGTCGTTTCGTACCCAGCACAGTACTGTCGCCGAGTCCGTCCAATAGACTGTCCTCCCCACAGTGACGTCACTCTCCCGCTTGATGGTGTCTGCCAGTCTCACGGCCATTAGCGCCGCTTGCAGCTCCAGTCGAGGTATTGATAGAGCTCGCAAGGGGCTAACTTTAACTTTACTGCCCACGAACCGTACATGTCTATTACGGTCCGTCTTTTCCACAAAATACGCTACTGCGCACCCCGCCAGTTCGGAGGCATCGCAGAATACGTGTAGTTCCACCCGACTGGTGCGATTTTCTATACACCGCCGGGGTATAGAGCTCTCTGTGCGCTCCACACAGGCTCTCCATTCGGCCCATTTTTCTTGATGGGTCGGCAGGATGACGTCATCCCATCCTATTCCCGATCGCCATACTGCTTGTAATAATATTTTCGGGCGTACCGTAACACACCCTAGAAAACCGAGCGGATCGAATATGCTCATTACCGCGCTCAGTAATTGTCTTTTAGTGGGCCACTCATGTGCGCTTAACGCTATTGTCTTATTAAATTGAAACACAAATCGATCACTGACTGGGTCCCATTTAACACCGAGTACTCGCTCCAAGTACTCACTACCGTTCACTATTATCTCGCGAGCGTCCGTGGCGCGCAAATTATCCGCGGTGGTACGTAGCACTTCACCGTCATTTGAGGACCAATTCGTCAATTGGAATCCTCCCCGTCTTAATATTTCACTTGTTTGATCTCTTAACTGAATAGCTTGTTCCGTAGTATCCACCGCGGCAAGATAATCGTCCATATAAAAATTGTTTTCCACTGCGCGCGCCGCCTCCGGAAATTCACTCGCGTTTACACAGGCTAACTTATTTTTCACATATTGCGCACTTGTCGGTGAGCACGCGGCGCCAAAGGTCATCGAGGTCATCACCATTGTTTTAATCTCGGCGTCGGGTCGCTCCCTCCACAAAAACATCTGAGCTCCTTGATCGGCGGGGCGGATTTTTATCCGTAGAAACATATCTTTTATGTCCGCCGCAAGCGCTATGCGGCCTTCTCTGAAGCGTAATATGTTACCCCATAGCGAGGTCAGCATGTCAGGGCCGGTGAGTAGTTTGTCGTTCAACGAAACTCCACGGCATCGGCTGGCCGCGTCGAAGACGACTCGCAGCTTTCCCGGCTTGTTCACATTTACTACGCCGAAATGGGCTAAGTACCACTTCCGCGGGAAACGAGCGATCTCTATCGGCGTAACTTCCCGGGCGTAATCCTTCTCGATGTACTCCTTAATTTTCGCGCAATATGCCGCCTTGTAGCTCGGGTCCTTGGCCATCTTGTTCTCGACAGATTTCAGTCTGTTTACTGCGCACTGTCGATTGTCCGGTAACCATATGTTGTCTTCTTTCCATAGAAGACCCGTCTCCCACTGACCGGTTGGCGTTGGTCTGGTGGTTTTCTGTAGAATTTCCATAGCGCGCGTGTCTGTGCTGTTAACACGTGGCCTAGGTTTGACGCCCATAGCGTCCACCGCGTAATTGAGGCGCATTAACTCGTCCATGCGATCCTCTACGCTAGCACTCGTCAGTGTGAGTGTTTTGCTGGCTTTGTTCTGCTTATGATTCACGCATCCGTGCGTGATCCATCCCAGCGACGTCAGAGAGCGTAAATATCTCCCTTTCTCGTTGACTTTCCTAGTCACGATTAAATGAGCGTTGTCCTGCCCAATTAATATTTTCGGTAGCACTTCTTTCATACCGTTTCCCTCCGGAATGCACTGGCGCGGGAGATTTAGACTCGTCATTGTGTTCCCGACGAGCGGGTATCCATTCCCACTTGGCCCACGAATAGTCACTGTGACGCGTCGCGACGCCTTATCCTCGGAACACATATCACTCGCACCATGAATCGTTATCCCGCGCACTCGTCCGGGCGCACCGACACTGTCCGCCAGTTCGGAGTCTATTAAAGTCACATTGGAGCCCTCGTCTAACAGGGCGTAAACGTCGGCACCGTCATTGGGGCCGGTCACGTTCACTTTTATCACTTTGAGCAATACCGGTTGAACTTTTTCGCAGGTGCTCATCACTACATTATCGCGGCCTTCTCGTCGCTGTCCATGTAGTGTCCTATGATGCGTATAGCGACACTCTTCTATACCGCACTTCTTAGCCGCCGGGCATTTACCGGCTAAATGTTTATGCCTCAGACACGAGAAACATAAACCCTTTTCGCGAACAATTTCCCATCGGCCCGCTACCGATTTCGCTAAAAACTCGCGACACTTTTCACTTTTGTGCGGGCGATTGCACACTCCGCACTCGTCCCTTGTCTCGGTTGGCGCGGACACTGTATACACATTGTTCTTTGTTTTCTTTTTGGGAAAAAACGACCCCGCGTCCATTCCACCGGCGCTCATTGACGTCTGAGCGATCTCGCTAAGCCAGCAAGAAAATTCCTTCACGGTGGCGCGTTCGTCTCTGTCCCTCGGTAAGGTGTACCACCACAGAGCCCGCATCGCTAGCGGGATCTTGGCCACCATCTCGTTCAGTAGCTGCGGTGATGATAGGCAGCTCGAGTTCCTTGTCCGCTCCAGAGTGGCGACCATGTTCCTCAGGGCCACGGATAACTCAACTATCCCGGTTGAGTTGGGGCTCTCCACTATGGCGGGTAGGCGGCGCGCTTTCTCCAGCATGTGCGCCGTCACAATCTCCTCGTGGCCGAACTGCAGTTCCAGGGTTTCCATGATGAGGTCCGTATTCTGAGGATCCACCATCAGGGAGGAAACCGCCTCCTTGGCGGCCCCTTTCAGCGCACGTTGTAGTCGGAGCAGGTTTTCCGGCGTCGTCAGCCGGCAGACTTCCGTAGACCTCGTATATTGGGCCTTGAAGGCAGGCCATTCCAGTGGGTCTCCTTCGAAGGCGGGCAATTCCTTTGCCGTAGATTGGCGCGCCAACAGCGCCTCCATTTTTCCATCGTCGCCATCGTGTGATCGTGGGCTCCCCGTTGATCCTCCACGTAGCGCGGTGGCCATCTCGGTGATCGCCGCAGCCATCTGCGCGATCGGGTCCGAAGAGCGGCGTACCCAGTCTCCGGTTTGTCTCTCTGCCACCCCAGCTCGTCCGCTGGGGCCCGCATCTGCCCTAGGAGATTCCATTGGGGGTCCAGGTGCGGTCGGTGTCTTCTCAGAGCGCCTCAGGGCGGCGCGCAGTTTCGCAACTTCAGCCTGCAGAAGTTCGACGGTGTCCTCCTCGGAAACCTCCTGTGACGACGCCTCGGTACCCGTCACCGTGGATACGACGTCGGCAGGGGGGGTGACATCAGAGGTTTTCTCGGCGGAGCCTTTTCCAGAGCGAAGTGAAGGCGTCATCTTCCACTGGGATGTGGCGTCCGTATAGCAGCTCCGATCCGGCTCGAAGGACCACAACTATATACACGACACCTCGCCGTGCATACAGTTGAACTGTAGATAGGAGGTGGCTTGGAGCTGCTATTTGACCGGCTATCGGGTGATAGCTTTCTTCAGGCTTCAGTTTTCTTCTTCAGAAGGGCAGGCGGCGACATCAGAGGCGGAGAGGGCGTAGATATAATAAAAACGCAGTCTTGGTTATACACTATACACACTTTATTCAATAAAAATACAGAGGTTCTATCAAGTAATTTGTACCGTGCCGCAGTCGGGCACGGTACGAGACAGCATACATAAGCCGCAAGGGAGAGCGAGAAGGGGTCGGACTTTCCCGGCTTACGCCGTAGCACGCTCTCCTATTGGCTGGACAATTTCAGATATTGTTTTTACACGTATGCTTATAAGATAAAATAACTCCCTCGAGATGAGTTTTACATGTAAAGGGAGTATGTAGGCCTCTTCCCCGTATCTTATTTAATGTAGAAATGATACAGGGAAAGGTCCTACATACTGAGAAAAAGGGTGACATGAGTTTTAGAGGATTTGACAGGGTCTGATTCCCCGCAATCTGATACAAATATGTGGCTAGGGTCTCGATATCCTAACTTCTGCCCCTGCGAGTGACATAATTAACCGTCTTTATTTTAGGGGCAGCTAGTTAGATTACAAATCGAGACTCCTAGCCGAAAATAAACATAAAAACATGATATACAAATATTAACCTAAAAACACTGGCACCGCACACTCTCGTCCGAGCGCCATTCGTCGCCCTAGCGGCCACTCGGGAAGCTTCAGTCGTGGCCGGGGGTTCGACCGTCTCTCCGCGGTCATTCCGTCCATTTTCCCCGTGCAGCTACCATCTCCGCCTGGGCGCCCGCAAAAGGGCCGCTCGGCTTGGTGTCGGTGCCTAACGTTTGGCGCTCGTTCGCCGCGTCACAGGCCGTGTTGTACGTTGTATTATCGCACGCGCGGCGATGTCCGATACACAGATCATAAAAAAAATCTGTTGATTTTTTTATACAATTTATAGGAAGAAGACGAGTAGAAGAGTACAAGGGGTTGCAGGTTACAGAATTTTAAAATAATACAGTTTTAAACTTATAATATAAGAAATCAAATACTGATTTGAGTCTACTGAACAAAATAAGTTTAAATTTGGAGTTCTACAAAATAAACACCAAATCCATCAATAATGCCGTTTTATACTTTTTTTATTTCTTTCTGACATATTAATACATATCGACTGCTCCAAGGAACACAGGAGTAAGTTTAATTTTGTGGTACCTAATGAACAGAATTCCCAAACAATAAATTTGTTAAATGATGAAAAATATTGACATATACCAGGGCCCCGATTACAATGGGATGGTATAAAGGTATTTTATAACAGAGTTATTTTCAATAATCTATTAAGTAAAATCGAATTTTCTGCACAATAATATGTGGTTTATGTGTACAAAAATTTAGAGGAACTTCGTCGTTAACTTCGTCAAAAATTAGATTTTATTTCATAGACAATTTGCAAACAACTCTGTTTACTTCCTGTTGTAATTGTCCGAAAGGATTTACGACTTTCTAAAATAATAAAATGTCCACAAAACAGTTTATTTTATAAAATGGTTTAAATATTACAATGCAGTTCTAAAAAAGCTTAAAAACTACAATAAAAAAATAATAGAAATAAACACAGTAACTTTTACGAAAAAATAAATTGGAAAATAAAAACCACAGAATATTATGAAAATTCCAACATTGATGAGCCTCTCGCAAAGTAACCAAAGTAAATTAGATCTCTCTTCCTTGGGGAAGTCGATAATAACTCAATGTCGTACTTCATATAGTAAGGAGTGTGGGATAACGTCAGCATAGCTCTGGATTGGATTAATAATTCCAGAGGCATTCCAATTGCTGCCTTACATAATACGGCTATTGACAAGATTTATTTGCCACAAGTTGATAAGGATTTACTAGTAGAGAGACACCTTCTTAAAATCTGAACTGCCAGAGATACATAACACATGGTAAGAGCACTTACAATCATTATTCTGAACCATTATTGAAAAATACAACGCATATATCCACGAGTGTTCTATCCATCTCGATATTTTTTTATCCAACATTCTCCGTGTGGGTTGTAATGTCTGTTGATGAACGTCAATACCCTTTCAACCTTTTCCTGTCGATTTTTCTGTGGTTTCCTGTCATCAGAGCAATGCGGAGAAGTTTTTAAAATAAGCCACAGCCCAAAACATCCCACCCGATTCTCACTTATTAGGAACTAAAGTTACAGCAACTCACATTTTTTTTTCATTGGAAGTAAACAAGTATTTTTATAAAAGTAGATTTTTACAGGTATAACATAAATTTTAAAGCAAATTTTAACCTTGTTTTTTAAAGGTACTGGTGGATTTTTATAGGCCGGCGCGTGCCCAATACTTGCACATACGCATTGTGTAGTATCCACGAATAAGTCCATGGTATGACATCGCACGGCATACGCATTATGAAAATAATGTATGTCTCTTTCGCACTCAGACGCGCTTATGAGCGTGACATAGACATGGTAATGATATGGTAATACAATATACACAGGATGCTTCTGCGTTCGTCTGAATTTCGCTGCGATTCTTAATAGTAAAAATATAATAATATGTACGAGAATTAAGTTATGAATTAAAAATAGTGGTTTATAAATATGTAGGTATTTTTATTTAATCAAATCATAAATAGGTCAATTATGTAGTTATGGCGGTTTCGCAAAACTTACACAAAAACCTTTTTAATGTACAGAATACTGAGTTTAAAAATCTTGTTGTATATTTTTATAATTAATGTCTTTAAAAATCTCTTTTGGATTAGAGCGAAAAAAACAATTACTTAAGAAAATGTCATATATTTAAGAGTATTTATTTTTAAACAAGCATGTTTTTTATTTCATATTTTATTTTCATCATAACAATAATTAATAGAAAGTAAATAAAATGCACATTTCTAATTAAATCGGAGAAAATATGAATACGCACTTATTGATAAACAATAAATCTACACAATTTCGCATTCTAGTTCTAGAGTAATTGACTATAAAAAATACGTTTTTTCCAATTTACATTGCACCTTGTTCTTGAAAGGACTATAATTAGTATAATGCAAAACTTTAAAAAATGATTTGAAAAATATAAAATAATGAAACCAAGTATTTTAGTAAAATAATATTACATTTTCTTAACCCATTGTATTTTTTTTAAATACACAACCCTCTAATCCAACATCGAATTTTAAAAAAGATAGCACATTTGGTTAGAATTTAATAAAACATTTTTTTTATTAACATCCTGTAGATTTTAAATGCGTTAGTGTGAGTTTTCTGAACGCGCCAGCTTAAGTTAAACCACCATTATGCAACTCCAGTATAAAATAAACCTACTAATTATCCTTCATTTTTAAATTAGAAAATTAATCCTAGAAATGATAATTCATATACTCTAAAAAAAGAGGAGGAATTCAGGATATTAGGAAACATTCTGACACAGGAAGTTTTCTTTGTGGTAAATGAATACAAGATTATGTATGAATGACTAAATATAAATTTATTGAATAGGAACAATGTAACAAATGTTATATTAATACGTTTATGTGTCATTTTTATTACTGTCATAATATTGGTTATTGACTAAACATGCTTATCGTCTAAAAGCTACACAAATCTATCAAGTGCAAACAAAAGAAAACAGCGTCACTTCAAAAAATTTAAACAGATTAGTAATTATTAATTAGTTTTCCACAAAAAATCTATTAAGTATTATAAAAGAACCCGAGTTCACAATGAGAATAAACTACAAAAACAATATATTTGTTTCCGGAACACAAGTCAGTAATCTAGTGTTAAAATGTTACGACGAGACGCGTTACATTAAGTTGTATATATTCTACATCGGCATCGGCATGGTCGCTTCTCGCATTATTCTGTTTCTTTTGGAGCAGATCCAATCCTCTCTTTAAACCTTTGCGATGACGGATGCTGAATATTAAATGTGTAGAATTAAATTTGAAGACCTACAAAAGGGAATACCAATTAGGTGCAAATTTGAGAAATACCCAATCCATGGGCTTCCATCCCAAGGTGTATAAATTATTCATCATTATAATTCTAAAATAAATATTCTAAAATCTAGCTAATTTATTCAGCGCCATAAAGTATTTGCGAATGATCACTTCAAAAGCTCAATTTTTTTTTTAATGTTTGTTTTTCTAAGGTCTAAACTAAGACTCCAAATCCACTTGTCATATCTGAGTACGGTGATCATGCTATTATGATTCCAGGCAAGATTCGCCTATGGACAGTGTTCCTACACCTGTAACTCACTAGGGGGTAGGGAAAGCGTTGCTAACGCGTAATTAGTAAGTAAATTACGTGCTAGCAGCGCTTTTTCTATCCCATACAGAGCGATCAGAATCGCACTTCTAGAACGTTCCTGTGTGAGATTCTTAACGCTTTTTAACTGAACGGATTAACGCTTAGATGGAACTTGTGGAATGGTCAGAGTTTATTGCTGGACTTCCTGCAAAGAGTTTTTTTTTTATCAAATAATTATAATTTTTATTATTATTCTTTCTGTTTTTACTGTAGCAAATTAGTGTTTTCCGCAGGTTTTTTATAATTGTTTATTTAAATATAATTAGTGAAAAATGATTTCCACGCATTTTTAAACAGATTATTCACAAAGCTTTTAACTGGAACATTGTCTATTATTTTTTCTAGAGCCGTGACACGGAATGACCACTTCCGTTGGCACACGTCGCGTTGGATAATGTTTTACAAATTAGGAAATAAAAACAAGAAAAAAACGGATGCGGTGACAAATTGAGAGGGCAATTTGAACACAGTATGACGATACATAATAACTTTGCATAAGGTACATTCTAACATAATTGAAGCAAACGTGGTAAAAAAAAACGCCTAAATATATTTGAATCATGTGTATAAAATCAAAATACATAAAGGGATCAAAATAAGGGTAAAATATAATCAAATTAAAATACAGTTTTCATCCGTCTGGACACAGAAAACTTATATCTAATTTAACCTCGGAGCTTACATTCCTCAAATTCAGAGAAATCCTTCGCGTGTGTTTTCCTATAGACAATAGTACGTGGTAACAACTGGTAGCTTATTACGGTGATTATTGTATTTGTATGTATTATGATTGAGTGACTAGGAACATGTGTAGAATCCGCAGCCATGAATGGACTTGGTGAATGAATATAAACCTAATGGTTAATGACAGCAGTCACGTCACGCGACGTCGGACTAATGTCACATAATATGTAATAGAAATGGGCGTTTCGGTTTTAATACAAGTAGCAGTAACAGTTAACCTTTCACAAATTAAACTGTTTCGTGAAACCGTTAAAAAAACCACAATTTATAGCAATACTGGGTTTTTACTCCTAGCTTTTTTTTAAGTTCTAACTAAATTACAGTAAAAAAAAGGTTTCTTATTTATCAAGTGTACCTCCTTTTAGGTGTCATCAATCGATATCGTTTAGTAATATTTAGCTGTGCTCATTGTATTAATTCACTTTCCATATTATGTTAAGATAAATTATATAAATATAATTATATCTAAACGTCCTCTTTCGCGTGCAAAGAAATAAGTATTTATTCCATCTGCCAGTCTGTAGCACTAACTATGCACAACACTCTTTCCTCTATCGTTCTTGCTCAAACTATAATGCTTATTTTTCATCTATTTATCGAAATATTTAACATGCCCCTTAATTTATTAAAAAATAAATTAAGACTCATTCTTTCTGGCTGCGATACGCTCCCATTTGCTATTTAATGATGCTCACGCTTACATACACCTGAACACTTACTCCCACACATACCTCTACACTTACTCTCATACAAATACATACAAACACACCCTTTTGTGGTACTACAATTTAATATGTATGATTTTTATTTAGAAACTTCGCTGGTCTGTCTTTAAACCGTATATTTTTATATTATTATGTCATTGTTGACTGTTAGTTTCTGTAAAATAAATAAATATAGTAAATCAATTTTTAAAAATAAAAGTTATTTCCGTTGCTCAATTTTTGTCAATTAAGAAATAGAAAATTACATTACATAAAATTTATTTTAAATTAAATTATATGATACATTTTATAAGAACATAATTCAAAATAATAACATTAATATTGATTTTATTAGGTTACGACTTTAATAGCAAATGGAGAACCTTTACATTCACAAAATTTTATTTCGTTTATAACTAAAATAGTGTTTGATTACATTATATTCGTACACACTAAAATTTGACATTTAATCCGATCCTGTCGCCTCCGCTTGATAACAGTCATCACTGCTGGGCCTGTTCCTTCTCCATTCCTCACAAAGTCAAAACAACTCACACCCAAAGTTCGATTTTAAGGTCTATTCTCAAATTTACATAAATCATAAATGGTGTATAATATAATTTGATTCTAATACTTATACTGAATTTTTTTTGTCATAATATTGTGCCTACACGGTCATTTATCATTGTCCATTAATTTGTTAGTTCAGTAAATATAATTTAAAATATTTTTAGGGGAACAAAATTTCAATGGTCAGCGTGCTTTCCACTATCAAAACGTGAAGTAGTCTAGCCTTCAGCCCCCTTATTGTACAGCGCCCTTATTTGGGGTAGCTTATAATTTATCAATCATCATGACTCTGAATAAATAAAACACCTCAAAATATAATGACTATTTGTAAAATTATATTATTACAGTATTCGGGAGATTAAAAAAAATAAAAAAAATAGTGGCGGATTTCAAAAAATGCGATCTAATCAATGATTTACGCATCCAAGTTTGTCAATTTGGCGAACATTATGGGCCTTACTCATAAACTTGATATAAGTTACAACTAGGCATTGTTGTAGAATACGGATCGGAATACCACCATTTATTTATTTATCATTTATCATTTATTTATTCATATATATGTACATTACAAAATAAAATATCTTAATTCATACATATATAAATAATTAGGTAAAATTAGGTATATGTAAAAAAAACACATTAGTATACATAATATCCAAAGAATAATATGTTAAAAAAGTAAGAGAATCTTGTAACGAAAAACTCCCTCAGATACGTGAAAAATGTCAATGTCCAAAGTGATATTGTTCAACATAGAGATAGCCCTTCCAACAGGCATAACCATTGGCAGGTTGGTCCTGTATATTGGAATGTGAAACAGTCTATGTTGACGCTGTCTAAGGTAATTATCAGGAACATAAAAGCTAATGCTCCGCATAATTTCAGGGTTGTCAATAATACCGCGCAACAATCGAAAGAAGTGCGTTGTTAAATACACATTCCTTCTAGTCTTCAAACTGCTGTAACCAAGCATACCCTGGAGAAACTCAGTGGGATAAAGCCATGGATAATATCCGCACTCCCTCATGTAGAGAAACCGAAGAAATTTCTTCTGAACCCTCTCCACCATAAGAGAGTACTTCAACTCACACGGTCCCCAAATCATCGAGCCACTCTCGAGTCTACTTCGCACCAACGAGTTATAAAGAATTCTCAGTACTCGTGTACTACCAAAAACCCTAGCAGTACGCAAGACGAATCCTAACATTTTCAATGAACTACTACAAACTGTTTCGAGAATGAGAATACCATCCTTATTCTACCACTGTGCCTGGGCGCAACTTTCTACCAAGTTAATAAGTAAGGCCCTGTAACTTTTAAACCATAAATATAGGGGTTTAAAAATGGTAATGCGAAAATATATTTATGGTCAAGAGGGAGCGAACCTCGGACCTCTAATCCGGAGTCATCAAGACTACTGCGAAACATGTTATTTAACATGACCCAAGGGAGTTACATAACTTTACTTAAAACGTGGTGACAATTATACTATTTATAGTTTCAGGATTCACTTTGTAGAATAACATTTTAATTATATTATAAACAAAACACTACACACGAGTTTCATATAAGTTAGAAAACAACAATTGCGGGTATTCAGAATTACCCTTAGAATTACTCAGGTGAATTTTCACCTATTGTAAGGTCAGTTTACATTTACACCCGAGTTTATTTTTTAACGGAATGAAGCGCGTTTCAAGTCAGTCACATCCACCAAAACCTGACTTACAGGGTTTTTCAAATGATCTATTCAAATACATTTGCTGTTTAAAATTATTACTTTATTTAAATATGTTTTTATTATTCCATCATTTCATCTTAAATTAAAGTAAAATAGGTATTATATTATTAATTATTTTGATATAATTATAAATAAAATATCAATAAAACTCCTTGGTTTAGTTTCACTTTATTTGAACAACGAGCGCTTTCGCCAAAGTAGACATCTTCAGGACTGGTCCTTACGATTATTTGATACTATTATTTATTTATTTTATACTTCACAAGAATAGGTAACATAATTTAATTAAAAATGTATTCCTCACTGGAAACACCCGTGCCGAGGAAGACATTTTAAAATTTTGGTTTAATTTACTTTATTTTTTACACAAAAAATAGATTTAGAATATACTTTTTACATAAATATACAATAAATAATTTATTTTTAATTTAAATATATTGTTACAAATCTCCGTAAGCTTGGATCATGGGGTGACCATAGTTTCTTGGTTAATTAAATATCCATATATTATTATTTATTGATTTATTTCTTATAATAAGCAGAGGTTCTTTGTTTTAGGTCCCGACTAGCTATAAAATTTCTGCGTTTAGACAGGATCATCTTTGTTAGGTGTGTTTTTTCATTAAATGTTTCTCAAACAATTCAAATCAATAATAATCATATTGAAAATAAATTTAAATTAGAAAAAATACCAAAAATAATCAAAATTGAAGCATTAAATAAATTTCATAATACACCATTATTAATAATAAATAAATAAACATAAATACTAATAATAATAATAAAATTGGAACAAACACAAATTACATTACATAAATCATTAAAAAAATTAAAGCAGACACATTTTTTTATCCATCTGATCACTATCCTCTTATATACATTGAAACTAACAGACGCCTTTATGTCAGGGTACAACATGTTAAAAACCCCGGGACCCAATACTGTAAAATGCTTCTGAAAAGGGGCAGTTCTAATATAAGGTACCCTACAGTTAATGCTCGTTGCACATCTTGTATTAATATTTTGTTGGGTTCAACTCTCCTCAGACCTGTTATTGCATATGGTGCCGAATGTTGGGTTATGATAAAAAGAGGAGAAAATATGGTATTGGTATTTGAAATAAAAATATTGAGGAAAATTCTACTAATAAGAAAAAAAAAAAAATTTTTTTACTCGACCGTATTTCATAGACCCTTATTAATGAAAAAAAAATCGTGATACTTCCCTATTATTGCAGTGTAAGAAGACCCTTGCTGTTTACTTTTGCCTTCCTTGTGACCGCGACCCACATGTAAAAAAACACCGTCCGAGAATACAAAACTTTTTAAGTGCTCAGTAATATAATACTATTATTTAATTGCCTGATATTGTATAATTGTATCAGTCTCGGACATAAATCGACAACGCCAATTCAAAATAGATAATCAACTGTTAGATACACAAGCCAAGTAGATAAATCATCGAAATAACTTCAAAACCCGAATAATCTTATCATCATAAATTCAAAAGTCAAACCAGATATTTTTAGTCTATAACTAATAAGTCTGACGACTTAACGTCGATTAAATAAGTTTTAGCAATAAAATAGTAAAATCACAATAGATTAAGAAATCAAAACTTTTATCATTCCACATCAGATAAAACATACCATTGAAACAACATAATTATTAATTTACGTGGCCACAACAAAAAAGTCGTCAAAAATAGTATTAAAACTTAATTTTGACAAAAAAAAGAAATACCTAAAACTGTTAAATATGTAAATGTATAAAAATATTAAATTCAGTATAAAACTAGTGTTACGTAAATATACCGAATTTCGGGTCGAACGGTCAGCGCATTTGCTTACCATACACAAGATCTGGTGTCCGACATGAAACATTGGTAAAAAAGTGTTTTCATTATGACAGAATTATTATTTTCATGTCCCAACTTGCTAGAAAGTTCCGTGTTAAGTCGGTACTCTTACATAGATTCATTTAAATCGTACACAAACATGTGTACTAAATTAACACCAGAAGCGTAAGACCAATCATCTTACTGCCATGTAAAGAAATGGTCGAAACACACTGCAATCGATGCACTGTCGTGTGCACCATTAGGTACGAATCAGGCAATTGTGATAAGAAATGCATAAGGTAAAATCATATAAATAATGCAAAAAAAAAGTTTAAAAATTGCTTTTACAAAAAATTTTACTCCCCAGTATTTGAACCGCTCTCGCGGCCGTAGAAAATTTTAAAAATAATTTTACTCCCCAGTGCAGCGGTGTTATTCTGAACCCCTCTCGCGGCCGTAGAAAATTTTACAAAAAATCTTACTCCCCAGCGGTGCAGAAAACTCCCCAGAAAACACTTTGATCTCGCGTATTTTGTACGCGAGATAAAAGCTTTTTCTACGGCCGCGAGAGCGTTTGGAATATCACCCCAGGGCTCGTATTACAATGGGAAGTACACAGTTATCTTAAATTTTATCAATAAAGTAAAAATAAGTTTTCTACATAAAAAATTAATATGCATACAATTTGTTTTCTAAACATGTTCATTTACAGGTAACCGAAGAAGATATTTTAAATTTTCGTACATAAATTTCGATTTTAATTTTTCGACCAGTCGAAGATAATTCGGTTTACCATAGTGATCGAGGCCCAGAGAGTTATCGAGATTGAAGTGTATTTAGTTATTTATTAACGGACATTGTCCATGTATACAATTTATAGGGTTTAAATATTACAATAAAATAATACTTTAAAACATTAAAAAAATAAGTTATTGCAACAGTAAGGTTAAACCTTAGTAGTAGGGAATATGGAAGTCTAGGCATACAGGGCTTACGACTGTCATTGGTTGGTTTATGTGACCAATTTACACACTGTGTAACATTCACCATTTTGCCCATGTTAAAACATCCACATTTCTTCGATTCTTCCATCTGTTGACTTTTGCGAAGTAAAGTCATAATGGTGAATATATAATTAATAAAACACTTTGTTTTTAGATAACTTGAGTTAATTTCGAATCACTACTAGTTTCACAAGGCACAGTTCCTTCCATCAACAGGTGTTATTATAAAATATATAAAAACTATATAATAGTTATGTAAACAACATATAATAACTATATAATAAACTATATAATAACACGTGTGGATGAAAGGAACTGTGTCTTCCGAAACTAGTAGTAAATAAACTCAAATGGTCTATAAACAAAGTGTATTTTTAATTATATATTTAATCATGTTATTCCACAAAGTTAATTCAGATGCAATCAGTAACATAATGGTGGATGTTACATATACTGAAAAGTGGCCACATAAACCAGCCAATGACAAGACATAAGCTTAGTTTAGACATCCATATTCCCTTCTTAAAAATGTTCATCCTCTCTGCTACAGTAAATTTCAAGTCGACAAGAAGTGAAAATCACACACGGCATAGCAACTCGTAAATACCTACTTAACGTAACGTAAACGTAAACGCTTCCTTCCTCCTTAAACGTGCTATTATAGGTGATTGTGCATCGCTGTGCAATGTAAATGCAAATTGTGGAAATTGTGTCATGGAATGAAAAAATCGTGCCATTTTCACAATAGAATGGTTCTCGTGCTAAACGGAAGAGGAAATAATATATCCCCACCTCTTACTACACTGAACCCCTTCCCCCCGGCCCCCTGCTATGGCCGCGGCCAGCTTGATAGTAAGTAACTCCGCTCCGTTTGATCGTAAACTATCCATAAAACCGGAGAATTTCAAAGGAATTACCTGCCAGTTACAGTTTACTAGACAAACGACAGCCGGTTGAACGTATCGACTACGGTTGCATTATCTGCCGCTGCTTTTTTATGAATGAAAGATCGTGGCGCTAGAGCGATGAATTAATCCGTTCTCTCAGGAATTCTCAACTATTGGTGAACCAAATTGAATTATTTAAATAGGATCGCAAAAGCTGAGAGTTTTGGTATACGAAAAATAAGTAAGGCTGTATGCATAATACGAGCAAGTGTATAATAATTGTAATATTTTATTGAGAAAAACGGCAAAATTTAGATACATGAATGTACGAGTATGTTAGTGTAAAAAAATTAAATGTACATTCATTCGGTTACAGTTTTATTTACAACTATAATACGTAATAATCAAGTTTCTTATAGTATAAACGTTAATACTAAATCCAGTATGGGAGTAGAGGGAAAAAAACAAAACATGACATTAAACTAAAAAAAACACCATAGGAGATAAGGTACGAGATAAAAGTTTAAGAAATGTATATAATATGGGAGTTACAGTATTATTGATCTTTTTTTTAACGTACTTTTACCAAGGTTAACTTATATTTTAGAATAGGATTTTGTTTCCTATGTCTATATCTGAGTAGTTTTACAAATAGAGATGGGCGTTTCGGTTAGTTAAAGAAATAGAAGAAACAGTTACTGCTTCACAAATTAAATTGTTTAGTAAACCTGTTTCTAAATAACAGTTTAGAGCAGCGCGGGCAAAAAAAAACTAGTACAAGCAACTGCTAGAATAGTTTCACAAAAGCTAATTAAAATGTTACTTGTTACGAGCCACGCTGATCTAAACTGTTATTTCAGAAACAGTTTCACGTACCCTGACTAGTTTTTCTTTATAAAGGGTTTTTTAATGGTCGCGGGTAGATTTTGATGGGCCGTGACGGCCATTTTGTTTTGATGATATCTGTCGAATTTTTTTTTTATTATTCAGTTACTTATGCCAAATCACCATGGCAAGTTACACAATTGAACAGCACGTTAAAATGATAAAATTTTATTATCAAAATGAGTGTTCGTTAGTGCAAACGATGCGCGCATTGCTCCAAGTTTACGGTAGACGTGGTGGCCCTTCACAGTCAACTCTTCAATGTTTGGTGGCCAAATTTGAGACGACAGGTTCGGTAATGAATCAGCCAACATCCGTACGTTCAAGGAACGCAAGATCGGCCGAGAACATCGCCGTTGTCCGTAAAAGTGTACAGCAGAACCCGAGGCAGACGATTCCTAGCCGTGAAAAACCCTTCAGTAACAGCATAAAAACGGTTTCCGCTATTTACAAACCTTTTTTTAATTACGGTTAAATTTTTTAAAACTGTTTTAGGTGTTTCGGAAGAAAAAAAATTTCCACCTCTAGATGGAAATGGGAAAATTTCGGCTGTGGACTTTTATAGGAGCTTTTCCGCATTCGCTTAAAAAACATTGCAATTGGAAACATAGTTCATGAGAAAGGGTTAATCCTAAAAGGAAAATACTGTGGTCAAAATATTTTAAAATTGATTTATGCTCAGCTGTACATATTTATTTAACTAACTGAGATAGCGAAATATTCCGGTAAATTAAGGCAGACACCACCCACGACCCCGTGCCCCGTTTTATAATATCTGCGATTCTGTATTTTCTGGGTATTCTCGGTGAGATCACAAACATTAAGAATGCAAATTTGTTTGCGACAGAGAGGAAAATCATTTTTGAGAAGGAATTTATGGAAGCCTAGGCATTTACACAACTTATGACCTGTCATTGGCTGGTTTATGTGGGCAGTTTTCACACTGTGTAACATTCACCAATCTGCCTATGTTTAAACATCCACATTTCCTCAACTCTTCCATCTGTTGACTTTTGTGAAGTAAAAGAGCTGAAACCTTTATAACGCGGGTGAGATACATCCGGCTGAACCAATTCACCCACTAGGCAACGCCCGAAAACAAGTTGATGAAATGTGGATGTTTAAACATAGGCAGAATGGTGAATGTTACACATTGTGTAAAGTGGCCACTTAAACCAGCTAATGACAGATCATAAGCCCTGTACATGTCTGGACTTCCACATTCCATTCTCAAAAATGTTTTCCCTCTCTGTTGCAACAAATTTAGATCTCCCTGGGGAGGAAATCCAGCCAGTCTGCAAACATTTGGACATACTCAAACCATTGTTGAATAAACAATTTAATTTATTTTTCTCAAGCTGAGGTGTTTCTGAGCTGTAATTTTATTCATACCATGGCTGTAGTGCAAATAATAATTGCTTCGCTGGTTGGCAACCGCTAAATGCTGGCCCATTAT
The DNA here is from genome assembly GCF_059751315.1 of Micrasema longulum. NCBI lineage: Eukaryota > Metazoa > Arthropoda > Insecta > Trichoptera > Brachycentridae > Micrasema > Micrasema longulum. Next base: position 83,566 of record NW_028278294.1, read on the forward strand.
GTAAAGTCAGCGGCGCTCTTACATTATTATCAATGTCGCACGTTTAGTTCAAATTCTTCATTGCGTATTTGTTTGCATTCCATCCAATGTTTACAAACATTGCTAATTTCTATTAATTCATCACAATGTAATGGACGTTTTGTATTTTTCTAATTTATTTTATATAATACAATTAACATAGATTTACGACCGAATCAGTTTATATATTTTATGTACGAATTTAAGTATAATATTGTGGTTTTTAAATGCTGTTCTTATTTTAAATTATTTAAAACATATCAATTCTGCTTGATCTGCTTGAACAGTTTAATATTTTCTGTTCACATAAATGTGATTCCTTATTGGATGTTCACTCCCTCAACCGTACCAAGTTTACCAATCAAGAAAAATAAATAACTTATCGATTCGTTAAAAAAAAAAGGTTTCAGTGAAAATTTTGTATAAATTCAAGTTGTAATCCATGACAGGTAAAAATCCAGAAAAGTAAATCGAGCGGAGATATCCGCCTCGTTGTGTAATGGTTGGCGCGTTCGCCTACTATTCTTTAGGTCCTGGGTTCGATTACTGGCAAGGTGGACGTGAAATGTTGGTTTTGAAGGTGGTTAAGCACTGCAATATCTCAACGTTCCCAGGAAAACTGGCAACTAAAACGTAAGAATGATTACCTTACCTTCCATGTAACAAAAATGATCTAGATACGCTGTAATGAGAGTATGAATGCAGTGCATTATGCACCACTTAATGCAGATAAGGATATGATAATGATTATGTCAAATTTTAGCGTATGTTTTTTTATCTATGTTAGCAGGTAAAGGTGCGAATACTTATTGATTTAAGCTTAAAGAGAAAAGCTAGATTGTACATCAGTAATACGACAGTCGGTGAAGTGGTACTCATATGAAGTAGAATCGTGTTCCGAATCAAATTTTGTCGTTTGGCTGAAGTTATCCATAGCATTGTTCTATTTTGGAAGGGTTTTACTTTAGTCTATTTCCAGGCTTCATGAATTGTTTTCTATTTTCTCAGTGCATTTAACAACCATGTCGACGAGCACATTCAACTTACCCCCTTTTAGAAAATTAAAAATCACAAAATAATGTTTTCAAAAAAACCATATAATGTATAACTTATTAAGATATTTTGAGGATAGGAGAGGAGAATCAGTATTAAAGAATTATTTAATTATCATGCATATTTTAGCAAATTATATTTTCATAATGAATCGATCTACTATGCTTAATAAATTTAGGGTGAAAATGAGACGTTTGACGCTACGAAAACCAAAAAAAAGGCGAATAAAAAGTTTTTTTTTTTTTTCAAATATCAACAAAATGCTCGATAATGTCTATGTCAATAATGTTTTAGTGAGCGTAAATACTTTTAAAAATAGATAATACATAAACATAATATTATATATGCTTATGGCGGTCTCAGTGGTTGAATGGATAATACGCTTGCCTCACGCACGAAGGGTTCCGGGTCCAATTCCCGATAAGATCGCCAAAATTAAATGTGATTTTTCTCAAGTCTGGGAGTCCGGAGCTGTAATTAACCACTGTTATTGAACCTTCCGGTCTGTTGTGGTGCAAAAACATATTTTTAAAATCATTTTTAAAAAAAATCGCATTCATAATAATTTTTGAGTACTTTCGCAAATATAATTTTGCTACTTAAATCCGTTTTCCGTTATGTACTTTAGATCCAGTCACGCTATTTTTTTCATTATTAATATCTTTGCATTTTGCTCATAAAAAAGCTTTTTTAATTTCGTACCCATGTCCAAGCTTTACATATGACAAAATTACGATGGAGCCGAGACATACATAGTAAGCTGTCCGGTATCGTAATAATAGAACATGCATCGATACTAGAGAAAACAATAAAGCTTGCACGCAATGAAGCTTCGATTCTGCAGAATGCGAATGTCTAGGTTCTGGGGGTGCATCCATCGGCATTAGGGGTGCAGTTGAGATAGAAGGGGTGTTGTGGGGGGGGGGGTGCATGTCGCGGAGTTCAGCGACCGCGGCACGGTGCATTGATCGCCCTACATACCCCGCCTTACCCAATACCGCCCACCCGGTACCCAGTACCCGTCGAGAGACAGATGTTCGCACTTTTGGGAATGGCCGCTGATAATCAGGATACTATGCAACTATAATGAAAACTTTCTACGTAATACAGGATGTTCCTGTATGAATACATGATGTTCCTGTATGAATACATGATGTTCCTGTATGAATACATGATATAATTTAGCAAATACCTCATAAATAAAACACTTTGTTTTTAGACCACTCGAGATTATTTCAAAGCAATACTAGTTTCATAAGGCAAAGATCCTTCCATATACAGGTGTTATTTTAACATTTCCCTCACTAAGCATCCAAAAAATACACATGATCCGAACGGGGGGACCAAACGACCCCAGCGCCTACTTGTATATGGCATCAGGCGAATAAAACGTTGTAAGTGTTTATGACCGTGCAATAATTTATTCATGTTTTCGTGTACACATATTTTACTAATTCGTGTATTTTATTCATTTTTGTTAGTTTGCCGAATGCTTATGTACACAAAGTGAAATTGACCAAATCGGTTTATGGGGGATTCGAATCCCCCCTTCGGTCCGGCTAGGTTAAACTAAACATAAATGTACAGAAATGAAAAATATGGGTACTGACGGGGATGGGAGAACCTAATAAAGAACGGGGGGGGGGGGTTTATATAACGGGAATATTGAATGTAACGGTGAGGGATTTTAAAATATAATATTTATTATTAAATAATGTTTTTTTCCCAACAATTTTTTCTTGTATTTCTAGGTTTTATTTATTCATTATTTCGTCTTTACTTGTTGTGAAATACAGGAGTTTGATTTCATAATAAAAAAATAAATAAAAATGAATCATAAGAATGGTTTGATTCCAATATATGATAGGGGAATTCTGAGAAGGTATTGGATGTAAGGGCTCGACGATGTTCTTCCATTCTTATATTAAAATCTTTCGCAGTTTGGCCGATGTACGTAAGGTTATAATCTCCATATTGGATATGATATATGCCACTTATATTTAAAATGTCTATTTTTGGTTTTGAATAATGTAAATTTTTCCTAAATTATATTTTGTTTAGTTTAGCAATTTTTTTTAGTTACTAGGCCAGTATATAAAATATTTCACCAAGTTTTATCTATACCATTATCATGTGTTGAGTATAAGTATTTATCTGACGATTTATTTCTAATTTTATTTTATTAGTTCGTTATTATATCAATTATTTTTAGCGATGCATTTTTATTTTTAAAAAAAAAGAGAAATACTAGAGTTCTTATTATTTACTCAAATATTTAAATTTTCGGACCATTTCCTAAAAGTCGTAAATAACTTGTGCTGGAAAAATGGAAATCGAGTTGTGGTAGAGTGGGATTTGAACCTGGGACCTTTGGTCCGTGAGTCCACAATACTACCTCGGGACCACGACCCGATTCTAATGCACGTTTGTAATTTATCGTATTACTAAGGTATATCAATAAGTCGGTTCAACAAAGAATGAAAGCTAGCCATTAATATTTTGATCTAGAGGGTACGATACTTAGGAGATGTCCGATTTCAGTTGAGATCTGAACTCACTGGCACTGATAATTCTTCGCAAGCGTGAAGGCATTGGTTCCAGGGCCCCGATTACAATGGGAAGTTACCAGAGTTATCTTCGACTGTCTACAGAGAAAAACCTATATTTGTGTACAAAAATGAGTATATTTGCATGAACATTTAAAATATCTTCGTCGGTAACCTATAATTGAACATGTTTAGAAGGAAAAATTGTATGCATATTCTGCTTTTCATACAGAAAATTTAATTTTACTTTGTAGATGAAATTCAAGATTAATGATAACTTTCCATTGTAATCGGGGCCCAGGCAGAGGGGCCGGCTACGTCAAAATGAACTCCGAATCGCTGAATAGGAAGAGGTAATAAGCAATAAATAGGTCATTTTTTTTTTCCTTTTAAACGAGGAAGTTCAGTGCCAAGGGAAATTGGATGAAAAAATGTTTTCTTACACGCGGTAAAAATTAGAGCATTTAATTGTACGGTGGAGTTTCTCAAAAATGTATGAAAAAAATAATAAAAATGATTCCAATAAAAATTAACTACTTTGAATGACGTCACGAGTTCTTGTGAATTAACTAATGTTAGAGTGTTGTGATATACTTCCGGTTTTTTGGGAAGCCAATTCAGCAGTCAGCAGAACTCGCCGTAGTGAACTTGAGAGGTCACAGGAGGAGTGGAGTCCTGATAAAATGATGTACATTTATTATTTTTATTTGGCTTAGTTTGATAGTCTAATAACAAACATTTTTTTAAACTGCTAAACTTCCTCCTTGTGGTTGGTAATTTTTGTCTTTTGTTATTATTTACCACTGTCATTTATCATTACAACAGGGTGCACGCGTAAAGATCGGGAGTGTGAATTATTGACCCCATTAATAGCCGATCAGTAGTCGCCAAAGTATGCCAATTTCTTTAAGACAAGCTGTACATTTGCGCTTGGGGGTTGTAATGAATATTTTAATATACCTATTGGATATTTTGTTAAATATTATATCTGTATGAAAATCAGCATTTTATTATTGATTAATGATTTATTTCGGGAATCACGAGCTATTTTCGTACTTATAAGATTGAAATCTGTGATCGTAAATTAATTTTCGGCATCTTTTAGAAACCCTAAAATTTCCGAATGAATCAAATTAATCGAGGCATCTTATCAAATAATCCGCCGAAAAAATAACGAAATCTAAAAACAACGCAAATAGACGGAAACAATATATTTTATGTACCCGAAGGTAATTTATGTGAGTTTTAAATAACTTGGCACAGTACCAGTTTGGTTGATGAAAAATGACAATAATTGATTGTTAAAAACGGATAATCAAGATTACCTAAGAATTATTAAATTAGTAATTTAAATTTACCGATTAATTTCAAAGGAAACTAAAAAAATATCAAACATGAAAACTAAAAAAAAAACACAAATTACGATCGGAAATTGAGAGCATAACATGAGTTTAAATACATAAAAACAGACAGCCTTATGTATGTTAATAAAAAGACTTTGTATTTGAAGCACAAACTTTGTGGTTATTTATTACCTACAAAATGAACTATTTACTTAAAAAAACACTTTGTTTTCGTTCACTTACAATTTATTTTAGAAGTTTTAATTTTTATTTTTATTAAACAATGAATGAATGTATCAAACAGAGATGAAGAACATTTTAAAGAAGGGAATATATAAGTCTTTGCATTTACATAGCTTATAACATGTCGTTGGCTGGTTTAAGTGGCTACTTCACACACCTTGTTACATTCACCATTCTGCCTATGTTTTAACATCCATATTCCTTAAATTCTGTTCTGTTGATATTTGTGAAGTTACAGATCTGAAACCCTTATTGATGTGGGCGACATGTAGGATAAATAATTCAGTCAGAATATGACCCGCATCAAAAAAGGTTTTACTTTTCAACTTCAAAAAGATCAATACATGGAGGAATTTAAGGAATTTAGATGTTCAAGCATAGGAAGAATGGTGAATGTTACTCAGTGTGTAAAGTGGCCACTTAAACCAGTCAAAGACAGGCCAATAAACCATGTAAATGGCTAGACTTCTATATTCCTCTCGAAAGGTGTTATTCATCTCTATTGTCATATTTATTTATTTTATTTTTATATCAATTATTTTTTAAATTAAATTCAGTTCTTGTCTTCTAAAGTTTGAAGGCTCAAAATATTGTTGAAAAAATAATTGTTTACTTATATAATTACTTGTTTCAAAAATACTTGAACAAATTAATTGATACCTATTGCTGGGAAACTTACAGAAAAACATAGCGTTGAATGAAGACGTATGTATCTTTTGGGCTTAATAGAATGTTTCAACTGTATGAGTAGAACTAAGCCATTATAAATAATGTCCCCTGAAGGAAGTCTGAGGACAAAATAAAAATGGCTAAATGTATGACACTAGGCAACCGCCGCGCCTCCGTGAAGTAGTACAACAGGAAGAAATGTAAAAAATATTTAATTTAAATAAATTAACTTTGAATGAGTTTTAAAAAAAGTAGAAATTTATTTTATATCAACAAATATGGTATTTTTTATTTTTTAAAACTAATAATTCGCTAACCTTACATTTTAAAGACTTGTCAGCATGTGGGAAAGTGGGTACGAAAGGATGTTATGAAAAATATAGCAAAACATCCAGACCAATTCAGAAGAAATCGGGTCAGAAATTGGGTTTTTGTTCTGCAAATGGCGGGATTCGAATCCGCGATGCCAGATTCCCAGTTGGCCGGTTAATCAACTGCGCCACGGCGCCCGTCAGTGTGATGTATATTTAATCTCGATAAAATAGGTGGTTATACGTTATGATGTAAATCTGTAACGCCAGAAAAATAAGGCATTCGAGATATCGCATTATAATAAATATTTGACTGATTAAAAGGCAAGGTTTCACTTCGTATTTCTTATCATAAACAAAATTCAGATAAAAAAAATTAGAGCAAAGTTTACACTAGACGAGGAGTGCCCGATTTTTATATGATAAGATAAAAAATTATCTGAAAATAAAATACAAACACGTGAATGATTTACAACAGCGTGTAACATATTACTTAAAATATATTCGTGCATAGCGTAGTGGGTGCAAGCCAAATTACTGTAAACATGTTAGTAATGAAAATAAATTAAATTGAGTTTTTGCAGTTTGAACAGCTCGAGAAGGCGAGAAACTAAAACTAATAGAGTATCATAATTAAAATTGAAAACGACGAGACAAGCTTACGAGAGAGGGTATAAAAACGGGAAATATAAAATAGGTAGTAAACATGACCGTCAACGTAATAAAAACATGCAATAGCATGGTGGGTACATTCGCTTTCAATAAAATCTCTTTTACAGATTTATCTTCATACGAAAAAATGTTCGAATAATCAGACGCACAGGCAGGTACAATCAATTGTATTTTACTGCTCTCCCGAAAAATCTCCTTCTTCCTCTTGGCGTAGGTCGTAAGACTAAATAAATTAAATGAAATGAATAGTCTTAAAATTTAAATATTTGAGTAAATAGAAAGAACTCGAATATACCTTCTATTTAATAAATATACATTTCAAAAACGCCTTTTTATTTTCACACAGCAATATTTCAGACTGACACCTGAGAAGTAAAACTTATCATTTTGTCTTCTTATATATAATACATATACAACATATATAATGTGCCTGTGTGTACATCATAATATGTATGTAAGATTCTTTTTAACTATGTACAATGACTTAATACAAATTGGCTACGGCCGTAAATAAATAAATACATTAATACAAATTATCTAGATACACTGCTATGATAAACACGACACGATAAAATAGCGGGTGGATTGATGTTAATTGTATTATAACATATTTTTTATACATACAGGATGTTCTTTAAACCCTGTCACATCCGAAACCACGGTGATCAGTATGAGCAAGAAGACATATTGGCACATTAAAATAAATTTTTAGAACGAATAAAGTTTAAAAAATAAAATATTTAAAAAACAAATGGTTGCTAACTTCTGCAGGAGAGAAACAAGGTGAGGGGAGGAGGCAGTCTAACACACTGTTAACCGCGCGGCCGCGCCCCTCTCGTTTCTCCCCTGCAGAAATTAGCAACCATTTGTTCTTTTTAAAAATTTATTTTTACAAATTTTCTTCGTTCGAAATATCTTTTTTAATATGCCAATATGTCTTCTTGTCCATACTGATCATCGTGGTTTCGGATTTGACGGGGTTTAAAAAACACCCTGTATAATGTTAGGCAGACGCAATAACTAGTATACTAAGGGGCTGACTAATCTCCACTTGATTTCTTTTCGGATGATTTTTACCTTAGTAAGCCGCTGAATAAATTAGAAATAAATATAAAATAATTTAATAAAGGTCGATTCTCCGTTATATTACCGTACGGTGTAGATTTGGAAAATACGATATGTGTGAAATGGGAGATGAGTACAAAAAACGTTTTTTTTTTTTTTTAAATATACTCTGAGAATGAAATAAACTGAGAGAGGTTAAAGTGTTCTTAAAAAAATGTTGCGTTGAAAGATACGATAGATTTACAAAGTGCAAGATTTTTGTCAGTACAGTGTCCTTAAAACAAAAATTCTAAAAGGTATTAATACTATTTAAAAAAAACGATATTACACGAAATGATAAAACTCGTAACATGACTGCCTTGGCTCTTGGCGCCAGTCCTAGAGATTCATCTACTGCTACATTTATCTAATCTGTGCATCATTTTTTTTTGTACCTGTGTGTGTTCACTATTCACTACGCATGCGCATACTGTTGACATAAACAACGGCCTGATTATGAATGAATGTACCGTTAAACTAAGATAACTAGAATTTTCGTATGAAAAACCTGAGTAAACATTGCCGGTATGTTTTTATTGATAGTGATAGAAAGGTACATTCCGTACCTACATTCATAATAGCAACTTTCATTTCAAGTTTTGAATTTAAATGATTAAGGCATGTTTTGTTATCATAAACTATCCTCTTCTTTTTTACCCACTAGTTAATTTCGTTCATAATTCTTACACTCATAATACAAGTTTATTTTATTATTTTAAGCGTCAACTTTGATAAAAATGGGTGTGCAGTAATATCCTTTAACATAAAAAAATAAATAGCAAAAACGTGTGTATCTTATAAAGTATCACCGAAGAGTTAAAGTAAGGAGAACTTCAAAAACTTAGTTTAAAAAAATATATCGATTTTTATCCACAATACCAAAAATAAAACCGAATACATACATACCTTTTAAAAATGAAATTATTGTAGGAAGAGGTTAAATCATCACTTACCTGAAACAAAATAAAAATATAATTAGACAAAAGATCATACAGGACATTTTGAATATATTTTAAATTAAGATCTAAATTTGTTGCAACAGAGAGGGAAAACATTTTTGAGAAGGGAATATGGAAGTCTAGGCACTTACAGGGCTTATGACATGACATTGGCTGGGTTAAGTGGCCACTTTATACACTGTGTAACATTCACCATTCTGTATATGTTTTAACATTTACATTTCCTTAATTCTTCCATCTACTTTTTAAATGAATTAAAACCTATTTCATATTTGAGGTAATTAGAATATTGTTATAATGCACATAAAATACGTTTAAACCGATATTTCAAATCGCTGGTCATCGATTACAACGACGGTAAGACACCTAGGTTTGTCGATGTAATCAATTTGAATTCTCTATATCTTATCACGGTTACATGGCACCGTTTGTATTAAATGAAGACATTAATAAGACAATAATTTATATGGAAAAAGTGTTGGCCGTTCACAGACTCTCATTGAATGTCAACACGCTTAGCTAAAGAGCGTACGTAGAAAAATAAAAATAATAGTATCGACAAACATCGGTGAATCTTTTATTTACCAAAATACGGGTCCTGAGACCTTATAAAACGAAAACGAACTCCTCACAACATAAGGCCGTAAAGTTGAATTTTAGCAATGAAAACAAAGAGTAGTTTGACGAAAAAATACCGTATTATCTTTTACAGAATATTTTATTTTTTTCTTTCTTATGTTACACAAAAATATTATAACGGTCCATTATTTATTATAGTAGCAAAAATTCATTAACATTTTCTTGTGTACCCACGAACAGGCCATGCCTTTGTTGGATTTTTTGCTTACTATTTTTCATTTAATATGTATTTCATTGCTATTTAATTATGCTTTATTTTTTTAATACTCTGTTTTATTATTTTGTTTATTGTAAAAAAAACAAGAATATAAAAAAAATATATAAAAAAGTCAACCGATTTTTTTGTTTTGCAGTCCGCAATTTCAACCTTTCCTTGGCATCGCTAATTTTTAGTTCACAAAGAAAATCCCGACCATTCGAGGAGTAAGTTTAAGATATCTTTGTCACTTTCTGTTATAAGGTCCCTGAGCACATATATTATATTCTTCCTCGCGGATAATATTAGCGGTAAGACCAAGTAATGATGGCAATAAATTGAAATACATACCTAATACCTACGTAATAACGATTTTGTGAATGGATAAATCTGTTACGTATTTACTACACGCAGAAGGCACAAGTTGCTGATGTAGTAAATGTTCGAGCGTAAGTGATTAAAGCTGAGGATACAATTTATGCGTTATATTTCCACGAGCACTTAGGTGATGCAAATTTATATCTGAGGAATAACGGCAGTTTAACGGTGAACCCATAAATTTGTCTGTGCAAAATGCGACGCTGTGATTTGGAAGGTGGTGTGAGACAACAAACGATGCGAAGTGTAAATCTAGTTTATTGCCAACACGTCGATATGACACTAATATTAGGTGGCCAGAGCTAATTAGCTCTTGAGAAGCGGCCACAGATCTCCAATATTCGAACGTGTCGTGGTCACTGTTAGGACGAGTGGGCAGTGCATTGAGGCCCATTGACGCACGGATTATCGAAGGGTGAAATGAAGAACATTGCTATTTTTAAAATATATGTATTGTAAAAAATATTACTGTACTACTTAATCAAGGCAAAAATTGTAATATTTCTTGGGGTTTGATTGTGAAGAAATATTAAATGTTTAGCAAAGTAGGTAGTGTCTATTCATAGTGAATGTACGAAACTGAAGAAAGACACAAGACTTTATTAACAATTTCAAGGCAGGACGGGCGCTTTTATTGTAAGCAAAAGCGCTTTCTGTTTACAGGAAGACATATAATTTATTTTGGGAGAATAAAAATAAATTTTCCATAAAATGGATAGAGAATATAAAAATAATAAAGACACGAATAATTGCAATAAAAGTCTAAGAATATACATTTTCCACTATAGTAATAACACCAAGTAGTAAAATTAAATAAATATTAATAAAATTAACATGGTGCGAATAAAGAAAAGAAAAATATTTAGATATTAATAAATACAAAAATAAAAATACAAAAAAAATTGGAAAATTACATGTATTTTTTATTTAATGGCTACATCCAAATAAAAGAAAAATGACTAGCAGATACAAACATACATGTAAAAATCCACATATTTAAATTGATAAACATACAAACTATGTACATAGATACAAGAATCAGACGACGGCCATGTTTAGCTAATGCTTCCGAGGAACCTTTAGGGATTAAAAAAATATAGTGACGCTGAATAACAGATTTAATGTTTTTGCCAGTGTCATGTTAATCCTTTACTTACAATAAAATGTACTGAGTTGTTAAATGATGATATTAAAAAAAACAATGAAAATATTTTTTTTGGCCAATGTAATAAAAATCAGCACGGGCATAATACTTGATTTTATATTGTTAAAACGTAATTTGATTATTTTATTACATTAGAAAACAAAACAGGAAGTTAAATATTTTTAAGTGGGATTGCGGCATTTGCATATTTGTGATATCAAAATGTAATCAGATACCTAATGGCTACTCTCAGGTTTAAAAAAAATGAAAAAGGAACGGAGATTAGTCCGCCTCGTGGTGTGTTGGTTCGTGCGTTTGCCTTCCGTGTCTGGGCCCCAATTCGATTCCTGACAAGGTCGATATAAAATAATTCTTTCGTAAATAGATTTTAATTTCAATATTTTTCGTGGTCACTGGACTGTGAAACGGGTTACATTTGCTAGCCGTCGCAGATAATGTATTATTAAGCTAGTGTTTCCTAGGACAGCGGTGCCCGTATCTTAACGGCCGTAGTGAACGGCGATGCGGTGGACAGCCGGCGTAACGTCGACTAGTGAGTGGTTTTCTAGGAAAACGGTGTTAAATGATGTTGAAAACACTGTTTTACTAGGAAACCACACTCTAGTCACCGTTGCGACGGCTGTCTACCGCATCACCGTTTACTACTGCTGTTAAAATACGGGCACCGCTGTCCTAGGAAACCCTAGCTTTACAAGCAATCTTTTTTTATTCTATAGCGAACGCATCTACGGATGCTCCTTTCTAAGCTTTCTTTTGGTGACAGAATGTGAACCGAACAACTGCGGTCGTCTTAACGGTTTTCAAAGAAGGGGGCTACCTTGATTGAAAGTGATTTTAATTACTTTCATTTATGTAGATCCAGTATCTCGAGACATCCCATTAATCTATTTACGTATATTTTTACATATATAACTACATTTTAACCAAATTCCTATGTGTAATTGTTACACGGCTAGCATCACATTTTAATAGTCTGATTTAGTTCGAATAGCCAGGAATCAAGTTTTTAATCAACTCCTTAATTATAATTGCACATTATTGAAAAAGGCAACAAATGGATGGTATCTACGGACAGTACGGAATAATTGGATGGGGTGGTGCTTTTAAAACATATATTTTACCGGTCGAAAAAATACAAACATTAATTATAAAAGTTATTTTGAAAAAACTGTCCACTTTTCACACTGTTCAATTATTTAAAAATTTAAGGTTTTAGATATAAATTTGTTATATAAAAAGAATTGTTTGCTTCAAATACATAAAGACAAAATAAATAGTAGTGTTTCTAGGTCACAAAACGTAAGTACGCGACCTAGAACAGGTGGTAATATCTTAATTCCTTAATTAAAAACAACTACTGCACAACATCATTATACGTACAGAGGAATATTTTTCTTTAATGAAATAAACAAAGATAATAAAAAGTACAGTCAGGTATACAATATATTTAAAAACACCGTTTATTAGATTTTTTTGTAATTTATACATGTTATCCTAAAAATATTAATAATTAAAAATAAAATAAACAAACTATTGTAAGACGTCACTCCCCATTATGTACACAAGAATTGTTTATTTATTTTACGTAATGGGAAACTTTATGTAAATATATGTATTTAATTAATGTGAAAATTGTATTTAGTTGTAATAACGAATCGGGTCGTGGTCCCGAGGTAGTATTGTGGACTCACGGACCAAAGGTCCCAGGTTCAAATCCCACTCTACTACAACTCGATTCCCATTTTTCTAGCACAAGATATTTACGACTTTTAGGAAATGGCCCGAAAATTTAAATATTTAAGTAAATAATAAGAACTCTAGTATTTCTCTTTTTATAAAAAAAACTAAGAAACTGTCATGACATGTCGGTTGAGATGCTTTCGGCATTGAGGTTTGAACTGGAACATCAATTACCGGACCTGATGTCATTTTTTATTTTATTTGTTTATTTTTCAATACATATATTTTTACATAGAAATATAATTACATAAATACACTTTAGAAAAATACATCTTAAAATTAAGCTAAAGCATAAATTGGAAAAAATGTCCACAAAGACTTCAGCGTCTGAGCGTGGGCTATTCTTTTTTAATTATTAACTCCAACCATATGACCCATGACTTCAAAAGGAAGACTCAACAGCATTGAAGAAGCGGGCCAAAATGTCATTTTTCGAGATTCTGTTTTCTACGCGTGGCCATGTTTTTTTATTGATACCAGCATTCGGTCAAATCAGCATATTTTAACCAAAAATAGTTTATTTAAAATTGATTAAATTTATAATTTTAGAATGTTTGTAATAAATGATAGTATATTTCGAACATTTAAATGAATTCTGGAATCAGGTACAGACTTAAATTAGATAAAAATAAATTAATAAATCTCATTATTATGTATTAAATTCACGTACTGTTAAGAAGGTGTTGCTTTTAAAATGTTTTATCTCTAATGTACCTATTTATGTATTTTATGTTGTAAACATCGAGCCTAGTGACTCCTGTCATGCTCTAGCGTTGTAGCCTAGCCGGTGGCGACTGGTTTTGTGAATGGAGGATCGCAGGATTGACAATGCATTTTTCGGACAAACACGTCCAATCTTTAAATAAAATGTTATTTATCGATACTCAGCGAGCTTATCGTTGCAACTGATGCTTAAAGCGTAAGATTATTTTGCCTTGATGATCGCCGATACGCTGCAATTAAAGTATTATGTTAAACCGTTTTATGTGAGTTTAACGCATTGTACAAAGGGCTTCAGTCGGTGTTTGTCATTTTTGCTAAATCATAGATTAAATACATCATATTATACAAGTATAATCTATATAGTTTTTGCAACACAACAAGAAAAGTGGCCCAATTTTCATAATCTCGCCGGGAATCGAACACGGATTCCCCTTGTATGAGGCAAGTGCCATTAATTATACCACGGAGATCGACGCGTTCATTAAATAAAAATATTTAAACCGGGTTGTGATCCAGTGGTTAGTGTGGACCCACGGATCAGAAGTCCGAGGATCGAATCCAGTTTTACCACAACATAATTCCCCCTTTTTTAATAGTGCGTGAGTATTTATAACTTTCTGCAAGCCCTGACTACAAATATTTAGACAAGATTAAAATATTGTCGATTAAACTAACTGGTTTAAAAGGAAGTATAAAAATCGAAAAGTATTTTCAGGCGTTGTCTAGTGGGTAAAATAATTCAACCAAATAAATCTCACACATTTCAATATAGGTTTCAGCTCTTCCACTTCACAAAAAACAACAGATGAAAAAGTTGAGGAAATATGGATGTTCAGAAATAGGCAGAATGGTGAATGTTACACAGTTTTTCAAGTGGCCACTTAAACCAATCACAATCCCTGTTAATGTCTAGACTTCCATATTCATTTCTCAAAAATGTTTTTTCCTCTCTGTAGTAGTAATAATACGAGGCATGCTCAGAAAGTAAGTGTAGTATACTTTTTTAGAAAAAGTGTGTGCACAAGCTTTTTTATGTCCTCCTTGAAGAACTCTCCCGTCAGCTCCTTCCCACACTTCAAAACCACTTTCTGCACCTGTTCGTCAGTTAAAATTTTAATTCCACCCATGTCTGCCTTCAGGGAGGTGGCGGGAGAGTTCTTCGAGGAGGACATAAAGAAGCTTGTGCCACGGCTCACCACATGCGTTGAACGGGATGGAGGTTATGTGGAAAAATAGTCAACAAATATATCAACAATATCCTTATTTTTTTTATACACTTTTTCTTAAAAAATATAAAAGTACACTTACTTTCAGAACATGGCTCGTATTTAAAACTTACGTTGAAAATTTCCCCTAAAATTGAAATAATTGGGTAAATCATAGGAACACAAATATTATTATTATTTTTAAATATAAATAACGTAAAATAATCCTAAAATTTTAGGAATTATGCTGTGGTGAGATGTGTTCTGCTAGATAGAATTAGCGGCAGACTAAAATGAAGTCAGGCAAATCGAAAATCAGTAAATTAGGTTCTAATTCGAATAAGCAATAGGTACGTCTGCGTGGCGTAATTTATTTGCGCATTCATGTGTACGGTTATAGAAACAATAAATTATCTGTGCGCTAAAATCAGTGTAACTTGGTCAGTGATAGAAGTTAGAGACATAGGCGTAACATTTTTTCAGAATATTTTTTTACCCCAATTACCAGATAAAATCAAAAACAGTTTTTAAAAAATGAACATTTAAAAATTAGATAAAATATAAATCTATTAAATAAAACGCTCAAACGTGAGTAACTACACAAACGTAATGTCTCGAGCCAAATTTCAGTTCATTCAAATGTTAATCAATCTTTGCGAGACAAAAAGTTTTCAAATGAATGTGCGTGCTTACACAAGCAAAAATTGTAAGTTTACTTGGTCCCCCGTTCAGAGGAAAGGCGTTCTGACTTTTCTTCAAACAAACCTATTCCCGTGTTTTCTCCCTGAATTATTTTAGTACCATTGATACACTAAATTTATTTGTCAATTTTTAAAATGTGTAAATGGGGGCTAAATTTCTAACTGTCTATGCGCTCTGTAGCTGCAAGACGTCCTGTAATCTAGCTCCTATCTGTTATAATTTTTGATTGATCTTAATTGAAAACGAGGAACTAGAATCCGAACCGTCCATGCGCTCTGTAGCTGCAAGACGTCCTGGGATATTTATTAATTGTACAGCGTCTTGAGGTGATTTTCACTAAAATGGCGCTATATAAATTATCCAACTATATATATATATGGAGAATTGAATTGGAACACAAAACGCAACTTTTCTCGGCCATTTACACATGAAACCGAGAATATTCGACTAAGCAGTTCAGGTGCAAGCCCAGGAATGATGAAATATTGCAATGAATGATCACCTTCCTAAATAAAAATTTTGTGTCGTTCTTTTATTTATTTATTTATTATATATATACGGCCCAAGCCAATTACAACAGTTACATGAAGAAACATAAATGCAAGAAACTGAACAAAAATACTATAAAACTATTTAGCAAAGACAAACAAGGGCAAAACAATAATAGTATACAATATATTAAAAAAAACGAAAGACCAAAAACTTTGAGCTAAACCATGCCAATCCAACTTCATCCCACACTGTTTAGTCGCGAAGAGATCTACGAAAAGCCGGAAGATCTATCCCAAAAAATTCCAAGTCGAGTGATGAATTGACTGATCTACACATTCTGGACATGGGGGCATAAAAACCGTTGCTCTTAGAAGATTTTATAAATAGCAGATCTTGCTGGAAATTGAATCCAAAGCCACATGCACGATAGCCACACGCGCTAATTACTATACTACAAGCGGACCGGATTCAAAAAGAACAATATGATTTTTTTTCAATAAAAAATTGATGTAAACAACGATGATCTAGGACAGTAATAAATGTAGCATACTACCATACTACCATACTGCCATACTACCATACTGCCATACTGAGAGAGTGTTCAGAATAAACGATGTGAATGAATATATTGAACCATTGAACAGATCACGATATTACTCTATTTATCAATACTCGATAACTTATAAAGTACACAAAACCGCAATCTTGAAATAATATGAATGAGGAAATACCGCAAGAGTTTTGTATTCTTCTCTTCTATTCTCTTCAAATATTTTATCTGAGATTTTCTAAGGTCACTTGCAGCACGGATAGCGAATTCGCGATTTGTGCTAAAAAAACGGCTCAGGGACATAGAAAATTAATGTACATTTTTCTTATTAAATTCATAAAGCTCGTTACTGATCTAGTATTGTGAATTTAGACCATAATGAAGTAGGTGCATCACGAGAAACAAGTAGCAAAATAAAAGAATAAGTGGCTGAGATGAGAGAGGAATGCTCTTCCCTGTTTATTTTGGTTCTGGCGCGCGTGCCGCCTGTCTGGAGAGGTGTAAAATATTATGGTTGTCGCCATTTCCACAGCTTAATATCCCCTGGTTCGAAAGGTTTTATTTTCAGTTACGTTATCATTTCAAAGTTTTATTTACAAAACATGAACACGCAAACAATCCCAAAAAAGAATATTTATTTTTGGATTGTAGGCAGCGTTTGCATGTGTATATTGTGCATATTTTTAAGCATTTTTTATTTATTTTTTAAATCCTTAAAGCTGTTTTGAAATTGGTAGACTTCTTGAATGTAGTGGAACGGACAACAATACTGAGTAAACTATTCAAGACTGAAACCATTCTGCTAGGGAGTATTTTTTTTCTTAGGACTCGAGTGTATTTTTAAAAGCAGATACATATTTTGCAGAGAGCAACGATAGTAACCATTTCAACCTCATATTGTCTCTATTAATTGTCCTCTTTTTAATAAAATTCGGTAGTCAGATGGCAGAAGGGACCATCTGTAATTTTCAAAAATGTTCAGGAGAGCTGAAATACGACTCAATTTCAAGACTTTAATCCCTTAACTAAAATATTTTAGTATTGCTTATGTGTATTTACTGAAATATCGATTAAAACTTTTGAAAACTAAAAAACAGAAAAAAATACAGATGGTCCCCTCTGCCATCTGACTACCGAATTGTTCTTCTAAGGATAAGTTATATGTGTCTTTGTCGCATTAATAATCTTATTACTCGTTTTTTATGGTGATCGTTTGTAGGAATTCATATTTACATTTGATTATGAACTTATAAGTTGAAATAAAACAAATATTGAGTCAACGTTTTACTATCTCTCTTCTTCACGATTGTTTCGCCACGTGTGCATTTTCAAACAAGTGTTGAAACTCTTTCCTCAAATAAACAAAAATGTCCTCATTAAAAAACAAAGAAACTTTTGTACGATTTCAACTAATTTAGTTCACCGTTCGCAATTATTTTAGTTTAACACCACAAGAAAGATCAAGGTACCAATCTAGGCTCAAATTATCAAAGAGTTGATTTCAGACTTACTATTCTTTAAAAATTTTAACAACATACTTTTTTTATTCATATCATTAAATGTAGTGCTTTCACACATAGATTACTTAGACACGGTATAATCTAAGCTTATAACCGAGTTGCGCAGTTTAAACCCGCGCTGTGCCAGCGGGTGCCCCGCAAGACATCGGGCCCTCCCGAAAACATATTTCACTAACAACGAGGTACCATTATCTGTGAATATTTTTTTTTCGGGATATTTTTTTTAAGCAAATTCATCATTTAAAATTAGACGAATGATCGAAAAGTGCTTTCAATGAAAGCCATTCAGATTTGCTTATGGTTCTTTCAGTCCGTAAATTTCTCTTTGAAAAATAAAAAGTCCAACTGATCATTGCGTAAAGGTCACACGTTTTAACAAGAATTCCCAGCCAGCCACAGAACAGTCGAATGGTTGGGAATTTGGGAAGAATGCCAAGTGACATTTTTTATATTGTTTACATTAGTCGGAAACTGGAGGTTTAATGCATGCGAAAACCAAAAATATACTATATGTCAAGGAAGAGGCTCACAAGATATCCGGGTAACATGCCATACTTTTCCTTAGATATTTTTTTGGATAAATGAATAATTTATAAACATAATATAAATTGATTCGTGAAATACGTCATAGGAATACTAATTCAGATTAAATCACAGATTTTCTATTTAACAGTTTACTTAAGGGGGATTTTCTCATCAAAAAATTAAATAATATATAGTGACAGTTACTAGTTACCAATAAGTAAGTTTGATATAAATTTTAGTTTTAGTAAAGTAAGATTGATTCTTGTAAATAATATAATGTATGTAAAGCGTTCTACG
Source organism: Micrasema longulum (assembly GCF_059751315.1). Lineage (NCBI taxonomy): Eukaryota > Metazoa > Arthropoda > Insecta > Trichoptera > Brachycentridae > Micrasema > Micrasema longulum. The sequence goes on from NW_028278294.1 coordinate 102,616, forward strand.
TTGATATTTCACAAAAACAACGCAATATAAAGAGTTATTCACGATGAAAGTATTTATTTATACATTCATACATTTTATTATTGTCTCTCTCTTTTATCATATATTATTAAATATTTATTTCGTGCTATTCTAAAGTGTATTATGTAATTTATAGAAATAAAATGCTTTATTATATTTGACTAATAAACAATACAAAATATATAACGATGGTCTGACTGAATTATGTCCTGTAGTCTTTACTTTTAGGTGTATCTAAAAATATTTTTTTATCATAATTCTTTGATCTATAAAATTTACGAACGAAATGAGGTAAAACTTATATGATCTAGTTTATATGGTATCGGGGCAAGACGCTGAAAGATCCGGCAGAAAGACAAATAACCCTAGAAACAATGCGATATTATACTAGTGCATTAGTCCTTGCAATGATGAAAGGTTTGTATTTGAAACAAACCTTTGACATATTTAGAACGCGTCTAGAAGATGTACGTTTCATAGAGAGAGAAGTGTGTTGGAAATAGCCGACATGCGGCATGGGAACGAGGATAGAGCTCGCCAAGACATTGGCAATCTGTCACTCGAGAAACAACTTCAGTTCATTAGCACAGAACAATTGCATTATATTATATAGAATCCAAGTTGATGATCTATTTAAGACGACAAAACATTTCACTTTCAATCCGACTCGCTGCGGGATCCACGCGCCCCGTTTATCAGCGCCAGAACATCTATTTTTACGCCTTTTTTATAAGTCCGACAAAACTATCGATAATAGACGCATGCATATAATAAAATAATTTATTTATAACATATCCGGTGTAGCACGAGATTGCGAAATAGAAATAACACCCGCGCACTAGGTTTTATTGTTTAATTACAAATCGCATACAATGAGGAATTTCAGCCCTACGGGAAATTGTATATAATTGTTTTCTTGCTCGCGGTAAAATTTGGAGCATTCAATTGTACGGCAAAGATTCCTGAAAATGTACGAAATAAATAATGAAAACATTTTAATAAAAACGAAAAACGTCGAATGACGTCACTGATTCATATGAATCAACCTATGATATGAGAGTTATGGAAGACTTCCGATTTGTTTGCTGTGGATAGACCAATGGGAAGAACTGATCGAGAATAACCGGAAAAGAACCTCTGACGTCACTCGCGGAATTATTTTAGAAACACAAAACTTTAAAAAATCGTAGCGCTGGTAATACAATATATAAAAATACAAAAAAAAGCTTTTTGGCTTAGTTTGATAGTCTTTTAACAAATATATATATATAGTAGTTTGATAGTCTTTTAACAAATATATATATATATATTTGTTAAAACCACTGAACTTCCCCATTAAAATATATAACAACCGTATTTTTCACACTAAAAAGTATTTATTCAGCAAATCAAAATTATTTAAACATTTATTTAGCATTATAGAATGACATAAAAACTAAAATATTTTTTGAAGAAAACAAAGGTTGACTTTAACAGCATTGAATAATAATGTAGACTCTTAAAACCCACTCTCCAAAATCAATTTGAATGTCCCGTTTCGCGTAACAAGTAATACATATTTATTCCATCTGCCTGTCTGTAGCACTAACTAAGCACTTTTTCCTCTGTTGTTCTTGTTAAAATTATAATTATTTTCATTCATCTATTGATATTTATTTATATATTTTACAAAAAAAAACAGTCAACAATGATTAAATAACATAATGAAGATGATATTTAAAGACAGACCAGCGAAGTTTCCAAATAAATATCATACATATAAAATTGTGGTAGTTAGTTGGTAGCGTGTTTGTGTGTATTTGTATGAGAGTAAGTGTTCAGGTTTGTGTAAGCGTGAGCATCATTCAATAGCAAGTGGGAGCGTATCGCAGTCAGAAAGAAGGAGTCTTAATTTATTTTTAAATAAATTAAGAGGCATGTTATATATATCTATAGATGAAAAAAAAATAATTATAAATATATTTAACATGCCCCTTAATTTATTTAAAAATAAATTGAGACTCGCTTTATCTGTCTGCGATACACTCCCACTTGATTTTTTATGATGCATACGCTTACACACACTTGAACACAATCTCTTACAAATACACACAAACACATCCTTTTACATAATAAATACATATATACGCACGCACACATTTAAAAATGTACTATAATTCAATATGCATGATTATTATTTAGAAACTTGGCTGGTCTGTCTTTCAACCTTATCTTTATTATGTAAATTAAACATTATTGACTGTATGCTTCTGTAAAATAAATAAATAAACAGTAATAATAAAAATAGCAATGTTAATTTAGGATGCATGAAAGGAGACATAGCATTGCTTGAATCTTAAATACTTGCCATGGCTATAAAAAAACTTTTAAAAAGTTATCTAAGGTCTTTAAACTTACAGCAAATTCTAGATTCTAAATTCTAATATTAAATTAAGTTAGTTAGTTTAAAAATCCCAACAACAGACATATTTCGAGGAGAAAGGAGAAGTACCTATGCCAAATTTTAGTTAAAATGAGTGAGACATCAGAAACTTGTGCACTTACAGTGCAAGTGCACAAGTCTGTCAATGTGAAACACTGCGTATGTCAAAATAGACAAAAAATGTTTTCTATCACAGAGCATTTTATTGTGCGGCAAAGTTTCACAAAAAGATTAAAAAAATAGTTTAAATAAAAATTAACTACTTTGAAACGTCACAGGTTCTAGTGAACGATAAAAAATACAGAAATATACTGTCAACTTCTAACCGATCAATATGGTTACAAATGCAAGCCTCTTACAGGACATTTTTAAAATAATAAAAAAAATCAAGTTTCTGGTGCACGTTTAAAAAAAAACTCTGGCGAAGCCTTTAATCTGTTCGGACTGTATAAGAGACACCTAATACAGGCGCTACTGCTACTGATTTTGCCAACTTTTTTACAAATAAGGTTGAAAAAATCAGACTGACATCTAGTTCAGGGAAAAAAAACGGTTTTTTCAGCTAACGCCTCCAAAAAATTAAATAAGTTTGAACCAACATCAGTAAATGAGGTAAAAAGAATTGTAGCGGCATTACTCAACAAACAATGTATACTAGATCAGATTCCAACATGGCTCTTGAAAAAATGCATTAACGCATTAGCTCCATTTTTAACAGACTTATTCAATACTTCCATGAAGCACAGCATTGCTTCAAGAGCCATAAAGAAAGCGAATGTAACTCCACTTTTAAAAAAATCACAATTAGATGTGGAAGATCTTTCCAATTTTCACCCTATTTTAAATCTTCCCATTGTATCAAAAATATTTGAAAAAATAGTTTCTCATTGGCTCGTTAATTATATCGAGCAGAATTCGTTATTTCCAGTTAGGCAATCGGCATACCGACGTTTTCATTCTACGGAGACAGGAGTGATAAGAGTGGTGCCTGACATTATAACGGCGGTAGATTCTGGTAATCTGGTGTTATTGGCTCTTTTGGACATGAGTGCTGCATTTGATGCTGTAGACCATAACATTTTGCTTGAACGTCTGGAAAAAACTTATGGTATCCGTGATCAGGCACATATGTGGTTCAGTTTATATCTTTATGAAAGAGAATATGCAGTTGTGTTTCGGGGTAATAGTTCATCCAACTTTCAGGTGTCTACTGGAGTCTCCCAAAGATCAGTACTCGGACCACTTCTTTATCTCCTGTACACTAAAGATATAGAGAATATTATCAAAGAATGTGGATTGTGGTCGCACTGCTATGCGGATGATACACAGATTTATTTTTATTGTAAACCGAGCGAGAGAAATGTGCTTGTTAATTTGATTAATAGATGCATTGAGAAAATAGGAAACTGGATGGCTGAAATTAGACTAACACTTAACCCATCTAAAACGGAACAACTATAGATGGCTTAAGCCAAACGACAGAATTTGATTCAGGATACGCCACTACTTGATATAAGGAGTACCGCTTTACCTACCGTTAAACTACTGGAAGTCTTCCTTAATTCTGACCATTCTCTTGACGCTCAAATTAGTAGAACGATAAGTTCATGCTTTTACCAGCTGAAACAGATTAAATGCATACGCAAAAATTTGCCAGTTGATGCCGCCCGTCAATTAATAAATGCGTTTGTGACTAGAGTCGATTATTGTAATGGTATCTACGCAGGTCTACCAATGAATAAAATGTCTCGCCTACAGTCTGTATTGAATGCCTCAGCGAGACTTATTTTCGGAATCTCTGTTGGCTTATGTATAAGTCACTGCACAACTCTGCTCCAGAATATCTAAGAGAACTCTGCATTCCAGATGAACTCGCTGACAGACATCTTACGCTTAGATCAGCTACATCTACGTCGAAAGGAAAAGTTATTATACCTCTACGCAAACAGCGCACTAAATTCGGAGAAAGCGCATTTGCGGTCGCAGGCCCTACGGCATGGAATTGTCTCCCAGCAGAGGTGCGAAACTGTGAGAGTGAAGTGATGTTTCGGAAGAAACTTAAAACCCACATGTTCTCTATATCATTTGAATAAATCCTTAGCATGTGGTGACAAAGTACATTGTTTTTCTTAAATCAAAAAAGCTAAAATTAATTTTATATCTTTATATAATCACTTTGTAAAGCGCCCTTGAGGTATTATATTATGAAAATGGCGCTGTATAAGTTATCCACATGTTCTCTAAATCATTTAAATAAATCCTTAGCATGTGGTGACAAAGTACATTGTTTTTCTTAAATCAAAAAAGCTAAAATTAATTTTATATCTTTATATAATCACTTTGTAAAGCGCCCTTGAGGTATTATATTATGAAAATGGCGCTATATAAGTTATCCATGCGGTCCATTCTCTCTGCCTACCCCTACGGGGAAATGGCGTGATGGTAGTAGTAGTAGTAGCATAATAATAAAGATGTTCTGATAGATTTCCAATTTCCGGATAGCCATTTTTTTCAACGTGTAGTGTAATTTGACTGCTACGGGGTTCTTCTTTTAAATGTCAACACAACTCACCGACGACAAAGCGTGACGTCACGGGCGGAGTAATTTCAAAATTACAGAACAAAAATCACAGCTATGATAATACGATATACCTTTTTTTTAAATTGGCTTAGTTGGATAATCACTTAATATATATGTATACGAGTATATCTGTATATTTATTTTGTTAATCGCTAAACTTCCTCATTACGTTGTACGAGTAATTAAGTAATAAATTACTAACTGAATTCGAATAGGTACATCGTAGTTCCATTTGTTTTTATTTTAGACACTAATTAATTATGCAGCAAAAATATTCTGTACTCCAGTGAGAATTGACCATAATTTAAACTGTACAAAAGTAATATTCAAGCGCCAAACGTTATAATTACAATAACGTTCAGCTTTAGAAATTATGCTAATAAATTGCAGTTTCCGTAATATCCATTCAAGCAACAAGACAATCGAACTAATAATACCTGCATAATGCTGACTGCGATGCACTATTCAATTTACATCTGATGCAAAATAAACCAGCGAACAATCTATGAACGTGGCACACTTACTGGAAATACAATAAAGCAATAAGAAACGTAAACGAAACCGTAAACACTGTAATATTGTCACGAAAATAGTACTATACAGGGCGTCCCAAACTTATGGGACATGAAGGGGAAGTACCTTAAATATCGTAGATAGTGTATTTTGCTGAAAGAAGACTTTATGTTACTTTTAAAAGTTAGTAATTCTACATTCATAGATTTTCTAAAAATTACTTGCTTCCTCTGGGAATCGAACCGACTTAAATGTCAAAAAAAAATCACCCTACTTTTATGATGCCAATCGAAAGAATAGCTAAAAAATAATAACTTTGCTTAAGTAACATAGTATTTTAAAAAAAGGAACAACGTAAAATGATTGAGTCAAATTTCAAGAAAGTTATTTATTGCCGACGACGAAGTTCGAAAAGTAGCGATATTATCATTCCAAAGATAGCATTGATTATTCTTTAGTTATATATTCTAGTTTTTAATTTTTTTATTTAAAGTAATTTAGCTAACTGAACAATAAGAAAACATATTTTTTATAAATCCGGAAAAGAGGAAAACATAATAATACATAGGTGGCAAATAGCAAAACAAAGAAATAAAAAAAAATATATATTTTTTTAGTATAATCATCCTTATCTTCAAACCTAATCGGCATGATGGTGCATAGGGAGCTGCATTGGAAAAATACATGCAGCGTATCTAGATCATGTTTTACAGGAAGGTAAGGTGATCAGTCTTACACTGCAGGTGCCAATCCAGGGATAGTGAAATATTGCACCTTATAAACAAATATTTTATGTTGACCCTTCCAGAAAACGGACCCAGGACCTCGAGAACGGTAGTTGAACACTCCAACCACTACACTACAAAGGGCGGCATTTAATTGAAAATACCCACGTGCTGAGAACTCTTTACAACTCCTTGGTGCGAAGTAGACTCGAGGGTGGCTCGATGATTTGGGGGCCACATGAACTGAAGTACTCTCTTATGATAGAGAAAATCCAAAAGAAGTTTCTGAGATATCTCTACATGAGAGAGTGCGGGTATTATCCTTGGCTCTATCCGACCGAGTTTCTCCAGGGTATGCTTGGCTAAAACAGTTTAGAGACTAGAAGGAATGTGTACTTGACTACACATTTTTATCGATTGTTGCGCGGTATTGTCGATAATCCTGAGATTATGATGAGCATTGGTTTGTATGTTCCTGATAATTACCTAAGATAGCGTCAGCATAGATCGTTCATATCCCGATGTAAAGGACCAACCTGCCGATGGTTATGCCTGTTGGAAGAGTTACCGCTATGCTGAACAACACCGCTCTGGATATTGATATGTTCCATGTATCCGAAGGGGTTTTCCTGAGCAGGATTCTCCTACTACTTTGACATGAATCTCTTTCATGTATTTTTTTCTTTTTTATAATATGTACGTATTAAATGTATGTTTGTAATGTATATGTTATATTTAAATAAATGAATTGAATTGAATTGAATTTATCCACTCGATTTCTGTATTCGGAATTCTTATCTGAGACTAGCCATCGAGAAGAAAACACTGGTTTAGGATTCTGGTTCTATTTTAAATACAAATCTTCATTCGCCCAGACACAGACTTGGTATATCGAAATAAATACATATTATATACAACAAACGACAAACCATCACGCCGTTTCCCCGTAAGTGTGGGTAGAGAGGATAGAACGCCATCTACTCTAGTCTATGCATATATATCTCGTTTCCTCTACATTCATACATCTTATGGACGCGCGCCGATTATTGCGACTTTTGACATGTCCATATTCAATTATTGGTTGGATTTGATCATGTCATATCTTTCTCGGTCTTCCTCGATTTCTGAGAATCCATCAACATTCGCATCGTACATATTTTTAACCGTTCTTTCACCGTCCATTCGCTCTACATGTCCAAACCAACGCAGAGCTTTAACGCAACCTTACAAAATAATTATACCACACATTCCCCTAAGAGATCGCATTACGAAAGCATTCAGTACATTCTATATTGTTTACTTAAAGCCTTTTTGGGCTAATAAAAGATTTAAAAAATATTTTAATTTCAATTTTAATATTACTCTGTTTACTTTTATACTGGGACCTTACACGTTGCCTGCCCACGAGATCGACATTGCTCCGAATTGTCAATTAATCCCCAAGAACGGATAGGAGTTTAACAGCAAGTAGCGACAGCGTCGTGAATCATAATGAAACGTGTCCTGATATTATACGTAGGTACTAAACTAGGTAAATAATACGTCCTAATTCCAACGCGTAAAATTACTGGAAGTCATCATGTTATTTATTACATACTTGTACATGGACGTGCACATACTTGACAATATACGACGGAACATTAATTTTGCAATTAGACGTCCGTTTTCTTCTGACAGCCATTTTTATATTAGACACCCCATAGTCCATATGGCTTGCCTCTCTAAATGTAAAATTTTCGAGTTCAAATTAAACGTAGTTATACAGAAAACAGACACTCCACAATTTCGATCAAATGAAATATTATTGTTATCGGGTGCCGTTAAGTCAATTCTATATTCTGCTAAAAACATATTGGCCGGTTTCATAAAAAAAAAACTCTAAAAATTACCTTCTAAAAATAGTGTTGGTTACAAAACAGACATTTCTCAATTTGCAGAAAACACCCACAGCACTAGAAACTATATAGATGTTAATGATAAGATTAATGCTTCCGGGAATAGAGTTACCTTAAATAAATAAAAGTGGATAAATACGTAAGCATCTTAATTTTATGAATCCAATAATTGAAAAATACCTGAAATAAAAAAAAACATATTTTAATACAGAATGCCAACTTATACACTCATGGTTTAAATAAAATATTGACGTTTTCTGCAAAATGCATATTTTAGGTTGTGTGGTCAGCCTGACAATCAACAAAATTCCTGTAAAACACAGTTATATTATTTTTTAATTTATAATAACAAACGAATTAAGTGATTTACAATTGGGAAGCCTAGTATAAATATTTAAAAAATATGTTGAAAACGTAATGACACAACATACATCAGAGTTTTACTAGGGCTGGCATTTTCCTGCAAAATGCACATCTTAGGTTGTGTGGTCAATCAGACTTTAAAAATCATTAAAACTGTTTAAACACATAGTTAAATTCTTTTTTACATTATTAAAAAAAACGAATGTATGCATTTTTTATCATTTGACATTGTAAAATATTCTGACTGCTGTGTAGATTTGATTGTTTACTCTTTTCACAAAAGTCCTATTATCTCAGTTTTACTTTTATATGGCTAGCTGCTTTCTGCATAACTACGTTCAATTCTGAACAAAAAGTAACTATTAAACAAAGGTGTTTTTCAATTTTCAAACCAAAATTTTAAAACTATTTCTGTAAAATCGGCATCGAAATGGCATCGGCGTCGCTTTTAGCAACATTGCCTCGCACAAAAACAACAAAAGATAAGAGGGAATCAAAAATATTTCTGTATTAAAAGTCGTTTGAAGTATTTTTGCTATTTACGTAGGTATAACCGATTGAGTCTCCATTAAAAAATATTTTCACCTTTAAAAAGTTAATGCTGCATTTTGAAAAACAAACGAATACCTATATGGGTACTTCCATACTCTAAGCCACACGAGAGCAACCCCCGTCCGCGGACTGGATCCGGCCCGTGGGAAGTTTTGATCCGGCCGCGGCCCGTGTGTGGAATTAGTATTTTACCAAAATTCCTGCATAAACTAAAAACATCGAACCTGAGTGTGATTTATTGAAGTTGTTTTTCTGATGGCTATATTGAAAAAAACAATGTTACTAAATACTTGGGACTATTTATTGACTCTAAACATTCATGGAGCTACGAATTTGAACATGTAAAATCAAAAATAGAACCCGTAACTGGCGTATTGCATAGAATTCGTGGCTTGCTTCCTCATTCCATTTTGTTTGCCGTCTACTACGCTATGATACATTCCCACTTATCCTATCTATCATGTATATGGGGTTACACCAGCAAAAATAAGATCTCGGAGATGCAAGTTCTTCAGAACAGAGCTCTGAGAAACATTCTTGGACTGAAATGGGATTCCCATGTCAAGGATATCGACCGACAGACAAAAATACTCCCTTTCAAGGTGATGCCACTGCATGACATAACCCATACTATTTTGAAAATCATAAACTTTTCTGCTCACACAAATTTAAAATACACATTTGGTCATGATATTCACAACTACAATACGTGTAACTCAGGGAATCTTCATGTATCCAAGTTCGCTCAACAAAGTTCGGCAAAAGGTCTCTGGAAAATATTAGCCATTCCGAATTTAATAAACTGCCTGATTAACTAAAACACGAAAAGTCGAATAGCAAATCCAAAAGTGTCGCAATTTTTATTTTTTTACTTTAATCTTTTTGAAAGTGATAGTTATTATTGTTGTAATTTATATATATGAGGTGTAAAATATTGTGTTTTATGTTTCTTATATATTATTATGTTTTCTTACTATTTCGAATGTATTAACCTATGTATGATATTATGTATTGTCACAAAAATGTTTTCTTTTTATGTACGGTTCCAAATGAGTTTTTTTTAATAACTCCTGGGCCGCGATTATGAACGGTTATCTTCATCGGTATACACTGAGACGGTAAAACTAATATCGATATTTATGTACGAAAGTATATATATTTGTATAAAAATTCAATGTATCTGCGTCGGTAACTGGTAATTGAACATGTTTAGGAAAACAAACTGTAAACATATGATATTTTTCATACTGAAAACTTAATTTTACTTTGTGGATAAAATTGAAGATAAAATTTAACTCCCCATCAGAATACGTACCCTGGGAGTATAATATCTACTATATTTATTATAAATACTATTTTGTTTATTTTTTTAATTAAAAAAAATCTAGATAAATAATATTATCAGCGAGATTGAGGTGAATTTTCACGAAAATAGTTCATAATAAATTATCCTTCATTATTATCGTTACCATGTTATATATAAAAGTAATAAGATACAGCTTTTAAGCTAAGGGCCATTACACACGAGCGGTTTTATTCGCGCGATTTTGGTTTGCGGAAATAAACTGAAACTAATACTAGAAAAAAATAAGAACAGTTTTTGGAAAACAAGGATGACCAGAGGTGCTATTCTGAACCTTCTCGCGGGGGTAGAGAAGATTTCTTCTGTACATAACGTGGGGATTTGAATTTTTTGCATGCGACTACACTTTATATACGGCCACAGTGAAGATTAAACGACAAATTAGGTCAAATATACAGTTTAAAATTTTATATTTCGTAATTTGCCATTATAAAACTGTTTAAAAAATGGAAAAATACAAATACAGTTTGTTCAATTAAACCTAATTAAGTGTTTTGGTTAATGATTAAGGACGCTATGATGTTCAAAATGAAAATCGACATGTTTGGTTTCACGTGTTCGTATTTGTTTTACGTAATTTGACGTTTGATCATCGGTGTGGCCATATATGAAGCAAAGTGTAGTCACGCGTAAAAAAAATCAAAATCCTTACGTTACATTAAGTAGAAATCTTCTCTACCCCCGTGAGAAAATTTAGAATAGCACCCCAAGGTCCGTATTCTAATGGGAAGTTAAAATGTATCTTTAATTTTCAAAGTAAAATTAAATTTTCTCTATGAAACATATAATATGTTTACCTTTTTTTTTAAACATTTTGATTTACAGCTTGGGGACGAACTTTTCATACAAATATACACATTTTCTTATAAAAATATCGATGTTAGTATATTCCGATGAAGCGTTTGTAATTGCGACTAAGGAAGGTTTAAAAAAGATATCCAAAATGCGTAAGCATTTGAAGCGTCAAACTCGATTTTAAAGAAAATCATTCAATACAGTCACAACATCAGAATAATTTCAATCCAGAGCGCGTCAATATGTATGATGTTAAAAATGATTTTACTGGATGAGACTGCAGTTGTTTATTGAAAAAATCATTTCAATCCAAAGTGCATCATATGTCTTTTTAATTGTGATTTAATTACTCTTATTTATTATTATAAGCCCCCAGCTGATAAAAAGAAATATAACATGTTTTGTATATGTGGGTGGTTATTTTGATATATTGGCCCGTAACTCAGAAAATTGTAAATCTAGCTTAGATTTTAAAAAAGTTGCCCATATCTGCTTTATGCAAACTGTTTCTGCTCTGCTTGTCCTGTTCCCACTCTTCCCCGACTTGATTCCCATTTTCTAATAGTGGGTTATTTACAACTCGTTGTAAATGGCCCCAAAATTGAAATATTTGGGTAAACGCAAATATTTATTTTTCCTCAATTTAAAAAAAAAAAGAATCTTGTAACAAAAATTGCATATCAATTGATGAGAAAAATAACCCGTGCAATTTAATCACATTGTTTCAAACTATTGTTTTTTGTGCTAGGCAAATTAATTTAACAAATATTGATTACAGTAAAAAAATGCGTGTTTAGTTTTATTCCTTTTTCATTTATAATTTTTATCAGTAAGCGGGTTTAGTCGTCACCGATATAGTCAGACGAAATTATGTCACTGGTAAAATTTTAAATAGAAGTGGAATAAAACAAAATACGTATTTTTATTATTATAATTAAAATGTAGTTCCGCCAAGAAATGTCAGTAGAAAAACACCTTTATTAAGTATTAACAATAATAAAAAAACTGATGAAAATAAAAGTGTTTTAAATTTCCAGTATTTAGATCAATAATTTAGCAGAAATTCATTTGTAAATATATGTATAATTATTTAAAAGAATTCGTACATATTTTGAAAGACAAAACTTATATTTTAAAAGAAGAAATAAATATTAAAAACCGTCCCAATAATGTGTCAGTTAGACATTGGGAGATTTCGACGGAGATTTTTTAATGTTGAGAATGATTTGAGTTTATAACTGCTGACGTCCTATTTCTGATGGTGGGTTTATTTTTAATTTATTTATTATTTAATAAAAAATAGTCGGTAAAGTTCACAAACATAACGCGTGCATTAAAATTGTATCTACACTATATTTCAAGAGCCAAACAGGTGGAATGATATTATTTATGTGACATTGATTGAATAATATTTTCTACGGTGAGTTTTAAAAAATACAGTTCGAATAACATAAGTAAATAAAAAAATTCTTAGTCGTTAACTTCAACACGTTTATAATAATTTCATTATTACTTAAACCATCTGAAATATAATCATAAACATATATTAATTAAATAATAATTATTATGATAGTAAATAGTCTAACTGCGAATTTAGTTAAATTAACATAATAATTTAACTATGATTTTTTATCTCTATGGCAGAAACTACATATTTTCGTACAATGTTTTGAACTTGTCCAAATCTTTCTAAACAAGTACAAAAACAGAACCAAATCTCAAAAATGACAGATAAATTATTTGACGAGAGAATATGGTAGGCTGGACATTTACAGGTATCGCTGGTTAGATTGAGTGATCATTGGATAACATTCACCATTCTGCCTTTGTCCGAGATTTATCTTGCTGAATTATTTCATCAACTAGGCAACGCATGAAAATACTTTTCGCTTTTTACTGTGTTCTACATTGCCATCATTGGCTTATGACTTATAATTAACTGGTTTACGTGCAAGACAAAATGGCGGATGTTACATGAATAAAGTGATTTTACTTTATTGATTATCATATTTACAAAATACAATATGAGAGAATTGACCATTATTTTCGTGTCCCGACTTGCTACATATATCCGGGTTAAGTCGGGACTGTATTCTTATCATTCAAGTAATATACATAGATAGGTACGTTTATAAAATATACTGACATATACAAGTAACATATCGCTAGCCCAAAGCATGAGTGAGATATCTCTGAAGAACATATTCTGAAATAATCGGACTTATAGGTGTGCAACGTGTCTGACTGAATTAAATATTTTGAAGTAGATTATGAATACTAAATTACTTCAATATTTAAGTATTTCAAAACATAAGTTTATTAAAATATCTGCATGTGTGTCTCAAAATGTTTAATTTAAAATAAGCATACAGACAAACAAATTATTTTAACAATAGGTCAAAAGCTCTATAAATACCTAAATTTTCGGATACAAATATTTCCACCTCAAAGAAAATCTTCGTCTCTAATGTATTATCTGTTTATCGTAGCGTACTTATTTATGAGCATATTATTATCATACCAAAATATTTTACTTACTTCATTATTTTGATAGTTTTGACTTGTTGCGCGCATTACGTAGAAAAATATTTTTAGATTTAATAATTTTGTATAATATCATAACTACCTGTCATAATATAGTGAAGGTAATTTCACATTGGCACCGGCCACTGATAACTTCATCTTGGTGTGAAAATCTACCACTCTACCACCACAGCGAGTGATCGCTGATTACATGGTTCATAACTCATACGCAGCATTTAATTTTATTATTTTAGTAGATAAAATATAAAATTATGAGTGACAGATCGTAAAACTGAAATTCCAAAATATTCACTTCTCAAAGTAATAATTCCTCTATAATCTTAATGGCTTAGAGCCAGAATGACGTATCACGAAATTTGACTAAAACTTCATTCGTTTGAAAACCATGTTACAATTAGAACGACGATTTACGCCAATATTTCTATCGGATTTTGCCTCCTGTAAAATAATAATTTTCGTGATGAGTCAATCTGGTTCTAATATCTTGCATTATCATAAAAACACGATATTATTTAAATTAGTTATTATAATATTTTTTTAAATGTTATCGTGTTCTTGCTTTTTCCTTACACCAAGTACGTTATTATCCGAGAAAATACGGACCAATAGGCAGAACTGACAGAGAATAAACGGAAGAGAACCTCTGACGTCACATGCGGAGTAATTTCAGAAATACAAAACTTTAAAAGATCATAGCGCTAATAATGCGATACATAAAAATACAATTTTGGCTAAGTTAAACAGTCTATTAACAAATATTTATATATTTTTAGTTTAAAACCACTGAACTTCCTCATTACTAACAAGTGTTTATTAGGTAACTTAAGTGTGGAGCATGTGGAAAAAATAATTAAATCTTGCGGATTATGGGGCTCATTGTTATGCAGATGATTCCCAAATATATTTTTTCTGTAAGCCAATTGATAAAGACAATTTACAATTAGCCATCACTCAGTGCATTGGAAAAATAGGTGAGTGGACGGCTGAAAATCAGCTTATCCTTAATGCATCGAAAACAGAAAACCTTCGGGCAGCCACACCAAGAAGGCAACATATGTTGAAAGATCCCTCCTTAGACACTGGATATGATATTATGGCCGCTGTTAAGCTTTTAGGCGTTCACATTGACGCTGAACTTTCGCTTGAAAAGCAAATCAGCAAGACATTCAGTGCTTGTTTCTATCAGCTGAGGCAAATTAAGCGTATCCGAAAACATTAACCTTATTAGGCGGCCCGTCTTTTAGTGAACGCATTTGTAATATCATGAGTCGATTATTGCAATGGAATATATGCTGGCTTACCTAAATATAAAATGGAACGATTGCAGTCCATTTTGAATGCAGCTGCCAGGTTAATATTTGGCGTACCAAAGTACGATCACATTACACCGTTGCTTCAAAGTCTTCACTGGTTACGTTTTTCAGAAAGGATCGAGTACAAGCTGTGTTGGTTAATGTGCAAGGCGATGCATAACACGGCTCCTCAATACCTTAAGGAACTATGCGTTCCTGCATTCCGGCGTTCCGTTGGCAGATAGACGCCTCACTCTCCGCTCAGCCTCCTGTTCTGCTGTAGGAAAGGAGATACAACCCCATTCACGCAACCAGAGTTCCAAATCTGGCGATAGGGCTTTTGCAATAGCCGGACCTTTGGCGTGGAATGCCCTACCTTCAGAAGTTCGAAATTGTGCAACAGAATCCCTTTTCAGAAAAAAAAAAACTTGGTTATTTGTGAAATCGTTTCCTGACTTGAAAAGTGCTACTTTTAAGATGTAATTTTTAGAAGTACCATATTATGTGTATTACATGATTTGTAAAATTTGTCTGTTAGTAAATAGTAATTAAGAGTTAGCCTGTATATAGACCTTATTAAAAAATATATTTATAAATTTAAGTATAATGTACAGCGCCCTAAAGTGATTACTCACGAAAACGGCGCTATAAAAATTGTGGAAATTTATTATTATTATTATATGGCAACGCCAACAGCTGAAAAGTTTCACTAATACGAGTGAATATTGCTTCTGCAAACCACTGTAGGGTAAATCCACTCATTCCAGTACCTACAACTGTACACTGTTAACTAACTTTGCGTACAGATGTCGAGATCGCCATGGTAATTATATTTTTCCACCTTGTTTTGAACTTTACTATTTTTATAGTTGTAGTTGAATTTTCGCTTTCACTAAATTTTAATTAGGAAAATTTTCCTTACCTAGCGAGAGAGTTATTTTGTTCCAATTTTTCTATTACGGATTTCTCAATTAAAGTAATGCTTAATTCAAATATGGGACATAAATTTCAACGTCTTTATTAGGGGTACTCCGCTAATAAAATCACTGGTAATTTTTTTATGTACAATAAATTTACTAGGTCGGTTTCTTTCGATGTGCTTCAATAATAATAAAATGATTGGTAGACAGGTTGATATTTGAATTTACTGAATTATCCATTTAAATTGCCGATTTCAACGCTCTAATGTTTTCAGACTGGATAATGTTGCGACAGCGATGAACCAGATAATTGAAATAATGCCCTCTCTTACATTTGCATAATTCGTATTTAAATTAAATGGACTGAGTGTGTAAAGTATTGTGATGCGAATGTGTAGTGCGAGTGCGTGGTGTGAGTCGTTTATTTTATGTTATTAATTTATTAATGTATGTTTACAAGTAGCATGGTAAAATTGGCATTGTACTACTTGGCCATTTTACTGTAATAAAAATAAAATAAATAAATAGTAAGAAGTTCCTCAGAAAGTTGGCAGCGCCGCGACAAGTTAAATCAGTAGCTAAACAATTTCATGCCTGGCGGCCCGTGGCCACCCTCACTAAGGGAACATTACACCTTGCACACCTACATACATACAGCGCGCAGCGTAGCGACACTCGTACACGCACACATACAAAACCTCTCGGGTAGAAAAGGTGAAAACAAAGGCTTAACGTTAGGTGGACACTGTAGACATGACTAGAAAAAAGTCTAGTCTTTGTTGAGTGGCCACACTCGGTCTAGGTATTGTCAATATTTTAACTTATGAAAATAAAACCAAAAACCTCCATATATTTTTTTTTGTATTGATTTTATACGTTGATGATTTACATCATTGATTGTAGTATTTTCACAATTTTAGATTACGCAGACAGGGTAAATTCTAAGCTTAACCGAGTTGCATAGTTTAAACCCGCGCTGTGCCTGCAAGACATAGCATTTCTATTTTCACTATGCAAACCAGTAGAGACAAAATTATTTACAGTTTTTTTATTATTTGCATTAAATTGATAAATACTAAAATATGTCGTATATCTCAAAACAAGATTTAAAAAAAAAACTGTATTTTTGGTTAAGACGGCAGTATAGCCATTACTGGCAAGGTGGACGTGAAACATTAATTTAAAAGCTGGTTCTACACTGCAATATTTCACTGTCCCTGGACTGGCAACAGAAGCGTAAGACTGGTCACGTGGTCACGGCTTTCGCATAACAAAATGATCCAGATACGTTGCAATGAGGAAGTTCAGTGTCTTTTAAAAAAAAAAAAAAATCGTATTATCAGCGTTATGATTTTTTGAAGTTTTGTATTTCTGAAATAACTCCGTGTGTGACGTCAGAGGTTTTTCTTTGACAGTTCTTCCAATTGGTTCGTTTACCTTCTACCGGATAACCTTCAAAGCTCTAATATCATTGGATAGTTTATATGAACCAGTGACGTCATTCAAAGTAGTGCGTTTTTATTAAAATATTTTATATTATTTTTTTCGTACATTTTCAAGAACTTTTACAGTACAATTGAATGCTCTTATTTTTACCGCACGCAAGAAAACATTTTTTGTATCCAATTTCCCGTAGGGCTGAACTATTGGGTGCGGATAAGGAAAGGATGATGATATAATATATCTACGATAGTAAATTTCGACCAATTACAGAATTAAAATAAAAAGTTAATTTGTTGTGTTGTTCCAACTTGACACGTAACCTGTTAAACTGTCAATTATGTGTTTTGGCGCTGCCCAGTTGAGTTTCGATCAAAATTGGCGCCTCGATATTCAAGAATATAATATATACGTAAATTCTGATGGGCTAATTTATAAAAGTTCACTGGAGAGCATTACAACACACTATCAGATTCCTTCCGTGCGCCTTGAACGTGGACCCCGACTTTAGGTACACCTACATTATTTTTCCTTGTCTAGTAGGTATGTTTTTTTTAAAATAGACCTTTTAAAAATCACGCGGGATTAAATATCCATATTTTAAACAAACACTTTCATAAATATCTTATAAAATCCATACAAAGCGCGGGAGGGGCGCGGGCGGTGCAACAACAACACATTCGGTCACAGGGAAGTCAGTCGCCATGGAGCGTTTCAGCGGTGCGGACTGCGCTTGTGTGTGTGCGCGGGTTTTATAGAAACAATGATTCGGCAACCATTGCGCGACGTAAATTTCGAGCACATCACAAGCTACACAATTTTAATGACACTCCATCGATTCAAACGATCAAGAACTGGGTTGCGAAGTTTGAAGAGACTGGTTCGACGTTAGATAAACAGCGGTCAGGTCGAGGACATCACGGGCGGAAGAAAACATCGAAAGAGTGTTACAGTCTGCTCGTGAAAATCCTACCCAGTCTACTCGTAAGCGTTCCAGATGATCATTAAACGTATCCAGAACACCGTTACAGCGGATTTTAACGAAATATTTACTTATGCACCCTTACAAAGTTCAATTGGTGCAGGAATTAAAAGACACTGACCCTATCCAGACTAAATTATGCGAATGAAATGTTTACCCGTGTTTCTTCATTCAATAACGTGCTATTCTCTGACGAAGCGCACTTCCATATTAAATTGACTCTAGATTCTGCCTCTTTTGGGTTTCCCTGCGATTGCCTTTAGTACTTTCATCTCTGACGTTCTGAGCAGTTATTTGGTTTTTCTATTTAGTTTTTCTACTTGGTTTTTCGTATTTTTTATTTTCTCTTTATCTATCCTCGCCTCTGTTGTATACACCATGATTTGGTCTGACACACGTTTTGTATATCCGTATTATGTTTCCAATATTTATGTGTTCATTGTACTATACGACATTTCTTAGGCATCCAGATGTTTACTAACTGAGATGGATATGTTCTCATCATCACTATGGCAGCATCATCTGCATGGCATATGATGATAATGACCTTATCTCCCTTAGTGGATTCACAACTTTTTTTATTCTAAAAAGCGTTTTTTTATACATATTTATTCTACTTGTGTAAGAAAAAGTTTTAGGCGTATATATTGCAGTTGTATATTGAGTTATAAAGGTGCTTAACTTGCTTTGTTTCCTTGTTGTTCTTAATATGCGTTATTTTCTAAATTCTAATATTATTTATGTCCCGAAGTGAGTTGTTGTAACTCCTGGGAATGTAATTCAACGTATTATACTTTTAAAATACTTTGTGTTAAATGATTTATAAAAAAAAGGCCATGTAAGTAAACAAAATTCAGAAGCCTTTACACAGCCCTAAAGTGACAGTTTGGGCCACAATGTCAGCGCGTGGCATCATAGGCCCTTATATTGTTTAGGACGGCCGAGGTCGCGCTGTTACAGTTACTTCAGAGCGATATGTAGCGATGATCGAGGACTTTTTTACACCAGAGTTGCTGAATTTTCATGGCTACAATACGCGGACTTGATTTCAACAAGATGGAACGACAGCCCATACTTCTAACTCCGCTATGCCCGTCGCTAGTCAACTTTTCCCCAACGGAGTGATCTCTCGACGAGGAGACATAGCATGGCCACCACGTAGTCTATCTAGCCCCGATAGATTTCTTTCTATGGAGTTATCTCAAAAGCAAAGTTTACGATACAAACCCGCGGTCTATTAGTGCCCTAAAAGAAAATATTCGCAGAGAAATGGCGAACATCACAGAACTGACGTGCCGCTCAGTCATCGATAGTTTTAGGCGTCGCTTACGGGAGTACCGTGATCGTAACGGGTTACATTTGGATGATGTAATTTTCAAAAATGTATTCCCATTTTATGTAGATTAAACGAAATAAAAATATTTTTCTTATTGTTATTAGTTTATTTATTAATCATTTACATTTCAAAGGACTCATGGGCTACACTGTACAAACGGCATAGCAATTGTATTTCAAATAGACATACTCAAAATATTGCTTGATTCAATGAAATAATTTAGCCAGATAAATCTCACCCATATCAATAAAGGTTATCAATAAGATTTCGATGGAAGAAATGTGGATGTTTAAACAAAGGGAGAATAGTAAATGTTAAAGTGTGTAAAGTGGTCACTTAAACCAGACAAATTTAAGTCATAAGCCCTGTAAATGCCTATACTTCCATATTACCTTCTAAAAAATGTTTTCCCACTCTGATGCGAGAAATTTCAATAAACAGCACAACTGATTATTGCAGTTTTTAATCGTCAGCTTGCTGGTAAAAGTTAAACAAAAGGAAACATGGAAAATGAAGTCCATTCAAATGACAGAGACGGTTGACAAATAGTGTTATAAAATACTGGTGCCTCGGAGATTACAGTACAAACTTATTTGTAGCGTTTTAGAATGCCAATAAACACAAAAACTTTGTGGGTCGAATCTCCCTTAGGGAAAACGCAAAGGAAGTTACGATTCGTAATAAAACAAAAAGCAGAAGGTACCTTCGTTGGTACAAACAGGATAATCAAATTCGGAAGTGAAATGGATTTAAATAGAAAGTTTTTTCTTCAACTTTTCATAAAATTATTAGTATATGGCTATTCTGCCCTGTTAAGCCTAAAAGGCGTAACTGAAAATTTCGTTTTGTGTTTTTTTTGTAATAGATATTCGATAGCCTCACAAATAATATTTACTAAACCAACAAGTCTTCTCAAATATAAGATATTCTTTTGTAAAAAAAAATATAATAAAATGAATAAATCAGATCGGCAAAGCATAACAGTAATCTAATGTAAAATTTGCAATTCAACTGATACAATTTTTAGCCTTAGCAGAGCAAAATTAATGAAGAGGTTTCAGATCCGATGAACAAAGATAAAGAAGGTTTTGAGACGGGAATATAAGTCTAGGCATTTTCAGACGACAAGTCACTTTCTTTAATTTTTTTTATTTGGATATTATGCTCTTAAAATATGGAAGACCAAATCAACTGATCTAAGAAAGCATTTTCAAAAAACTAAGCGTTTTCAGGCATCGCTTAGCAGATGAAATAATTCGGATGAATATAACGCACATCCATGAAAGTTTCAGCTGTTTAACTTCACAAAAATCAAAAGACAAAATGTAAGAAATATAAATGCTCAAAATGGGCAGAATGGTGATTATTACAGCTATTCTTGAAGTTTATTTTTTATTTATTTATTTTTATATTTCAACGGTTCAAAGAACCTTTTACAATAAAAAGTTTTACAGAAATAATCACAGCAGTGAACAATTCATTTTGTAATATATAACACGAAATATAACTATATAATTCAACTAAATAATTCAAACTAAACAAATTAGCAATCTTTTTTTTTTTTAAACTGCAAAAAAGTAAAAAAGAAACATACAAATATAAAATGACAAATAAAAGATAACAAATTGAAGTGAGAAAACCTTATGTTCTAAATATAAATATAGCAAATTAAAATTGAGATTAATTTAACATAAACATAAAGTTACTAGTATTTAGCTAGGTTATATAAGTTCGCGATCTTTCAATATTTTGAGAATGTCCAAATGTTCGCATACATTTTATATAACTTTTACCCCCAAAGAGATGATCAAAAGTCACTTAAACCAGTTGATGACGGGTCATAAGCTATGGAAATACCTAGACGTACATTACCCTCTCAAAAAAGTTTTCCATCCTTGTTGAAATGTCTGTCAATCTTTATGGGTCATAAGCTGAGGAAATACCTAGACGTACATTACCCTCTCAAAAAAGTTTTCCATCCTTGTTGAAATGTCTGTCAATCTTTATGATGATGACATTTTGCTGACAAGAGTAACTGACTTACACAATCACAACACTACCACACACGAAGAGCCAAAAAAAGAATAGGCCAATCCCAACTTATAAACAGTGGACTAAAAATGTACAATGATTTACCTCACAATATTAAAACAGTTACTATCCAGAAATTAAAAAATGAACTAAAAAGTATGACAAAAACCATCAAACTTACCTGAAGATGTATAATATAAACCACGAGGTTACTCTATTAAATAATAAATAAATAAAAAAAAGTCCCCAGTGGGTTAAACTTGGTAGATATTTATCGACAAACATTTTGACATGCTTAAAGTTACATATTAAAATTATACTGTAAAAATATATATATATATTTTTTTTATTTATTTAACTTTTTGTACATAATGTTATTTGTAAATTGGCGGGCTTATTGCTAAATGGAAATTTCTTCCAACCAACCAATTAAATAAAAGTTTTATTTTTATAATTCAAGTTACAGAAAATATTCAATAGAAAAAAAGATTGAAAATCTAAAGATATATAAAAATAGAAATAAACGTATTTGTTTATAAATTACCTTAAATCAAAACTATTACTCAATGGGAAAAAGAAAAAAAGAGGAAGGAGGAAAAAGGAAAGGAGGAGAGATTAAGGAAGAGAAAGGAGATGTTTCTTCAGACGTGATTTAAACAGAGATAATGTAGTAACATCTTTGATGGTGGATGGGAGATGATTCCACAGTCGAGCCGCATGGACACTATATGAGTTAGAGAAGAAAGAGGAATTGTGGATGGGTATTAAGAGAGTGCCTTGAGAATTAGAACGAAGAGGTAAACCATGAACTGATAAGCGTTGAAATTATTCACGCAGGTATATAGGAGCGTTAGGACTATGAAGTACATTGAACAGAAGGGAGAGGGAGTGATAGTCTATCCGCTGTCTAATTTTGAGCCATTTCAGTTGCCTACGATAATCAGAAATGTGGTCATATTTCCCAAGACCAAAAATGTAAATTTACACTGTAAAAATCACCTGATGGAAGAATTGAAGAGATATGGAAGGTCAAACCTGTAAATGTAAATTGATCACCAGCCAACGACAGGTAAAAAGCCCTACAGATACCTAGAATTCATATTTTTTTAACGTCTAAACGTAGAAGTGTTTTACATTTAAAAAAGAATTGCTAAACCTCAGTTAATTACAATACTAATTAAAAATACCATGGTACAAAAATACATTTGCAATTGGAAGAGCATCCCCAAATCTAAATGTGGCTTAGTGTGTACGTGTACCTAAGTGACGCAGTTCGTTTTCACATTCCAATAAAACGCATACACCTACATATGTATAACACACTAAGGGAGTATTATAGTATACCTAGCGCAATGACGAAGTACAATATGCACGCAAAGTGCATTCCGCGGAAGCTCCGCCGTACTCCGGTATGCTCTGATCATTTGTGAGAGTAAACAATGCGAGAGGACAATCGATTGCTGTAGAAAAATAATTCAACAACGCACAATAGGGAAATATCACATCCTACGAATACCGGTAAAAGAATATGAAATGGATTTAGAATAACTAAGGTTAGTAAATATTAGTATAAAACCGCTTACCGACTTTTTTAAGTCTACCCGTTTCGAGACGTACCCGTCTCTTCGTCAGGACACTCACTTCACACCACCTCTACCCCCCCCCCTCCTTCGCAACTCCCTACCAATTCTTCAATCCAAAATTTAATACATTTTAAATTAAGCTTAGTGCATGTATAGACACGGTGGCGTTCGCATCTCTATAAATCTTTTTTTTTAAATACTATATACAGGTGTTCTTTAAACCCTGTCACATCCGAAACCACGATGATCAGTATGGGCAAGAAGACATGTTGGCATATTTTTAAAAATATTTAGAACGAAGAAAATTTGTAAAAACAAAATATAAAAAATTCAAATGGTTGCTTACTTCTGCAGGGGAGAAGCGAGGGGGGCGCGGCCGCGTGGTTAACGGTGTGTCAGACTCCCCCCTCCTCGTTTCTCTCCTGCAGAAGTTAGCAACTATTTGTTTTTTTTAATATTTTATTTTTTTAAATTTTTTTCGTTCTAAAAAAATATTTTAATGATCCAATATGTCTTCTTGCTCATACTGATCATCGTGGTTTCGGATGTGAAAGGGTTTAAAGAACATCCTGTATATACTACGGTGATGGTGAAGGTGGAGGTGTATTTTAGTATTTGCATGTTGGTGTAGTGAGTGTCCTGACAAAGGGACGGGTACGTCTCGAAACCGGTAGACTAGAAAAGTTGGTAAGTGGTTATATACATATTACTAACATTAGTTATATTTACTAACATTAGTTAAAATTTTTGAGCACAAAGTTAATGCTTTAAACATACATAGGATTTAGAATAATTCATTGTATGTATTTTCAAAATCATAATGGATATTGTGAAATGTTTTCATACTTAAATGTAAAAAATAAAATTAATAAAATATCTTGCCAGAAAAACGCGACGTGTTTGGCCTTGGTTGTTGTGACGTCAAGATTCGTGATAATGTTTTAAACTAATTTCAAAAGCTGGAAACAAATAAACACGAATTGTGACGTATTAGGGGCGCGGCCAATGGAATGACCGTTTTTGGGGGAATTCGAAAATACAAATTTAAAAATATGTTTTATGCTACTAATAATAATTAGCAAAAAAAAATTTTACTTGACAGTATTTCATAGACTTTTATTGCTTTAAAAATGTAAAAAAAGTTATATTTCCCTATTATTTATATAATGCCTAATTGTACATTGCTATGATGATAAGTAGAATAGGGTGATTCTAGGAATATAATGGACTTGAACTATGATTTTATCTTTGAATTGATAGGTTTTAAATTCGGACAGATGTGTGAATAAGACTGTTTAAAACTGCAAAATGTCGTGCAAGGGTTGCTCGGTATGAGCTGCTACAGAATAGTTAGCGGAAGAGTAGCGACGGCTCCGGACATATTTATGTAGTTATAATATAATATCGATGGTCTAGAAGACAAAGCTGCTAATTACAAAGTGGATAATTTTTCAGTCTGCTCTCGCAGTTAAAAGTTTGACAATTTGTTTTG
The DNA here is from genome assembly GCF_059751315.1 of Micrasema longulum. Lineage (NCBI taxonomy): Eukaryota > Metazoa > Arthropoda > Insecta > Trichoptera > Brachycentridae > Micrasema > Micrasema longulum. The sequence goes on from NW_028278294.1 coordinate 127,463, forward strand.
GTTTTCGTGTCACTTATTATGAATATGCAACTATGATATAAGAAGAGATGAAAAATTTGTGTTCTAGCGAGTGCAAATGGTACGTCATGCTCATTGAATACATTTGAAGTTAAGATGTCCAAACTATTTTTTTTTGTACTGAGCACGTTTGTCTTCTAGACCATCGATATGGTCTACTAAACTATCACTGTCACAATTGCGAAAATAAGATTTATGGTGACAGAGAAATTGAGAAACTATATAGACTGAGGTAAACTCTCTGAGGTAAACTCTGAGGTAAACTCTGAGGTAAACTCTAAAAAACGCAAATCTTTTATAAATAAATAAAAACATATATTTAAAAATAGATAATAATACGTTCATTAAAGCTTACAGTTTGTTTTTGCAATGTGCGGATCCGAAAAGAGGCCTCAAGACCTCTAAAATAAATCCGAGTAAGTAAAGGAAGCAGTCAAATACCAAAAAAATATTAATAAAAACGTAAAATACATAACATAGCCAATTTCAGGAAATGAAAAGTCTGCTCAAACTGACACAACAAAATGGCGGTCCAGCGTGGGAGAAAATTGCGAAAGAGAATATTAGCGTAGAAGTAGTAATTCAAAACATCGACCATTCGTGAAATTTCCTTTACGCTGACAAATATGCCGCGTTTTTCTGTAGGAAATGATAATAAACACGAATTGCAGTGCATTCCACTAAAGCTAACACTTCCTTAGTGTAAGCTGATCTCATATTCTTGCGACTGTTCTTGGACAAAATAAAATGTAACATACCTTCCTACGTACTTGATGAAGAAAGCATTTTGAAAGGGTATATTTACCCTATTTAACATGAAGAGCAAATATTCAAAAAGTGATTTGTGACAGAAAGATAGGGTTTGAAAAATAAAGTAAACTTGTTTTTAACAACACTATACGTTTAAACTTTATGACTTATTTTATATGAAAAAAAATACGCGTTTGAATAAATAGTATGGTTTATTTCTTATAGATGAACCATAAAATTTGATACTTATAAACCTAATTATTTTTTCAAATTTAGACTAATCACTTTTTTAATGTTTGCTCCTCACATATTTATTCTATAAATTTAATGTATATGTATATACGAGAACACCATTTTGGCGTGTGAAAGATTTGAGATTTCATATTTTATATATATTTTTTGATGAATGGCAGGATCTTTGATCCACTTAGTATGATAGAAAATCAACCGGTTTCATTGCTTTTGCGACATCGTTAGACTGTAAAATATAAATATATGGGTATAAAAAATAATAATAAGTTTTTAAAAATATGTGGTTTTGGTAGCATTATTCTGAGTGACGTGAGTATTATTTTTATTATTTAAAAAAAAAAATGTTCTTTTGATTTACAAAAATATTTTAATTTTGGGGGCCATATAACTCACTATTAGAAAATGGGAACAGATTTGTGGTAAAGCGGGGTGCGACTCTCGGACCTCTGATCCGTGAGTCCGCGACACTAACGACGGGACCACAACTCGGTTCATTATTACATTTAGATTGCACCAAAAAGCAAAAAAATCAATTTTAAGGCTCAAAGGGGTGCAATTTCACAGTGCCCGAGATTCTAATCAATCAACTGAGGCTAGAAAGGCTAAATTACCTAGCATGTAACAGTCGGGGATAGTCGATTGTTGCCTGCTAGTGTATAGTATTAATAGTCTAAAAATGATTGATTGTGTCTGTCATGTACGGGCCTGTTTCACACGTATCGCGCTAATCCACTCGGTCCGGTAAAATTAGGATGGGTATTCATTTATTATTTTCTTTTTTTGTTTTATTTATTTAGTTTTTACTCGCGCGGAGATTAGTTGGCCTCATGGTGTACTGCTTCGTATGTTTACCTGCCTATCGATAAATGAAATATTAAAAATATATATTAATAAATCCACCCTATGTTATTTTGTGCTGCTGCACTATGTTGAACGATCGACTAATTTGGCGGATAAGAAATTGACCTCCAGTCATTCAATAAATAGGATTCATTTTCGTCTGTTACAATTCGACCTTTAAAACTTGGGTTTAAGTGACCCGAAACTATAGGAATACACATGCGTTCTAAATCGTTTTGTAAAGCGCTGTCTTTCTCAGTATTACATTAATTATTTTACACCGGACTGGTTGGACAGAGACAACGTTCTACAAAATTGGGAATCTTTTTCGTTTATTATGTAATTTAATGACTGTCGATGAGTAAACTCACGGAACGCGGTGTCAAATATTTTTAGGTTATAGAACTGTGGCCATATTTAAACATAAAAAGTATTTGACTTTGTAATGCTGAAATTAAATAAATAAATTATGAAAGTATGTTCGTTATATAAAATAGTCATATTCGTAGTCTATATTTTCATTATTTGTTCCATATACGGTTGATTTCTTCTCAAAAATGATAAATTTTATCTTTTGTTTTTCACGACTTCAATGACTTTTTACGTTTATCGTTATTTAAAGCTCCTAAAAAATAAATATCTACTAATCTTTGAAATAGGGTGCTAAATTTGAGCAGAAAATACTTAAGTTAAAAATGTTTTATGTATTATTAAGTGATCTGCTGACATTCTATTTAATAAAATAGAAACTATGAAATTATGAAGAGAAATGACATATTAATTTATTAACATTGAAAATAACCGGGAATAAACCAATAAATCAAAGTATCTATAATGTAAGACCTAGGGATAAATAGTATTAATAATAATATATATAGGCGTAATACATATAACAAAATAGACGGCCTCCGTGGTGTAGTTGTGAAGACGACACTCACGAACGGAAGGTTCCAGGTTCGATTCCCGGTGAGAATAGAAAAAAAATCAAAGTCTGAGTATTCGGTACTACAAAACATTACTGTAATTTGCCTGTTGTGGTGTATTTTTTTTTAAATAATAATAATAACAGACAAGCGGAAAGGGTAGCTTTCTGAGCAAATAGAAAGAAGTGAGTATTTGCCTTATTAATTTATAAAAGGATTGCCCATTTTAGAGACGAATAAATAGTAAAAAAAATTCTTTGGAAAAAATGGAAATGTTTAAAAATCGGTAGAATGTTGATCGAATTCAGTAAATCGGTAGATTTCACCCTCGGTAGATCTCGGGAGGATCGGGTTGGCACTTTTTATAGAAAAATCACATTAAATTTTTGTGTTCTCATCAGGAATCGAACCCGGAACCTTCCGTGCGTGAGTCAAGCGCCTCAACCACTACACCACGGAGGCCGTCGGGATATTAAATATATTATAACTGTGTAGTTTTGGTTGCGTTATTCTATGTGAAAGATTTATTTATTTTTACCCAAATATTTCAATTTTGTGGGCTATTTCCAACGAATTGTAAATAATTCACTATTACAAAATGGGAACCAAGTTTTGGTACAGCGGAGTGCGAAGCTCAGGCCTCTGATCCGTGGGTCCACGACCACAATCCGGTTCATTGTTATATTAAGATCGCTACTAACGGCAAAAATAAATTGTGAGGTTCAAAAGGATGAAATTTCAGTGCCCGAGATTCTAATTAATCAACTGAGGCCCGCAGGGCCGATAAAGCGAGGCTCGAAGGGCTGAATTTTCTAGCATTTTACAGTCGGCGATAGCCGACTGTTGCCTCCTAGTTTTTTTTATTAAATTTAATATTTTTTAACGGTAAAAAGCTAATTGAATTATATAATAAAGGGTAACCCGATATAGAACTAGCAATGAGTAATATTTGTTTGTTCCATTAATTGAACAAGGAATTTGCGATAGTGATCTCCTTCCTAACAAATGTTGGGCCAGATGTCAATCTTCGCTGGGAAAAAATATGCACACGATAATAGAGACAGCGGGAGATAATTATCACATTAGTGACTCTCAAAAGTTGGAGTATTCTAATGCACCCAAAGAAGCAAAAAGTATCAATATATGAGATAAAATATTAAAATTACGACCTATAAAAAAAAACTTTATTTAACATTAATATCTGTACCTCAGTGGCAGAATGCAAATCCAGAATTTGATAAAATGACATTTCGATTTTCGTATCCAGTTTACGATCATGTCCATTGATTTTGAAGAAATGTAAGTCTTATAATGAAATAACCAATGTATTAAAATACTGAATATACAAATTAATGTTCAAAATTATTAGAAATCACTTAGAGAAAGTAGATTATTTAGGCTATTGTTGAACATTTGACGTTTGGATTTGCATCCGTCTGCCTCTGAGGTATAGAAATATATGTATATCTACACTAGATGCAGCACTAAGCACCTGTCTTGTGTTCCATTCAACCTAAGTTCCGTGTAAGTAAACGTGAAGCAATACGTTTTGCGCGGAAATGGTTACCCGACAACGTTCATTTTTCGAAACAATTAAAAAATATCGTACTATGGAGCGTCATCACTATTTAATTATACCTCACTGTTATTTATTCTTTCTTTCAAAAAAAATCAACTGGAAAATAAAAAATGGAAAATAGTGCTAGAATAGGAATCAAGTGGTGAGCAGAACGCGAACCTCGGACCATTGGCCCTTTACAGACGAGAGTAAAAATCCACACGGCACGATAAAATAGAAAAGGGTGTATTGATATTTATTGTATTTTATTTTTTGTTTTTATTTATTTTATGGCAGGAAAACACACTAACCAGTACACCATGAGGCCAATCACTAATCTTCACTCGATTTACTATTGCAGAATTTTTACCCGAAGTAGGCGCTGAATTTTTTTTCATTTAAAAGAATATACGAGTAATAAATGTCAATCCACCCTCATTTTACCGTGCCGTGTGGATTTGCACGTTACGTGTGAAATGGAACATTCTGAAACAAGGAAAATATACAGGCAGGATATTAATATTATTTTGTGCATGTGCATTTTTTATAGATAAATACTGCATTGAATTGTAGTGCTTTTACACTTATACGTAGATTACGCCGACAAGGATTAGTCTAAGCTCAACCGAGTTCCAATGCATAAACCCACGCTTGGCAAGCGCAGCAGGTATCCTGCATCCCGCAAGACATCGGACCCTCTTAAAATATGTAGGTTTGTTTATACACTGTGTAATATTCATCATCTTGATTTTATTTTTGTTATATATATTACTGATCAACCGAGAAAAGGAAATAAATCGGTTGCAAATAGTAAAATTAACATTATATTATCGTCTATAAAAACATATCGTCAACACAATTATTATAGTAGCAATAGCGTTTGATCTCAGTATTTTATGAGAATTTTAGAAGTGGGTGGTTTCATGAAATAATAATTTTTAAAAAATAATCCAAAAAAACATGCGCCATACATTTTGCATTTCAATGGCGATATGACGCAATTGAATTCATTAACAATAAGTATACATTACATTATAACATCATGCGGAAATCAAAGAAAAAAGTGTCATAAAATTGAACTCAACTAAAAATTAGAAGCATCACTTACAAAACATATTAAGTAAACACGGTTACTAATTGAAATATTAAAAATAAGTAAAATAATAATTAAGACACAGTACAATGAATATAAAAACAGAACTAAGAAAATTGAAAATATGTACAATACAACTTCTAATAAATCATCAGCATCAAACCCTAATCCACACTTTATGGTGCACAGGCCAATGTACTGGAAAAAAAATGCAGTGTCTCGATCACGTGTTACAGAAAGTAAGGGTAATTAGTTTTACGCTTCAGATGCCAATCCAGGGGCAGTGAAATATTGCAGTGTAAAACCACCTTATAAACGAATCGTGAGCATACAAGAAAACTGGCTAAGGCAGAATTCTCGTTTGTGCACAACACTACGAGACCAAATTTTCATCACTCGATTTCCTTTTTCAGAATTTTAATCTCAGAGAAGCCATCGAGTCGAGAACACTTGTCTAGGATTCTGGTTCTATTTCACACAGAGAACTGTATTATTCATCAGTCCGGACAGGAACAAAACTTCTTGTAAAACACGATGATAAAATATCAAAACAAACAGGCCAAAATACATTACAAATAATGTATTCAGAAATTAGAAAAATTCAACAAAATACTAACCCACGACTATAATAATACGATAATTTAAACAGGGAGAACCGAATAAAATGTTTTAAGATCGTGGACAATAATTATTAGGTACTCTTAGTAGCAAGGCGATGGAACAAAAAACTAATTTATTCAATTGACTGAAATTCCTCGGGTTATCACAGACGCGTGACAGATGTCGGATAGTGTTTAGAAATGGCAAATATTATTCACTGTTCGCATCATGTTCATAGAGTACGATGCCGGTTGGGGTGTAAGGAAATGTACACTAGCGGCAATAATTGTGGGAACTTTTACTAAAATTCTGATTCATTAAGTATCTAAGTCCAAATTTTCTTATCTATTATGCTAAATCAGTAATTTTATGTTAATATTCTTATCTTCGATGTTTCTATTCGATATTTATCATGTATTTTGAATATGTATTTAATAAAAAAATAATACCCGAGTGTCCTGAATTTCCAGGTTTGCATTTTCGTGCATTAGTAACATAAAATGAGACTTGTTCTATGTTGACCAACGACGGGCACTTGCAAATATTGTGCCTATCACTCGGGAGACTTTATTTATTTATTATATATATACGGCCTAAGCCAATTACAACAGTTACATGAAGAAACATAAATGCAAGAAACTGAACAAAAATACTATAAAACTATTTAGCAAAGACAAACAAGGGCAAAACAATAATAGTATACAGTATATTAAAAAACGAAAGACCAAAAACTTTGAGCTAAACCATGCCAATCCAACTTCATCCCACACTGTTTAGTCGCGAGGAGATCTACGAAAATCCGGAAGATCAATCCCAAAAAATTCCAAGTCGTGTGATGAATTGACTAATCTACACATTCTGGACATTGGGGCATAAAAACCAAAGTTGCTCTTAGAAGATTTTATAAATAGCAGATTTTGACTTCTGGTGACACGGTTGGGAACATGAAAAGAAATTGCAACAGAGATGGGACATCACTTAAAGCATTTTATGCAATGGTTTTTGACTTGGAGACTGTATGCAAAGAAATTTCACCATCCTTTTAGTCGGCTTTTGTTTTTGAAGGAGTAAAGACCCATGTCACGTGAATTGAAACTTTTAATATTGAGAACAATGCCCCCTAATATGATTTAACGTGCTGATATATCGCCGAATAAAAGGAGTAAAGCAATAACACTCCATAAAGAAGGTTATTCTTACGAAGATATCGTGTGGAAAATCTTCCAACGGTACGAAGCGACTGGAAAACGAAAACTCCGTGAAAACTGCCAAAAGAACTTGTTTGCAGAGTATGTTACTTGTCTCTACAGGACTGTCGTCGAATATCTAAATATATTAACGACATATTGAAGACGTCGGGAGTGCACGCTGCTAACTGAACAACGATCAGGATTAAACTTTGCGAAGATGTATTGTATGCGAGAATTTCTTGAAAGAAGCCATATTTCAATCAAAAAAGCTGAGACAAAATCGTCTGAACTGGGCTTAATAATACAGGAATCGGACAGTAGATGGTTGGCTCAAAGTAATTTGGAGTGACGCAATTAGAATCTTTATCTTTAGTAGTGATTGCGTCAAGAATATTTGTTGCCCGAGTGCACCACGGCCACCGTTAAATATCCCATGAGTGTCATGGTGTGGACTAGCATGGCTAGACATAGTGTTGGAAATCTGGCACTCATTGAGGATAATATAAACGCCAAAAATATTAAGATAAGGTCTTTGAGCCAAAACTGCTGACCACTATCGGTGATTTGTTCGAAGAGGTTCCCGAGCAGTTCATCTTTCAGCAGGATGGCGCGCCATGTCACACTGCATGATGCAACAAAAAATGTTCAGGTACCATTTTGTGGTTGAAATTAAAAGTGCTGGCATTGTCTCGGATTACAAGAAATAAAAGGGAGTTGATCAAGTCCATCTTCCACTTATGATTCAAGGTTGCACCAGAAGATCTCCGGCGTTTTGTGGACACAATCAATGCCTTGAAGAATCGAGGCAGTAATTAAATATTAAGAATATCGGACAAAATAGAAGAAGTTAACATTTATACCCAATGTCAAACATTGTACCGAAAATCTTTATTTAACCTTACAGGAAAAATATTTGTTTTACTGATTTATTCTGCCTTACATTTTTGTAAATTGAAATATTACATGAAATCATAAGCTCGCCAATATGTCATAGAATACTTTAGAAATGCAATCGTCCTAATTCACCTAACTAGATCATGCATTTTCGGCAATGATTATAACTAAATTACAATTTAACCAAAATTTTCAACAGTTAATGCCATTAATGTAGGTTCAATGAACATCATCATCATCGTTCCCTTTCTGCACCTAATGGTGCATAGGGCACTGCATTGGTACACCAATCGCAGCGTATCTTGATCATTTTTGTTACATGAAGGTAAGATGATCAGTCTTACGCTTCAGGTACCAGTCCAGGGACTATGAAATATACTAGTGTGAAAACACCCTTTAAAATAAATATTTCACATCAACCATGCCGGGAATCGAACCCGAGACTTCTTGCATGGCAGGCTAACGCGCTGACCATTTCACCACGAAGCCGGTGTAATTTTATTGTTATTTAATTGTGTTCATAATATACCCGCAATTAGGCTCATGAAATTTATTTATTTATAAAAATTTAATCTAATTATCATTAAACTATATATTAATCATCAGTATTTCTAAACTATACGAAAGAAAAAAAAACAGTTTTGGGAAGAACCAGAAGATTTGTTGATAAGGATTCATGCAAAATCAACTACAACACAATTACTGAACCACACACCAAGCACCGCAGCAGCACATTATCCCTATCAAACCAAGAAAATTTTAACAAATTCATGATATTACAAAACAAAGCTCCAAAAATAATCCGGATCTTTGATATCAATAGAAGGAGTGATGAGTAGCCTAAAGTATAAAGCTCTATTGGAGCAGCACTTGAGTACAGAACTGAGTAAACGTTGTCCTAATGGTGGGGCTGTATTTCAACAGGACTCAGCTCTTTGTCACGTATCGATGTTCATGCTTAAGTATTTCAATGATAAAACGATAACTCTTATAGACTGGCCTGGAAATTCACCTGATCTTAACCCTATAGAAAATTTTTGGGCGATTTGTAAATCTAGGATACAAAAATTGGACTGCACCACCGAGATAAAGACGATAGAAGCTGTTATTCAGATGTGGTTTCGAGATGACAGAATAAAAGAAAATTGCCGTCGTTTAATTGATTCCATACCAAAACGTGTTCAGGCTGTTATAAAAGCAAAAGGAGGACATACATCCTAATAAATAAAAAATATTTTATTATTGTACGTCACATGTAACTCAAAATATTAATAAAAAACGTATTTTATGATTACAAGGAATTTTATTCCATTAATTCGAACTATACTGTATATGTACATGAAGGAAGCGAGATCTGCGAATGATGATAGAGCAGAATGGCGTTCTATTTTCTCAACCCACTTCTACGGAGAAACAGCGTGATGGTATGTTGTTGCCCTATGTAAATTCAAAGTCCTTAGACCGTTGTGTTTTAAGAGGATAATAATATACGAGTATAGCGTTGCGTGTGTACAAACCACGTGGAAAGTCGGTAGTTCGCGTGTGTCTAGAAGGAATTTGAGTAGCACGTGGAGGAAATAGTATTTACGGTAATTATTGGACGCTTTCCATTCAAGGAAAATATTAAATCACTCCTAATCTTGACCTCTACACCTACACACAGTATTTGAATTACGATAATTGCCTTTTGATCTTATCCGCATCTGAAATTGCACTGCATAGAAACATAGATTACAGCATATGTATAAAATCTTGACCATTTATTATTCATGAATTGAAGGAAATATTCTTCGGACTCCGGATCAGTGTTGCGCGCTTACGTCTATGTTGCCAGCAGGGGATATTATTAAAAACATTAATTTCACTACAGTTTACTTTTTTTTTGTAAACGTGTAGAATTGTGGTTCCGCGATAAGAGCTGCAGTCTCCGGATCAGAGGTCCAGATTCCCATTTTAACACGACCATCAAATTAAAGTATTTATGTAAATCAGTAAAACGTGGATCTTTTGAAAAGTATGATAAATTATTTACCATTACAGGAATCGAACCGGGAACTCAAATATAGTATTCAAACACTAACCGCAAGGCGGATGAATGCATTTTTTTTTTTTAATTTAAAATCCAATTTTACAACAAGAAATTTCAAAAGATATACATATTTTACTATTATATCGCCACAAACAAAGCTTAGACTTGACGCTTCCTGCGTTATCTACATACTTGAATGAAATTCCTACATTAGATAATTTAACAAATTATTTGTAAAATAAAGGTTCGTCAAAGGGAACCTCTTTACGGATTTAGATATTTAGAAATCCAGCCTGTCTGCAAACATTCGGACATACTCAAAACATTGATGAATTAACGAACTGGTAAAAGAAGCATAAAAATCGGAAAATTGTTTTCAGGCGTTGCCTGGTAGGTGAATTGAGTCAGTCGGATGAATCTCACCTACATGATAAAGGTTTCAGCTCTTTTACTGCACAAAAGTCAACAGATAGAACAGTTGAGGAAATGTGGATGTTCAAACACAGGCATAATGGTAAATGTTTCACAGTGTGTAAAGTGGCCACTTAAACCAGCCAATGACAGGTCATAAGCCCTGCAAATGTCTATACTTCCATATCCTTTCTCAAAAATGTTTTCCCTTTCTGTAGCAACAAATTTAAATCTAATTAACTCCCTAGGGAGGAAATCCAGCCTGTCTGCAAACATTTGGACATACTTAAAACTTTGTTGACTCCTATTCTCTTTCATTTATAATTTGATCAATCTTATTTAATAAGTACACGCGAACGACTTATTTTTCATTGCATTGTATACTGTTTAAAAAAAAATACAAATGTAGTTCTATCTATTTGTGTTATTCTATTATTTAAGATAATATACTCGTATGCACGTGAAATTGTATAGAAGGAATGACTTCAAATTGTATATTTTCTAGTATGTATCTTTGTTAAATTACCGTATAAAATGAAATAAATAAAACGAAATTATTTATCGGTTTCGAGGTAACTAAACTGAAATATTTTGGGTGCTAACTACCCTTGAAAATAACTATAAATCGTGTGATTGCAAATAAGAAATTCATCAATTTTAATTGATTGTATGAAATAAGAATTTATTTAGCGGTAATTTTTTATCAATTTCTAATTTTTCTGAATTATCTAATTAATGCTTTATAGCTTTTTTTATTGTCTATGGGTACTAAAATATACAAAATTGACTTAAGAGTCCCCTTTACTAGGGAAACATATTCTACGAAGGACTGTTTAATTTATATTGTTCACATGTCACTCGTTATTTTATTTTTTCTTCTATTCTAATTTGCTGAATTCTTTGTATGTACATGTAATACATAGTATTTGATCAATTATTATCCCTGAAGATGTATTGGTTACCAGAAACCGGTAGACAACAATAAATAAGTCTGTGATGAAGACAAAGCAGTATCAAATAAATTTTATTATTAATATTTATAAACGAAAATACATTTAATAAAAAAAATGCTAGCATTTTTCACAGCAAAAATAAATTGGCGGCCTCCGTGGTGTAGTGGTAAAGACGCTTGACTCACCAATTTCACCATAGCTTGACATACCAATTTCAAAATATAGAAACAGGACGTGCGAATTGAAGAATTATTTTTTCCAAAAGTACTTTGAATAAATAATGTTAGTTTATCCAGAGAATGCGCATCTTGAACATATATCTTTTAATATTTTACCGTTTTTGCTTGTATATGTAATTTTTAATACTATTTAAATGTTATTTGTGTTTTTTTTTATACTTTTTTTAGCTTGTATACATAATTTCAATACGTTTTTGATAAAAAAAAATAACCTGTATTGGGTGTGCGCATATTTTGTTGATTAAAAAAAAAGATTTTATTTTGTACTAGTTCAGTATGTATATATACATACATGTTGTTTTTAAACTTTTCAATTTTCTTTCCCAGATTGCATAATGTAAACATTATTTTGAATTTATTTCCATGCCTAGTATTCTGTTTATTTTGTTATTTTTAAGTATTTTTCATACCCTTTTTAATTTGTAGTATATCATAATTTTAATTTTTCTGCTTTTGTAAATAATATTATATTTTAAAATATAAAAACGTCTTTAAATAAATTTGTTATCTGTATGTCCCTAAATGAGTTTTTTTTAAAAAACTCCTTGGGAAAATTGTATATAATTATGTTTAATATGTTTTCAATTTCATAAAAAAATATATATATAGTTTCTAAATATGATGGTTAGCGAGGGCAAAGGTGTGTATTACACGTGGAAACCTTAATCCCGAGTAAAAACCAACGAAAAGATAAAGAGGATAAATATAGGTTTGTAAGAGAATGAAAAAGTTGCTAATGAGGTTTGTGAGCAAGAAATAGATTATGTTAACAGGAACAGTTACTTATGTGCGAACACTTAATTTAGTAGGAAGTTATTATGTTAACTTAAATACTCGTCTACGTAACATTTTGTTGAATTAATTTCTGTTTAATGTAACAAATATAAGAAGCACATATAATAACAATAATAATATTTTTTTTTAAATAAAAGAAAACCGTTAATCCAATAAAGACAGAATTTTTTAGGAAGAGTAAATGGAAGTCTAGGCATTTACAGGGCTTATGACCTAGAGTAATGATGTAGATGAGATTCAAGTAAATAGGTATAATAATTTTGAAATGAAGCAGAATTAATTGTCGTGTTAAAATTTATTTTCATAAATGAAAACTACAATTACCTCAACTAAAATTAAATCAAGTTTTTATTATTAGGTGGGATTTTTATTAATAACATTTTTATGATAAATTTTAGATTAGTATACCCACGCACAAGCCATATATATGTGGGATTTTTTGTTTTAAGAAACAGAGTGATATATGTTAAAAGAAATGCACTAAAATGTAAACAAAAAATAAATAAATACATATAAATTTAATTAGATTAACAGGTTGTAACAGAGATGGAGAGCATTTTAGAGACAGATATGTGGAAGTCTTGGCATTTACAGGGCCTATGACCCGTCATTTCGCATAACAAATTTGCAAAGAAAGCTTGAGAAGGAAAATCACTGACGTATAATTTATTTATATATATATATATATTGTTAAAGTAAATTTGATTTAAATAAATAAATAGACATATAGCAAAGACAGAAAGATGTGCATTTTTACAGAACAAGTAAAGGAATGTAATTATCAAAGTCCATGCTAACAATACGACTTTACGTTATTTTATTTTTCCAATTTATTATTTTATTCGATACGTTATGTACATTACAAAACATATATTTCAAGGTACATTAACACGAGAAAAAATGACAATAGAATTTGAATGTAAAAATATAGACATAGAAAAATCGGTAAGTGGTTTTATACAAATATTTAATGACATTTAGTAAAATGTTTGACCACAAAGTTAATGCTTTAAATGTTAATAATAAATTTACATTTATTGTCATAAAAATTTCTGTATATGTAAATCAATAGTTATCTTGTAATGTATTTAAAATCCTATGTAAGTACCTACTTATATTTATTACTTCTTCTTCTTCTTACCCTCATCCGTACACAACAGTTCATAGGGCACTGAATTTTGTAAGTACATACCAATGAGAAAGTTATATTTCGAAGAAAAAAAAAATATATATTTTCAATTTCACCATGCCATCACCATCATTTCCCTTTCCTCACCCAATGGTGCACAGGGAACTGCGTTATTAAGCCAAACGCAATGTATTTCTATCATATGTTACATGAAAACATTGCGATCAGTCCTACGCTTCAGGTGCCAATCCAGAAAAAAAATCATATTGCAGTTAAACAACCTATTAAATTAATATGTTAGTCCACCCGCCAGGAATTGAACCCGGGGCCTCGGAATGGAAGGTAAAGACGCCAACCACTACACGAAGAGGCGCACTTATATCTACTTGATTTCCTTTTTTGGGATTTTTACCTGAGAGTAGCTCAATCGTGTCGAAAACATCGTCCAAGGTTCTGGTTCTATTTCACACCTAGAACTTTACTGTGTTCTTTATCCGCCTGGACACAGAAAACTCAAGTAAAACTTATTTTTCAATTTTTGTATTTTCATGTTTATTTGACGCCACTATTATTTTTAAGAATGAAGATATCCCCGCATTATAATTTGAGACGTTACTTTTCCCTCCTATTTATCGTCGTAATAATGACCGAGATCAGCAAATAAAAATTTCATTCTTGAAATATAAATTAACATAAATGATACAAATAAATAAAAGAAAAAATATTTATGAAGAAAAAACAATTTAAATTCAAATGGAAGGTTAAGTGTTAAAACAACCTTTAAATTAAATATATTTGTTATGATTAGAGCACACATACGAATATGTTTATGTGTGCCCTGTTTCAAGATTCAAAATAAAAATATTAACACTGTAAAACTCTTTTCGTAGGTTACATAAATCATGAACGGGAAAATAACAATGTAATAGTCGTATGTCATAAGCTCAGAGAAGTAATAATATTGTGTGAAAAGTCACGAGAATGAACGGAGAATAGTGGGAAACAATTAAAAATCTCAATATAATTTTCACAAACACAGTGAAATGCATAAATTACAAAAATACAGGGTTTCTAATTTATTTTCAGACTAGTTTTTACACGTGGCTTCGCTCACGCGGTATGAGGGAGAAATTATTTAGGTTATTAATTAGTTGCATCGTTTATCGATAAGAGTTTTCGTTCATCAATAAGAATTTTTCCCGATGGAATGATATATTTTATCGGGATTTATAGTAGCTCGGTCTTCCAAATATCGCTATGAAAAACGGAGATCCGTTAGTCTATTGTGACGTAGCATCGTTATTCTGTTCACACATCCATAATCCTACTACAAAACCAAAACGAAAAGCAAACCAAACTAACCATAGATAAAGCAAGTCAATTATACAAAGTGAAAGAATTCATTTTAAATTCATTCCTTTTGACATCCCACCTTAACGCCTACTCATTTTCAAATAATGATGCTCATTGTTGATACATAGTTTTTTCATTAATTAAAAAATTAAATCGTAATGATAAATAAGTATCCTATTTTACTTCCCACCTCTACGGCTATCCCTATGCAAAAAAATATGTAAATTAGTATCTTTGTTGAGACGTGAATAAACACAAACAAACAAATAAACAAACACACTTTGGCATGTATAATATTAGTATGGATTATATATATAAATGACGGAATCGTATCGTATCGTACCGTTAAGGGAATTTTGAAATTTTACAAGGGATGTCATCATCATCATCATTCCATGTCCGCTCCCTAGTTGGTGCATATGGTGTCCATAAAAAGCCTTCCTGCGTCTCTATCGGCTGTTAGCTCCTGTGCGTCCTCCCTATCAGGTTCGCGTCCCGTAGTTCTGACATAAACTGCCAACGAACAGTCAGCAGCGGGCGTCCAGGACGTCAAAACCTGATGCCTTGTAAAAAGGTTAAGTCACTAAGGGCCAGCCAACCGTATTGCTTCCGCTTGATAAATGTTGTCACCGGAGGTTGCTGCGTCCGTTCTTTTATCACTTCATTCCTTACAAAGTCAAACCACCGCACACCCAGGATTCTTCTAAGACACCTATTCTCAAAACTCAGTATTTTGCTGTTTATGGCTCTAGGTAGAGAGGTGCCACGATTTGCATCTGCAGAAGAGAATAGGTGTTATGCAGGCGTTATATAGGCGGCATTTGGTTTTCAAGGTTTGCAAGGGACAAAGTGTTCGTATTGATCAAGAGACAGAAAAGATATAACATAATAATATATATCCGACAACTAGGACTTTTTAACAAGGTAAAAGTAAAAATCAAGGAGAATTCTTTCATTGTAAAATGATAGTTTCATTGACTGATAAAAAGTAAGGAAGTCGATTTTATACGAAACGATTTTACCATTTTAAAACGCCGTTCTTTCAAAATCGCGCCATTAAACAATAAAGAAATAAATATTAGATATAAGCAATCACTTTCTAAAATATTTTAAATAAAAAATATACTGAAAAGTTCGAATAGTTTTTTTTGTAATCCGTAAGCGTAAGGGCTTATAAATAAAATTCAAATAAAAATATATATATATAGGTATAATAAAAATATGCATATCCGTCATTCGACGGCATTAAAGTTTTCAGGGCGCACCTACGTAAATTTCAAAAGGAAAATTAATGATCGACAAAATAACGCATTTTAGGACACGAGGCTGCGACAAAGCTAGGATGCTCTTGTCTTGAGGTAGTAATTTTTATTTTTTTTGTCCAAGCTTAGATTTTATTCAGTTGTATTTTATTTGATTAGTACCTGTATTTATTTTAGGAAATTGTATTTACCATTGTTAGAATGGACTGCATAAGTCCGTCAAAAATAAATAAATAATTGAATTAACAAGCCGAAGGGAAAATAATGAATATATTTTTGCTAACCCTGCACAATGCTTTGGGACGTCAGAGGAGACAAGGACGAGTAGTGTCGCTAGAAGGAAATTGGACCGCGAAATAGACCGCGTGCGATAGTAGCCATAATAAAGATGTTACTTTATTGACAACATGGCTTCCGCCGTAGAGCCCACGCCACGATGAACATATTGCCAAACTATTTTTACTCAATTATGTATTATGACATGTGCATCGGAAGCTTGTCTGTGATATGTGATGGAACATACAGATAGCGAAAGCGGTTCGTTCATAAATTATACTCTTGTCCTAGTGGAAGGTTAACGCTTGTTTTCTTATGTCAAGGAATATAATGGTAAAATGGTCAACTTTGAGCGATCTTGGTGGTAAACGCGCATTTTAGGTTTAATAAAATGTGATATAATTGACTAGGAAGACATGTAATAAAAACATTATTCATAAATCACAGCGCTAATGTGTTAAGACAGATAGCCGCACATTAAAAAATAAACGTGTTTATATTTCTGTTTTGTTTTTTTATGTTTTTATAGTAATTTATATAAGTTTGATAATATTGAGTAGGTTTCAAAAGTAATAAATGAATTCATAGATATAATTCAATCATGTTATTGACATAAAAGTTTATTAAGTTTCATATTATCAAAGAAAATGTGTTTTGACGCCACATATTTGCAACCGTAAAGAGCAGAAACTTAAAATTGATGCTCTTTAGCAAAACAAATATAAAAATATTACAATGTTGCGGCTGTTTTGCTAATGATTATCTAAGTAAATGAAAGAGATAGAGTCAAATAGGTGATGGAATATTAGGTATGTAGATAGAGGCCACGTATGGGAATGCATTGAGTTCTGTAACGTTGTGTTAAATGGCCGCAATTTAAGTTGCGGCTATTTGCCTTTGCAAGCACATTAGGCAACGCTTGTCCACAATGTCAACAAGGCGTTCGAATTCATTTAATAAATTTAATCTTATTTTTTGGTAGGTATGGTGACTGAAATATACTTAACATTTAAACGGATGTAGGTAGTATGCGTGTATGGTCAATTGAGTAAAAACAATACGGTTTTTTGTAAAGTAAGACTTATACTTATATTGATGTTTTTTGTAGATATTTCTTGATAAAACTCCACAGTTAATTATTTAGATAAAATTATAAATGAAATTGTCAACAAAACTTCTTGGTTTAGTTTCACTTTTATTTAATTTTGAGCAACGAGCGCTTTCGCCAAGAAGGCATCTTCAGGACTGGTAAATTGTTAACAACGAAGATGCCTTCTGAGACGAAAGCGCTCGTTGGTCAAAATTAAATAAAAGTGAAACTAAACCAAGAAGTTTTATTGATAATTTTACTTATAATTTTATCTAAATTATTAAAACTTATACGTACTGAAAATCAATATCGATTAAATCTTTTAACCTACTCTTTTATTTTCGTAATAATTTACAAAGGGTTTATAAACGATACATTTCACGAAAATTATGTACATATAATCAACGAGTCAATGAGTTTTAAAGTTAGATAACTTAGAGCACATTTCCACAATACTAAAACAAGCGCATAAAATGACACTATTAAAAAAACACGTTCCAGGTTCAATTCCCGGTGAGAACACAAAATTTAAATGACATTTTTCTTAAGTCAGGGCGTTCTGTGTGGTAATTCGCCACTGTTATTGAGCCTTCGGGCCTATTGGGGTGCAAAAAAAACCAAAAAACATGACAAGCAAAAAATATATAATCGAATTTTTACAAACCCATTATTCAAAAACATCAAATAAAATATGTAGATACTCAGGAAGTATGTTCTCCTTTCTATTATATATTAATCCAATTTAAACAGAGCTAATAATATACTATGTAAGCGGTGCACAAAATGAATAAAAAATATTTATCTACAGGAAAAATAATACTACAATAACTAGCGGCAAGCGTGTAAGAATATCGGATTTCAATTACTGTTTAACAAACCGGCCCAGTTTGACATTAAATCCAGAGTGCAATTTACAAGTCGGATCATCAGGTTTTCAGGTACCTGCATACTTAGTTGTGTTGATTAAGGTATAGTGTTTTAGTATATTGTAAAGATGTAAAGTGTGCAGTAATATTTGGAGTCGAGCAGAGGCACAAAGCGACCAAAGAGTGCGTGCTCATTTTGACTTCCACAACCATCAGCTTTTAATGTCAGAGATAAGATTTGGTTGTGTATCCAACAGTTAGGTGTAATGCTGATGCGGAGTGAGTTGGAAACGGTAGTAAAACGAAAGTTAAATATTTACTCTTCACATTTCGGGGCTCGTCTTGCAATGGACGTGATTAAGGAATTAACTGAGTTTGCCAACAAAATAAGAGCGATTAGAGCGAGGAGACGGTTATTTGGTAAACTTTAAGTTTAATAAATTATAGCGTCACATGTGCACAACACATTAGCGGAGCATCTTCCGAAAAGTGTTATTTAAAGAAATCATAATAATTTAGCACATGAAAATAATGAAATAATCGTGGAATTTTGAATAAAGGTAGGTGAATTTAACACATAGCGAGACATAACCTGTTACGTTATTAACCTTTCCTTTACTGTCCTAAAAACACCCGCGCTTTACGGTGCTAAAGAAAATAAGAGATTTAAAAAGGGAAAAAATTGTATATTTATAGGGAATGGCTTTAATTAACCATAATTTAATTCAAATATGATAATATTTCAAATCTAACTGCTGAAAACATGAAAAAACCATTGGGTATCGCTAACGACTCGGGCGAAACGTGCACCCGCGCCAACTTCCCGAGAGCTACTAAGTAGCTAGTACGGGACTACGTGACTGGACATGTAGTGGACGTGTAACGCCAGGTGTTATTGGTATACTGTGAGTATACTTTTGATGATATTTGTAATTTATCCCCGATTTCCGATAGAATGCTTTTTTGTGCCTAATAAGTACTTATTATTTAATTACAAATTATTTCAGTTGATACGTAAATGTGCAATGGATATTACTGAAATCTGAAAATCTAAACCAAATATTTATTATATGTATAAAGATATTATAGTTATTAGACGCAATGTGTACTAGCTACACATCACCGGGGAGGGGGGGTTAAATTTACTGCATATACATAACCAGTTACCACTATCAATTGCTATCCCTAGAATCTTCAATTCTTACCAAAGAACATAATAAGCATTGGTAACATAGCTGCATTGAAAAAGGCCACAAGAGACGGCCGATTTTAATCAAATGGTAAATAGGCGAAACTTTTGAATATTCACTTTTAATTTTACTGTTTATAATATTGTGGTATGTATCGAATTGTTTTACATACTAGGCAACGTCTGAAAACAATTTTCCAATTTTTAAACTTGTTCTTGAACCAGCGTATTTTGAGTTTGTCCAAATGTTTGTAAAATAAGGCACTGTTCATCAATTGTGTGTAAAAGCAGCGTGTATAAATAGGCGAAAAAAGTTTTAAATAATTTTAAAAAAATGTAATAGTATGATTTCATAATATTTCATCCGCGTTATGGAAGTTTTTATGTGAAAATATATAAGATGTTATGTTAAGGGGTATTATTTTACGTGTAAATTGTGTATTTGAACATATTACACCGGAATGAGTATGTAAAGCCTGAGATTATGATACTAGAGGTATTATATGGCTTGTAAACCATTATTATACAATAAAGGGCATAGTATTTCAATTATATGCATTGTACATCCGATAAAATATAGAACATATCAGATATTTAGTTAAGTATACAGAATAAATTATTTAAAAAAACTTTCATAAATACAAGTAATATAATGTTTGAGGTAATCGTTTTGCCGCATTTCAATTATTGTTCTAGTATTCTCTTTTCTTAGTTAAGTATTCTGATCACTGAAAACCAATATAATGTCACGCAGAAAGCTCAGATTAGGCGAATGAGGACGACATTGAGATCTGGTAGATATACAAAGATTCAACACATAATATTTTGACAGTACTGAACATGCATTCGGTAGAGCAAAGAGTAATTTTAAATATAGTAGTATTTATATTTGAACTAAAAAACATATTGTTGCCCGAACACATGGTAAGTGTAATAGCAAAATTCATCGCTATCCTACGAGGGGAGGTGAAGGTTTCAGACTCCCCAAAAAAAGAATCCGGGCAACTCAGAACACTGCATCATAAAGGACTTAAGATTCGTGGGATGGCGATGGTTCTTGTTAAAAACAAACATCCATATAGATAAGAGTGTCATCGGAAAGCGTCTGGGTTTAATAAAAATGTTTTGTTTTTGAAATTATTTTTGTTTATATATTGTTTATTAGTTAAGATATAACTAGGTGTTTAAATTTTATTTGTAAAACTTTCTATAAATAAATACATTACATATCTTTAAAAAAAAAACGATTCTAGCTTTACGATTTACTCACTTGATGGCTGAGATGGGCATTTCGCTTTTTTTTTAAATAAAAGTAGCAATAACAGTTATCGTTTCACAAATTAAGTATTTTCGTGAAAAGGTTTGAAAAATAACAGTTTAGTGCAGTCTGCGATCAAAATATATACAACACTTGATCAACATTCAACGAAAAGTGAAAAGAAAAACAAAAAAAATCGTTGAAAATACATGGTTTTAATAAGGTGTTTATTTAGTTTTTAGGCTGTACTGGAAATTCTATTTTTTTATGTATGACTGTATTTTATCGGATGTGCGGCAAACTGAATTCCTCCTGAAATGCTCCTAAGTTAAAACACACCTCAATTAATTACACGCAAATACTCCAGTACTCCAAAAAGTGAAGACATAAACATGTTTTAGTGGGTAAGACACGAACTATGCGTGCATACGAGGACACATTAGCTGGGACGAAACGGCATGGCGCATGGCTGACGAGACAGGGGACAACGTTGGCGTTTTATCTCGCAAGATATTCGACTGGACTTTAGGCGCGAATTTGGCACTGTGCCGAGAGTCGCTAGTCGCTACTGAGCGTCCATTTGTACTACTCGGGATGCCAAAATAGCATATTGCGTTCAACATCGTGTTCCCATTGTAAAAAAAAAAAACATCCCTCGTGCGAACATAAGAGGGATAATATGTAACATAATATTTATGGTGTTTTTCTTACAAAGATTTGTGAGGAAAATTCGGTGTAATTTACGAGAAATGTATTTTTCGCGTCGGAGCGATAATAATGACACAACTAAGTTGAAAATTGACGTTATTTAGCAAAATGTGCGGAAAATTAATGGCATTATTCTTAAAAACATCTATGTGACCTAGAAATATAATTGCTGGCCTCGTGCTGTAGTGGTCAGCGCGTTTGAATACCATGCTAGTGGTCTCAGGTTTAAACCCCCGCATGGTTGCCATGAAATATTTATTTAAAAAGGTTTTTTACTCTATAATATTTTATAATCCCTGGACTCGCCGCACCTCATCGTAAGACTGATCATCTTACCTTCATGTAGCAAAAATGATTAAGATAAGCTGCGATTGGTGTACCGATGCAGTGCCCTATGCACCATAAGGTGCAAAAAGGGAATAATGAAAAGAAAAAAACGTCAATGCTATACTAAATGTTTTATTCAAATTCAATAAAAAATAGTGATCTATGATCATTATTCCGTTATTACTCGTGGAAACTAGATGGCACAAATGAGTAAACTTTAAGTTGCGTCTTTGTTTTTCAGGAGTGTGTGTAACTGTTTTCCTATAAAAACGAGGTTTTTTATTTGTGCCACTATCATACCCGGGACGCGATATATGAATTGTCAATCAACAGTATACTAGCGATACTATTATACCTGGGACGCGATATATAAATTATCAATCAACGGTATACTAGCGATACACGTTCCCGTTAAAGATTTTCCAAAATTTTCTGAAATACTGACACTGGTGTGCTTAATGACGTATAATTAGATAGACACGTTCAAGAGCGTAATAGATGGCATTTGGATATTTGCGTATACATATATCGTGATTTGCTCTTTTTTTCCAAATTGTTGAGGGCAACGCAATATTTGCTTTATCTAAGATGGAGATAGGAATAACGTGTCTATTTATAGTACATACGCTAATAGATACGCTATCCACTATTGCCTGTTCCTTAGATTGTTGGCATATTTTAAGACTTTTTAAATACATTTAAGACTCAATAAATAACCTATACGTGTAAAAGAGAAGAGACCATTGCAGGAGCCAGCTTAAAGACATTGCATCAATTTATACACTAGTAAGCGTGTTGTCCAGATGTTTATTAAATTTCATGTTTATGAATAAATTTTTAGTTTTTAGTATATTTCAAATATATACGCATGCTTCCACTTTCCATTGTGTTGTATCTTAACTCAACACAGGGCTCCTGGCCTCATAGAGTTAGGCATGCGTTATTATTTTTTTGTAATATATGTATTTGTATAAATAAATAAATTCGTAAAACGAACTCCTTTTCTAAACACGAGCATCTTGCTACATAGAGAACTAGAAACGTGAAGTGTATCGTTCAAAAATATTATCTATTTATTTATGCTTTATGACATCTTCATATATAATATCTATGTATTTATAAAATAATTTTGTAAAAACATTTTTATTTTAATAAGAAAACGCGTTTTTTTCTCTGGAGCAATGATAGATTGAATAGTATCTAAGCCTTACCTCGAAAGCTCAATCATCTGAATTTGTTACGCCTCCATGTGCTGGTTGAAATGCGTTTTTTTTTGCCAAATCCGTCGTTAAATTGGCTACAGTGATTTTAAATGTTCAAATTTCACTTTAATGATAATTTAATATGCAATGATAATTATTAAAATATTACAACTAAACAACGTAAAAAATGAATCAGAAATTAGTTATTTTTAAAAATGTAAGGAAAAGAACTTACCGTATATTATGTATTGTTATGTTGTGAGAATTGTATATGTTTGTTTATGCAAATATACCATATGATCAAAAATAAACGGAAATTTCTAATTTAAAATGCCCGCGCTGCACCAAACGGTATTTTGCAGTCACGTTGGCATCCCTGTTTTTGACAATCTTGTTTTGCAAAAGTTTGACGGCGATCGGATTTCAGTATTCTGTCAGCGTCTGTTTCAGTAAGTCGATTGTTGTGGGGCGATTTTTAAAATGGATAAAAAAATTGAAACGAGCGTGCCTCAATTTTGTGTTGGTAATAAAATTTCGTGTGCCGAATTATTGGAAATGTTGAATAAAGCCTTTGGCTAATCTTGCATGTCGAGAACACGGGACACGAATGGAATAAGAGGTCTAAAGACGGTCATGAATGCTTAGATGATTAAGAACATACTGGACGCCCAACAACGTCAGTTGCCGAAGTAAACATCAAATCGGCAAAGAAAATCGGGTTGGGAAATCGATGTGTACCAATCCGAGAGCTTGGTACACATATTGAGCATGTCATATGGATCGACAGATTATATTTTGACAGATGTTTTGGGCATGAAACGTGTCGCTGCCCGCCTCGTCCCAAAAACACTGAATTTTGTCCAAAAGCAGCGTCGAATTACTGTGGCTAAAGAGATGGTTTCCAACGCAGATAGCGACCCCACATTTATCAAACGCATAATAATTGGTGACGAGACGTGGGTTAACGAGTTTGATGTACCGACCGAACAACTATCTTCCAAATGATGCTTCGAAAATGAGCCAAAACCGAAAAAATCACGTCAAACTCGTTCGAAAATAAAGGTTTTATTGACTGTATTTTTCGATATTCGTGGTGTTGTACACTACGAATTCCTTCCGTTAAGTCAGACGGTTCATAAAAAAATACTATTTAGGCGTTATGCGCCGTATGCGCCGTTTGCGTGAAGCATTTCGTAAGAAAAGCCCGGATGGGTGGAGGGATAATTCGTGGATTTTACACCACGATAATACGTCATCTCATACAGCGTCGATTGTTTCGGAGTTTTTGGCCAAAAAATTTACTAATGTCATCAGCCAAACACCGTATTCTCCAGACTAGGTCCCGTCTTACTTTTTTCTTTTCCCAAGTCTAAAATTGCCATTAAGAGGAACACGCTTTGAGTTGATTGATGCCATAAAAGAGAATTCGCTGCGAGAGCTTAAGGCCATACCTTTGCAGGCCTATGAAAAGTGCACGGACAATTGGATTAAGCGTTAGCATCTATGTATCGTCGCAAATGGCGAGTATTTTGAAGGGGGTGATTTTTTATCATAAGGTATATTTGTATAAACAAACATATACAATTCTCACAACATAACTATACATAATAATATACGGTAAGTTCTTTTCCTAACATTTTTAAAAATAACAAATTTCAGATTCATTTTTTACGAACACGTTAGATGGTTTATAAAGTGTCATTTTTTCGAAGAATTGCCCTAAGAACGCGTCAAGGAGAGAATTTCGCATTGCTCATATTCGTACACAAATATTTAAGTAAACACAAAAACCAGTCATTGACATAGAAGTGCTGTAAACGTATTTACGTTTAGAAATTTGTACGTGGAAAATATTTTTTTTGCAATATTATTTGACGATTTTTGATGTTTCGTATCGTGTTCATGGTGATTTCATTTATCGTTAGTGTATTTTACTTTTATACGGTTGTCTAATATTTATAATTATTTTTATTACTGTAAAGTATATACTCATTTATATTTCAACATTATTACAATAAACATTTTTTTTTTTAAATAAACAAGTTTTCTTTCATTCATCATACTTTCATCATTGACGAATTTGTAGATTTTTTTAAAGTATAAATGTTTTTGAAAAACAATTAGGTACAATCTCTGATAAATTTACAATATTAATACCTACAGTTTGACACAGTGCATTTCGCGTTCTAAGTTACTGTTTTACATGATTACTAAAAAATAAAGTAAATAATTATATGGGTACACCTACACTCATATATTATACCCGGTTATAATAGGTTTTCATAAAATTATCACTGAACTTGATTGTAGAATACATACATAAAGCTCCCTAGATTATCATATTTGGATATAACAAAGTAATGTTAGTAACGTTATACTATCTAGTCCCGACTGTCTAGAAATGTATGGAGATCCGAATCATTTGGTTTACTCATCGTGCGTTTAGTGCATCAGCATACTAATATGCTACAATGTAACAAAACTACTACATACTTCCACGATTGGCTTGTGTCCAAGCACATACCATATATTTTGTACATCTACATGATAATCCAATATTTCACATAATAGTGGAATTCATATACATATTTTTTTACTATTCATTTTATTTATTTATTCATATAAAGATACATATTACAAAAAATATTTTTTTTTTTTTTTTTACATTTTTTACATTTTTTTGCACCACAACAGGCCAGGAGGCCTAATTACAGTGGTGAATTACATCACAGAGCACCCAGGCTTGAGAAAAATCACATTTTAATTTTTTTGTGTTCTCACCGGGAATCGAACCCGGAACCTCCCGTGCGTGAGTCAAGCGTCTTGACCACTACACTACGGAGGCCGCCGATAATAACGTATCCCTAACTCTATGAGGCCAAGAGCGCTGTGTTGAGTTGGGATACAACAAAATAAAAAGTGGGAGCATGCATATTATTCAAGAATACTCCAAATAAAAATTATTACATAAACATAAATTTCAATAAACATCTGGATAACACGCGTAATAGTACTATTCAGGGGTCGGCACTCGAAGTGTTGAAGGGTCGGCACCAATGAAAAATTCTATTATTTTGTAAATTTAGATTTTTTTAAATTTAAAAACTTCAGTATATCGTAAAAACATTTCAATTTAAAAAAAAGTTTTTGTTGGATGTAGCCACCTTTAGCGCGGATAAAGGCATCGAGTCTGTCCAAGGAGGATTCACACGCCGCACGAATGTGGGCTGATGGTATTTTGTCCCATTCTCGGCGAAGAGCAATGTTTAAGGCGTCGACCGTCTCATATTTTTTAGCTGATACTTTGGCCTCTAGAATGAACCATATGGAAAAGTCCATTAAGTTTAAGCCCGGGGAATATGGAGGCCACTGTTGTGATGAAATGAAGCTGGGAACTTTTTCTTGTAAAAAACGTTGGTTATGTGAACCGACTTAATAAAACATAAGTGAAAATATTTCTACACACAAGAAAAGCGTTTTAGACCGAAGATCTTCGTATAAGAGTTGAACACATACTTGAACAATTTTTAATTTTCGCACATAATAGGGATATTTTACTTTTTGTTTACATTTTTAAACTAAGAAAGGTCTATGAAATACTGTCCAGTAAAAAAAAATGCTAATTATTAGTAGTCAAAAAAATATTTTTTAATTTGTAATTTTTAATTCCCGAAAAAACAGCCATTCCATTGGCCACGCCCCTAATAGGTCACGAGTCATGTTTATTTGTTCCGGGCCATTGAAATTTGTTTAGAACATAATCACGAATCTTGACATCACAACTGCCAAGGCCAAACACGTCGCGTTTTTCTACCCAAGTATTTTTTATTAAATTATTTTTTTATTTTTATGTATGAAAACATTTCTCCAGAATATTCATGTTGATTTCGTAAATACAATTAATTATTCTAAATGCATTTCATATATTTTTACCGGAAATCATAGTATATGATATTTCCCTATTGACGAAAATAGGGTTACTTCTGAACATTTGAATTTCATTAACCGAAATTTTAATTGAATTTAACTCTAGTGCTTTCATGTCGTTTCGCCTGTGGTATTTAATATAAATTTAACATCTTAAATATGGATTATTATCATTATTTAAAATATGACTTTACAGACGCCCTCGCCATCAAAACACAAATTCAATAATCATGAAATAAACTCCATTTATTCAAATATTTTAACACTACTTCAATTTAATATTACTAATATAATACTTATTTAAAATCGGTACATACTTTGACCAACTTACACTCGTCTATTTTTGGTAAGTCGGAAGATACGAGTATTCAGAATCGGGTTGTGGTCCCGTGGCTAGAGTCGCGGACTCACGGAATAAAGGTTCGTGCCCCAACTCGATACCCATTTTCTTCCCATTCCTAAAGTGAGTTATTTACCACTCATTAAAAAAAGCCCCCGAAATTGAAATTTTTGGGTAAACTATACGACGCAAATAATTATTTTATTTTTAAAAAATGATTAAAACAAAAAGGCCTTATATTGTACTAAATATTGTACAAAAAGTTAAATAAAGAACTACATTTATAGAAACAGAGATTTAAAACGGGAATATGGTCGTCTAGGCAGATTTAGTGGTCACTTTACAGCCTAGACTTCCATATTCTCATTTTTCAAATGTTTTCCCTCCATGTTGCAATAAATTTAAATCTCGTTAACTCCCTAAGGAGTGAAATCCACCCTGTTTTCAAATATTTGAGCATACTCAAAACATTGTTCGATACAAAAAATAAAAAATATATATGATAGGTTCAACGCAAACTATGTTAGATTTAGGGTTGCATTTTTAATCCTCCATAATTTCAGCACGTAGTACAATGTTCAAGGTAAGGCATGTATGGATTATGTTCCGAGAAAGTTTGTGGAATCCGTAATCCTACCGGGATTGGAGCGTGCCGTGCCCATTATCGGATTTCAGAATCAGTTAATTCTATTATCTTGTTGTACCACGGATATTATACATATATACATACATGTATAGTGTATGGGTACTTATTCTTTCTACATTTATCTACGTTTAGACACACGCAATAGGTAAATTAGCTTTTAAATAGACCATTGAAAAGAAACGAATAAAAAGGTAATGTATCTGTAGATGTTTTATTTTTTTATTTTATATTTGAAGCACTGACTTTGTAGTTATTATAATAAAATAAATATAAAACAACTTTACAATATTTGAGTTTGTCCAAATGTTCGTAGACAAAAGACTGGATTTCACCCCCTCGGGAGTCATTAAGATTAACAAATTACAAACATAGGCAAAATGGTGAATGTTACACAGTGTTTAAAGTGGCCACTTAAACCAGCCAATGACAGGTCATAAGCCCTGTAAATGCTTAGACTTCCATATTACCTTATTTAATGTATTCTCTATCCCTGTTGTAATTTGTTAAAACAACTTTGTTTTTTACCACTTATATTTTATTTTTCTACCGGCCGGCTTCAAAGCTACACAAGTTTCATTATCAAGGTATAATTAAATAGTTCATTATTTAATTATACCTTGATAAAGAAGCTTCCGTAGCTTTGAAACCGGCCGATAGAAAAACAAAATAAGTGGTTAAAAACAAAGTTATTTAAATTGCATTGTTTTACTCTGTTTTCTTACTTTAAAAAAATATTTCTTTAAACCATTTTTATCTTGTTTTGTATAGTTTTTTCTTCTTAATTATATTTTTAAAGCATCAAAAACAAAATAATATATGTTCATTATTTTATACGTATACAGTATTATGTCTGAGCACCCGATGACAAACTATTATTGAATAGTTAATCGGGACAAAATATGTTAACAATACCCGACATCACATTCCTCGACATTTAGTTGTGTATAACATAAGTATTTTTAAATTCAAGTTTATATGTAAAAGCTCTATATACCCTCTCAAAAACCGCTGTTATTTGAAATTAATTACGTGAGTTTGTATTTTCATTTTTAACGTTTTTTTTTGTACATATTTTGACCAGTCTGTTTTTTGGTTGGCTGTAAGATAAGATATAGCTTTTTACAATAAGTTCGCCAAAGTACATACCTTTAAAGTTAAAGATTTAAAGTAAAAAATCAAAATAGTGAGTAAGTTAGAATATTTAATTTGGTAATGTATCCAAAATAAAACCAGTTTATTGGATTGTAATTATACTTTATTTTTTATAAAATATACAAAAGGTATATTGTGACGCGTTTCGTCTTGTTAGGACATATTGTCTGCATACACAATAAATAAGTTAGAATATTCCTAGAAAAAAAAATGATATTTGCATAAAATTTGGTTGATTACATGATTCGTACTATGCAACCGATGAAGACAAAAAACAGTTACAAATATTTCGATTCTGGAAAAATAAACATTTTAATATACATTACAGCAAAGATGTATCCAGAGTGTAACTAGAGTAAACAGTACCAGAATTGAAATAGTGCCTATCTACTTTACGCACAATTCTTAGAGGAAGAGTTAATATAATATGTATTATGCAATTATTTTTTTCT
Source organism: Micrasema longulum (assembly GCF_059751315.1). NCBI lineage: Eukaryota > Metazoa > Arthropoda > Insecta > Trichoptera > Brachycentridae > Micrasema > Micrasema longulum. The sequence goes on from NW_028278294.1 coordinate 157,185, forward strand.
GATAGGTAAGTACCTACCGACTTGTACGTAATAAGAAAAGAGCTGAAAAACAAGACAGCCAAAAAAATCATAAAATAAAATAAAACGCCAAAATAATTATATATATATTTTTTTAATTTAGGGGTTATTATTTTATTTAACTTTTTGTACAATAACATTTGTACATTGAAGGGCTTATTGCCAAATTTCAATTTCTTTTAACCAACTTAGCAATAAAATAAAAGGTGTTATTTATTTCTTACTTTCAATACGAATGCGAAAAACATATATGTACATACATAAAAGTTATTTTTTCCAGATATACATACATTTTTAGAAATTTTTAACGGGAATCGCAGCAACATTAATGGGGATGGACTTGTTAGAAACTTTACTCGTTAGACGCCCCCAGTACCTGGGCCGCGATTATAAAGGCTATAGATCTACATTGGTACATACCGATACGGTATTCTTAACTTCAGTACTATCTTTATTTACCTTGGCATGTTTTGCCGACTTGTCATCTCGACATCATATGATCGAATCCAATCATGAATGACCCCGAAAATTTTGTCCGCGTTCCTTACTTCGTTAAAATTTAAAATAGTTCTCATTTACATTTTAAATAGGCTTCTGTGATAAAAAGTAGCCACTTCAAAGCGATTATAAACTCCAAATAATCCCAATTCAAGCAAAAAATGCTCGCTTGAAGATGATTTTTATATGACTTTTGACAATTACCAAAACGGTATGCTTAACGATCGTCTGTATTTATCTACCGAGCGATTACAAAGCCGGCTCCTTTAACGTTTCGATACTACACTCAGGAAGATAGTAAAACAGATGGAAAAAGTATAATAAATAAATATATTTATTATGGTGGCCACATTTTTACGCCTTTCCGAACGACTTTTTGTCAAAAGTTAATTTTCTACTCGTACACTGAAAACTCGCAAAGCTTTATTTGCAATTGGTATAAATGAATACATGCATTTTATTTTCATTCCTTTCCCACATCGATCTTCACAATGAAAAAAAAGTGGAGTCTACCCACTTTGTTTCTCTCGGAACGACTTCACAAACTTTTTGCAACAAACAGTAATCATTATACAGCAATCGATTATATAAGAGTTTAGCTGTGTTCCGGAAGTCAGGATAATCCCGGAATTCCGGGAGGGTTGGCAACCCTACTAGTACCCCATGGGATACGTTTAGCTATCATCAAGTGTTGTACGGTGGGACCTCAGAGTAATAAGGCGACACAGCTGTAGGTGTAGAGACGGCATTTCGCTCTATTGCATGGAAGAAAAGCGTTACAGTTTTTTTATTTAACAACAAAGTGTAGCGGACGGTTTCGGTTTGCGATGGCGATCAACGACCCGAGTACCTGCGGCCCATTGTTTCGCTGTAAACTATAACTAACTTCATGATTGATAATCCTACAATTATTTTTGTCCGTGTGGGCGGCTCTACAGCTGCGGCGCTTATTACTCCGAGGGTGGGACACTGCAATATGGGCAAGGCGCTGAAAGGGGAAAGCTCAGAGGAAAACTGAGTATGAGATCAGACCAACTGACAGTTGAAAACAAACTACTTAATTTTAATCACAAACAAAATAGATTAACAAATTACAACAGGGATGGAGAATACCTTAAATAAGTGAATATGGAAGTCAAGGCATTTACAGGGCTTATGACCTGTCATTGGCTGGTTTAAGTGGCCACTTTACACACTGTGTAATATTCACCATTTTGCCTATGTTTGACCATCCATATTTCTTAAATTCTTCCATTTGTTGATTTATTTTTTAGGTATTCTCCATCCCTGTTGTAATTTGTTAATCTTAATGTCCCCCGAGGGGGTGAAATCCAGTCTTTTGTCAACGAACATTTGGACAAACTCAAATATTGTAACAAACGAAATAGTTTAACAGTCCAATCCTTTCTCTTTCGGTGATCAATTTCGTCCAGGATTCTGGAGATATTTCATACAGTCATATAACAGTATTCTTAATCCACCTGGACACGAACATAGCAAAAAATCTCAATATTATTCGTGTAAATTTTATTTAATAATACCAGTAAAATTTATTATTTCATAAAAAAATATTACTGGGCGAAAACGCCAAACGCCTAACTTTGAATTATGGCTAACAGAATATGTCTGGAACTTATTTTTATTGCTAATTTGTCTATTTATTTATTCGACACCACAAAAATCCGGGCGGCCCAAATACAGTGTTGAACAATAGCACAGAACACACAGGCTTGAGAAAAAAATCACGTTTAATATTTGATAAGCGTCTTAGCCATTACACCGCGGAGGCCGCCAAAATTCGATAAAAAGTTTTGATTCAAAAAAATCTTAGCCTTTAAATGCAAAATGCATATTATTTTCATTGAAATACAATTAAAAAATTGACTCAATTTTATTATTTTTTTAGTAAGTACATAAATATATATTCAGTGAAATTAAACCAAATCGATCCAGCGCTTTTTTTAATTGCAGTTTGCCCAACAATGTTTAATACGTCTTTACAAAAATTTGCGTGTCCCTAAATTATATAATTTTTTGTATATTATGTTATGTAAATAAATAAAGACACACCGAGAGTGGAAAAAATGTTCTATTGTTCTAAAATACTTCAATTTTTTAATTCTGAGGCCATTTTCTAAAAGTCGTAAATAGGTTGTGGTAGAAAAAAGGAAACAGTTGTGGAAGAGCGGGGTTCGAATATTTGTTTGTTCTGCAAGTCCACGACACCACCACGGGACTGCGTGATTTTGTATTCCGAAGATGCAAATTTTATTACGGACTTATCGAGCGCCGTATTTGCGTGTAGGACTATATTTTTTACAAGCTCCATGAAAATGATATTAAGTTAGAAAGGGAGAAACCCTATTCGCGGGAACGGGAGATTAATATTCAGGACACGATTATGGACACGGACCGCTGGTGGTGACGAGAATGGTAATGGCTGCGCACTAGGGTGGGCCGTGATCGATTATTTTTATTTTATTTTACAAACTTATAGCCGTAAAAAGATGTCTTGGGATCTAAAATGACACTTTTTTTTTTTTTTTTTATTCGCCTCCACTCGTTTGCGAGTGATTTTGGAAATGACACTTAGACATAAATTTAAAAAAAATATGTTTACACATTTTTAGGTTCCGCGAGTCACTTATAATTTGTTAAATTAGGGCAAAAAGCACCCTCTTAATACTTCTAACTCATAAAGTGTCCATGTGGCTCGATTGAGTAATCATTTCATTTAACTAACTAACTAACTAACCATCACGCCATTTCCCCAGAGGGGTAGGCAGAGAAGATAGAACGCCACACCACTCTGTCCTGGCACACTTCCTTTGCTTCCTTCACATTCATACATCTTCTCATGCACGCACGTCGATTATTCCGACTTTTCACATGACCACTTTCAAGAATTTGTTGTACTTGATCATGCCATGTCTTTCTCGGCCTTCCTCGACTTCTACAACCAGACACATTCGCATCATGAATCTTTTTAGCCGTTCTTTCATCATTCATTCGCTCCACATGACCGAACCATCGCAAAAGACCTTTCTTAATTTTGTCGATAATGCTTAACTCAGCCTTGCATTCTGCTCTAATTTCGACATTAGGGCACCTATCATACATTATTTTTCCGCACATTCGCCTGGATCGCATTTCAACAGCATTCAGTCTACTTTCGTCCCTTTTTTTCCAACTCCATGCTTCGCTTCCATACATAAGGTTGGTACCAGAACTCTATTATGAACTGCTAATTTAGCCTCTTGCGATAGACACTTATTTGCTACGACAGACTTTAAGGCACCATTAACTCTGTTACCGGCACTAACCCTCCTTTCAATATCCTTGTCCATATTTCCATCTCTAGTAAACATACTACCCAGATATACAAATTCTTCGACCTGTTTCAAACTATCTCCATTTACTACAATCTTACATTCAGTCATAGTTACATTTCTTCTATCATTTCATTTCATTTTTTTTTTTGCACGACAACAGGCCAGGAGACCCAATTACAGTTGTGAATTACATCACAGATCACCCGGGCTTGAGAAAAATCACATTTATTTTTTTTTGTTTTCTCACCGGGAATCGAACCCGGAACCTTTCGTGCGGGAATCAAGCGTCTTGACCACTACACCACGGAGGCCGCCAATGTCATGTCCCATCCGCTTTCAAATATGTTACTACAGTATCTATGTCTAAATCAAGTCTAAGATTCTGGAAAAGAATGCGGGAAGAAGAATAGGGAAGCAGAATTACCATTAATTCCAGAAAATTAAAACGATATGAAGAGGCAGAATGATAAAACTGATTTGGATGGTGTCGTGCAAAAATGTATCAAGCCACAAAATCGAAAAAAATGCGTTAGTGGCAGAATTATGATCCAAAAGTGATATTCTTGCTTTGAAAAAACAGTTTGATGAGTTTAAACTTACTGAGTCTCTGTAATACCTTGCGTGATAACCAAAAACCACGCAACTGGAGTAAAAATTATCCAGTTGCGTAGTTTTTAACGTATTGTTTCAAATTAAGATCAATATGTGGCAAACATGATAACAATATTGCAAAAATGTGGTAAAAGACGCTTCTTTGACAAAATTGTCGACAAGTTTTGTTTATTACAAACGGCAACCAACTTTTTGTAATTTCGGTATTCATATTGGAAGAAGGCCTCCTGCATGTCATAATGGAGGGGATGACCGAGGGGACAAATTCTAGGGGATGCCCACGCCGAGAGTACCTGGAGGACCTATTAGAGGACGTGCGCTGCTCATCATATGTTGACTTTAAAAGAGCCGCACAAGACAGGGAGGAATGGAGGAGAAGAATGAATGTAATTGCTGCCAGCCAATCCCAGGATTGAGACCAGAGAAGAGAAGATTGGAAGTAAATCCCAAGGTATTTTTAACGTCTGGTTTAAAACACGAAGCTTTTACTTCAATTTTATTTTATTTTTTACGCAAAGTTTATGATTGAATTCCAAAGCTGTATATAATAATTTTCAAATATAAAATTCTTTTTGCAAATGCCGAACTCTGCTCTACTTACCAACAGTGGTGCATTTAGTGTAAAAATCCATTTTTTTAAATGTATCAAATATCTGTTGAAATTATTTAGAGCATTAATAAAAATCCATTAAAAATAAGTTAATATGTATAAATTAAGAAATTGTAAGGAAATTAATGAATTTGGTATCCATTAAAAATAAGTGTTGTTTGTAAACGTTAAAATACAAACTTTTTAATATACTAAAAAACAATCGTGTCGTTTTCAACATTATTTTATTTTTATAAAATTTCTATGGCCTTGCGGAACCTAAGATAATTGAGACGTGATATTACTATTTATTTTTTAGTATGCAATTTAGTATGAAGTTATTAGTATGCAATTTTTCATTGCTGCGCATAATCTTCGTATGATTATTTTTTTCATACTACAGCGGTCCAGCCTACTGCTCGCTCAGCTCCCAGGCAGTGCGCGGTGTGGAGACAAAACTTATGGAAATCTCTTTAATCATTTATAGATATTACGGCACATTTAACCCTTAGATGCCTAGATCACAATGTGCTGCACGGAGCACTGAGGCACGTTTGAAGCATCGACAAAAACTTAGATTAATTCATCTGAAGAGTATCGAACTGGATGAAAAATGTTTTATTTAACCAATGGGCAAAAAACTCAACACACTATTCGTCCCTACATCATTTGTGTATTGAGAAGGTAGTGATATTTATTTACACGCAAATAATAATAATACGTAAATACTTATAAACATACAAAGTACGAGCCTAATAGAGCGGGTATTATTAAAATACGTAATTTAAAAAATCACAAATATTAGGGAAAACGTATTTTCTTGACCAAAAATATTTGTTGCCAAATTATTTTAGGGATAATTTAGAGATTACATTAAATTTAATTATGCTTAGTAAACATAAACCCTCGAGCATTTAGGTCTGGTGGTACATTGGACACATGGACAGTGTAATTTGAGCAACACAAGCAAAAAATATATATGCTTGTATATATTCGGGTAAGCTCCGGAAAACAAGTTTAGTGTAAGATCAGTAATATTTATAAGCGCATAAAACTACGCGCGTCAATTGGGAATATATTTATTACAGACCGAAGTTTTAGTTTCGGTTCCGGCCAGTTTCAGACAAAAATTGTATCGACCGAAACCTGCAGTCAGGATGGGTCGGATTACTTAGGCTGTTCTCGGGTGCATATAATGGCTCGTGACTTCGAAGTCACGTGTTACGTTTCATGTTGAAAATAAAATATTAAAATTACACAACTTAGAAATCTTAGAATTTAAAAAACCGATTCATAATAAGAAAAAAAATATTAATAAACAATATTTCTTTTAGTCTACTCCGGTCTAGCTTCGAAATAATCATATCAAATTACCATTCTTTTAGGGGAAAAAAGACTTGATTTATTGGCTCAGCGTGTAGTATTTAGTAAACATGATCAAAATAAAATAGGAAAGAATTCATTAGTTACATAAACCGTGACGAAGAAGTTTGTTTACTCTTGAAACCGGTCGGTGGAAAAAAGAAATAAATAATAAATTAGTTTTATGTTTGTAAGTGAAAATTCTTGATGGAAGTTCATTGTAATTTATTATGGAAATAATTTTAAAATAAGGGGTTAAAAACAAAGGCATTTTATTTATTTTATTATAATAAATAACCACAAAGTTAGTGCTTCAAATATAAAATTTATATTTACTCATTCAATTTATGACTTTTATTAAACGATAAAAACGCCTAATTGTGGGCTTTTTAAGTTTTTTAAATTTATTTATTTAAAACTTCAAGTACAAAGAATAAGTACTTTGGCGGACTTACTGCTTAAAGCAATATCTTCCAGCCAACAACAAACAGACTAGTCATAAGAAAAGTTGGTCAAAAATTTGGACTAAAAAACATAAATATATATCAAAAGATACATACATAGAATAAAAATAATCTAATCATTTAAAACTAACAGCTGTTTTTTAATTGCGAGATAAGGTCTGTACACGTTAACTTTTTTTTTAAAAGTACATTGTGTTATACATATTAAATGATGAGGAATGTGGAATCAGATAATGAGTTTGGAAGGAGGGAGGAAGAGGAACCAAAAAAAAAAGGGGGACAAAATTTAAAAAAAAAATAAAAAAAACAGTAAAACTTATTTAAATAAGTTTCGGTTTCGGCTGAAAATCTTTTTTCGGTCGGTCACTAATATTTCTGTTAAAAAATATGGGAAAACATAGCAAACATTTTTGTCCGTAGGATTGCAGTTGTAGGCTACGAGATAATGTCGAACAACTAGAAGTGCGACGTGCTTGACCTATAAATTATCGGATACTAAGATTCTGCTGTTATGGCTACGGTTATTTTGATCTTATTTATTATCATAATGACTTATAAGTAACACTAGGCAATTTAGCCCCGAAGGGGCATAGCTGGTGTAAACCAGCTTTAAAATCCCGGACTCTTGGAATGAAATAAAAATTATTATTATTATGGATAATTTACAGAGCGAGATTTTCTAAATATAATACCTCAAGGGCGCCTTACAAAGTAATTCTATAAATAAATTAGATTAATTTTAACTTTTCAAATTTGTAAGTTAAGTAAAACATTTTACTTAGTTATTACGTCACGCTACGGATTTATTCAAATGATTAAGAGAACAAGTGAGTGTTAAGTTTTTTCTGAAACATCACTTCATTCTCACAGTTTCGTATTTCTGCTGGGAGAGCATTCCACGACATAGGGCCAGCGATTGCAAATGCTCGTTCACCGAATTTAGTGCGCTGTTTGCGTAGAGGTATAATAACTTTTCCTCTCGCCGTAGATGTAGCTGATCTAAGCGTAATACATCTGTCAGCTAGTTCATCCGGAAATATAACTACAAAACACTGAGCTATCCATAAAAATACCTGCACACTCTTTGCAATAGATGGCTCAATTTTGTTGTCATTCTTCGTGAGAGCTTTGAAAGATTTCATTGAAAGCATTTTGTAAACCCAAGACAAAATGCTGAGATCAATTGCTACAAATGACATACACATTCACAGATTAAAAATTTTAACAGTCATTTTCATCAGCACAAATGTGTGAAGAAATATTTTATTGGGCGGCATGTTTATACCGATTACATACTCTAATTAATACTCATCAAGTCAGAATATAATATAGGATATATCAGGTGTCCCAAAAGAAAGTTTCTTTTTTAAATAGGGACTAAATAAAAGAGAGACATCCATCAAAAAAACCTTTATCAATTATTAAAATACACATTTTAAGAAACCACTTTGTAAAGACAATGTCATCTAAATGTAACCTTTCAATCTCATAGCACTCATCTTAACGAACATCAGAATTTCTTAGGGTGGTTCGGTACGCAGTTTCTGTAATGGCTGCAATTTCGTGTCAAATATTTACTTTTAACTGCACCAAAGAACCCGGTTTATTGACACAAAATTTCGATTTAGATAACCTAAGAAAAAGTTCATGGGGGCTAAACTAGGACTGCGTTGAGAACAAATTTATGTCACCTTTCCTGAAGATCAATTTACGAGGGAAAATTTCACGAACTCATGGCAGAGACGTGTTGGGAGTGTGTGACGTTGCTCCGTCCTGCTGAAAACACGTTCTTCGATTATAACGAGCAAAGTTATGCAGTTCAGGTACTAAGAAATTGTCCAACATTTCCACATAATGATGATCGAGGCACATTCAAAGCACTCGTTCGCTAACCGACGGAAAAGTCCAGATTGTCACAAAAGGACTGATTCACACTTTCCACTCTTTTTTTACCGATACGTAAATGTATAACAAAGGAATACCGAAAATCTCAACCCATCATTTATTATATTAATGGATATTTTTTTTTTTTTTTTTTGCACCACAACAGACCAGGAGGCCCAATTACAGTGGTGAATTACATTACAGAACAACCAGGCTTGAGAAAAATCACATTTTTAATTTTTGTGTTCTCACCGGGAATCGAACCCGGAACCTTCCGGGCGTGAGTCAAGCGTCTTGACCACTACACCACGGAGGCCGCCCTTCGCCTTTACACACTTCGTGCTGACCTTGGTTGCCCAGACTTTACATCCATTGTTGAATCGGGTTCTTCAAACTTCTGAACCCATTTCCTGATGAGGAAAACACTTGGCGCCTCTATGATGTTACGCAAACCACGATGACTGCAGAACTTTCTCCTGTACTGTAGAGTCGCCGAATCATTGTTTTTGTAAAAATTCTCGCACACGAACGGACGGGCTGCTCCCGAGAAATGCTCCATGGTCACTAAATTCCTAAAGACGGGGCGGGGGCTATCGATTGACATAAGCCCCGCGCCTATCGTTGCATTTACGCAGATAGCCAATGAAACGAAAACTTTATTTTGGGACAGCCTGTAGTTAGCAGTAACACGGAATGTGGGAATAATGCACCAGTGAAATGCGAGTATGGAAAATGTGGAGAAGATATTACATGCTGTATGCTGTCAATAGTGAACTGTCAACCGCAGTAGTTGGTACAAAGGAAGACCTTGCCGTCTAAGAATACACAGAACTTAGACAAAGAGGCACGGCTATCAAAAAGACTAGTGACAACTAGTATTGGGATAAGTATTATTTACCATCGTGAATAGCATTATTTTTTAGTTATTTATTTATTCATATAAATATACATATTACAAAAAATCGTAAATATAAAATCAATAAAAAAAAAATTATAATAATATAAATAAATTTAAAAACCATTTAGAATTCTAGAAAAAACAGATAAACAGATATCTGTTCACATAAATAACTACAGCTTGCTTTCTAACTTCCAATCAGCTTATAGAAAATTCAAAATCAGATATAGCTCTAGCAAATAAGTCTGGAAAACTAGCGATACTTGTTCTCCTTGACATGAGTGCTTCATTTGATACAATTAATCATAGTTTTCTTATTGAAAGATTAGAGGTAACTTTTGGAATTTCTGGGCTCACTAAGGCATGGATCTTATTTTTCAGAGCAAACGCAATTAGTTCAAGTTGCAGATAAAAAGTCTTGATTTACCCTTCTTAAATATTGCGTCACACAAAGTGCCGTGCTTGGTCCTATGCTCTTCACACTGTTCATCAACGATGTGTCCAAAATTATTCAATCATTCGGGTTACTTTCTCACTGTTATGCGGGTGATCAATAAATATATTTTTACTGCTCTCCTCAAGATATAAACTATTTGAAAAATCGCGTGTTTCAAGGCATACAAACCGTCAATAACTGGGTGCTATCAAACAGACTCAAACTCAATCCATCTAAAACTGAGCTTCTGTTGACAGCGACAAAAAAGTGACAGCACCTTTTAGACCGGACTTCAATTTCAATCACAGGTTGTGATCTTACCCCTAGTATAAATGTTAAAATACTAGATGTTCATTTAAATTCAGATATTTCTCTTCATTCTCAGGTCAATAAAACGGTAAGTGCTGGTTTCTTCCATCTCCGACAAATCAAATCCGTACGAAAGAATATTCTTATAGACGCAACTAAAGCTCTTGTGAATGCTTATGTCGTTTCGCGTCTAGATTACTGTACTATACGCAAATATCCCAAAATACCAAACTGATAAACTTCCTGTTTTCAATGCAGCAGCAAGGCTTATTACGGGAGTAAAAAACTATTCTCACATTTCGCAACATCTTCGAGATATGCACTGGTTAAAAAGCACATAGAGAATAAAATACAAGCTTTGCTGGACAGTATTCAAATCCCTTCATGAAATGGCTCCAAGATACCTATCGGACTTTTGTATAGGGTAAAATACATGTCAAAGAAAATCTACTCTTAGATCAGCATTTAATTCAGGCAGAGGAAAACTTATCAAAATCTGGCGTTGCCCGTTTGAGCAGCACCAGATTTACAATGTGTTAACATTCTGTTTACAATGTTCGCAGATCGTGCTTTTGGCGATGCCGGGCCTTCTGCCTGGAACCAATTACATCCACCTTTGTATATATACTCTAAGGTAATTTTACTAGGTTCAGGTATATGTAAAGGAACATGAATCTCAATAAATAAATATTAAGTAAGTTCTTAATGTATTTTATTTATTCATTTGGTCTACCAACAATGAATAATAATATTAAATAAGCAGAAATATCCACATAAATAAAGATATTGCATATTTTTCATCAAGTACATAAAATTTTGAATGGAAAAACAATACAACATGTGCTGAATTAGTTTGACAATGTGAGTGATTAAAATTAATTATTGTTCGAATTAATTAATTAATAAAAAAATGAATTTTCATACTTTTTTAAACCTAAGCAATCTGATGTCAAAAATGTCAATCTTTGTGTTTTTATTTCAAAAATACTTTTGAGTATGTTCAAACCGTTGTAGATAAGTACAGTCTATTGAAATCTTTAATAAACCTTTGCTTATGTGTGCGTAACCGAACGTTTACAAATAAAATATTATAGTGTGCCTACTATCTCAAACGAAATTTATATGTTTATTTGGTTGACCGTCGGGCATTAATATTAAATGTTAGCCTATGTTAATATTATAAACATAGGTTGGGGAGGAAACGCGGTCTGACTTTTCTTCATACAGACGTATATATTTTCTCTCTAAATTATGGTAGTAAAGCAATATTTTTTTTTACACCATGGATATTTACCATTAGCGTGCTTCTTCGTTCTGTTTTTCGATATATTGTTTCTTATGGGAGCTAGGACCATCCAAAAAACCATTAAAGGCACGAGACCTCGATTTTGACTATTTTAGCTAGGCATAATCAATCCGACGCGACGTTGTTCTTTTTTGAACAGTATCTAGAAGGCATCTCCGAGAGGGACAGAAAAATAATGTTCAAATACCTATTCATCAAACTGCTCTGCCACCGCATTTATAAACGCACTGCACATATATGCAGTGACTTGAGAAAGAAAATCAAGGTTTAGGCACCTACTGGGCAATGCGAACACACGTTGTGTAGGTAATATGAACTATATTGCATATACCGTCAAACGTGACAATTTTGCCCAGTTTTAACAAACTTTTACAATATCATAATTTTTTTGTATAGGACTACTCCTATCCATTTTGTTGAATAGTGATACTAATTATTCTGAGCATTTTTACGAGTACAAAACGTTAGCTTTTCTTTTATTTATGCAATTTTAGAAGACAAAACATGCTGGGCAAAATTATCTCCACTTGTTGACAATTTTGCCCACTTGGTAATTAACTGTTATTTTTGGTTTTATCATCCTTATCATACGGTTTATTACTACTTTTTGGGCGAAAAAAACTGTTTATGTTTAAACAATAGCATCATTGAGGCCTCACCATTATAAAATCAATGAAAAAAACCGGTGGGCAAAATTGTCGACTATTTCCTCAATTTTTCTATACAATGTGGATTTGTGGGCCAGGGTTAGCACAAAATTGGATTTTTAACAAAACCAAAGGAGTTTATCTCTAATCCATTTAATTTGTTCGTGTTTGACTATGCATAAGCCATTTTTTTTTTTCTTACTTTAAAACTTGATTTTGTTAAGGATTTCGGCAGTGGGCAAAATTTTCATGGCTGGGCAAAATTGTCATGTTCGCCGGTACATATATTTGAACACCAATACTGATGGTATAATTGAGAATCTCAGATAGAAATATGTTTTTTAACGTTTTCATTAGTTACATAAATTGAATAATTTATTCTCTAAGATCGATTCTAAACATGCACCTCAATAGAATATTTAAGTGAAACAACAAATAATTTCATAAATCCATAACAATAACCACCCATTTGTTTCCATGCCGATCATGTTTGATCAATCATTCATTGTTTTAGACTAAAAATGATTTAATACGTATTTACGAAGAATTGCGTGTTTTAACATAAATCAATAATAATTATTTGACAGTCGTGAGTAAATGACCTGAATATTTAATTATGTTTTGTGACAATTAAATACAAAATGTCACCACTCAAACACGATAGTTTCCATGTGAAAAATGCAAGCTTCAAAATGTTCCGAACTGTAAACACAACACGCAAAATGGCGGCAATCATTTGCAGTGGTATGTCGTAAACAAACGTCACGGTGACATCCAAAACGTCAATAAAAAGATGAACTAACATTGAAACGAAATTTTACACAATTAACTAAATCAAATTAACGTATTTGAATTACTCACGTAGTTTAATCTTCATCATAATTGGCTCCTTTGAACAATTCCACTTGCGCAAATATTCGGTTGATGCTGGATGATCACAATTTTACAGTCTTTGAAACCGAACCGGACGTTGAGACGAATTTTCAGTAAATAGCGCAGATTTTCAAAAACTGTGACAGTTTCGAATGTTATCTGAATAACTGTTTTGAAAATTTTGACAACAAAAACAAAAGTGACACAACGGGCTTCAACTGACAAACGTGACGCGGTTACCGGGAACTGTCAAAACAAACAGTCTCTAACCGATTAACACGATGAAAATGAAGAACACCTCATTAAGTTTAAATTTCAAACGCAAGGAATCACAATGTATTCACATAAAGCAACATACAGATTTTCTTTTTTTATAAATTGGCGGTTGCAAAACATTAAACGCAAGATGACAGCCGTAACAACCGCTCTCAAATTAGATACGGAGCATGCGCAATAGACGACAAAATGTCAATTTGAATTCACGGTAAACAGTGTTTTAGCGACATCTGTAAAGTAAAATTACAAACATTTGATAGTAAAAGGTACTATATAATCTGTGAGTAAAAGTTCAAAGATTACTTGGTTAGATCATTTTTTTTAATCTGTGGCATAAATTACTTAGATTATGATGTACAGCGTACGTACCTAATTTGTATACACGTACTATTTTATTTTTTTGTCAATTTTATTTAAAAGTTAATATTTGTTTAATATAGGTACACACTATACCTACTTGCATTAAAAAAAAACTCATCAATGTCATTGATATTGTATGCATACACTATATAGATGTAGTACTAAGCTCCCATCTTGTGTTCCATTCAACTTAGGTTCTGGAACTTAACTTGCATTCAGTAAATATGAAGCAGCGTAAAAAAGCGCGAATAAAACTTTGAATTCACAGTAAACTGGCATAGACTTTTTTTACTCTACCATGCGTTTTCCAAGGCAATATTGATGCAATAATGTTCATTTTTCGGAATATAATTTCTAACTATCTTTCTACGAAGCATCATCTCTATTTAATTATACTTTAGTGATCAATGGCAGCCACTTAAACTATTTGGCAAGTTTATACTATTTTGATGAATTTACTGCAATAGAAACAAAATATACTCTCCACCTAAACATGTTTTGGTTTGTAAATATACCCCTTCTCAAACCTGTTTTCATAATTCTATAAATAATATCAATGTAGTTTATAAATGCAAGATATTTTGAAAATCAGAATCCAAAATTTACATGTTTAAACAGGTCAAAAAAAATTGTGCAGGTGTCAACAAAATATTCTTATTTAGTTGTAACTAAAGCAATTGTAATTTTTTGAGAAAATATTTTAATTTATAATAAATAAGTTAAATAATTTTTCTATTGAAACAACATGAGCAAGTCAGGTGCTCTCGGCAATTAATAGAATCCAGCGGATTCCAATTCTAAATTAGTTGGTTTTGTTTTCTGTAATTCAAAGTATATAACACCATCATCATTATAATTCCATCTCCGCTTCCTAGTTAGAGCATATGGTGTCCACAAAGAAAGAGCTTCCAGGCATCTCTGCCGACAGCCAGCTCCTATTAATTCTCCCAAGTCAGGTTCGCACCCCGTAGTTCTGACATAAACTGCCGACGAACAGTCAGCAGCGGACGTCGAGAATCTGATGGCTTGTAAAGTAGGCAAGCATGATTAAGGCTCTCAGAAGGCATCCGTAGTACAGAGCCCAGCTAACCATATCACTTGATGACAGTTGTTACCGGAGTTTGATGCCTCCAATCTCCTTCTCATTTGATTTTTTTCTCTAATTTATTTGTTTGTTGCGCGCCAATCTTGGTTTGCATTTTGCTATACATTTTATTGATGAAACAAAATAAATACAAAAGTGATAGTTTATATCATTTTTATTTATTAAAAAAAAGGAATTATTAAAAAACGCTTATTTTATTGTATTGCTGAACCTTTGTGACTGCTAAATTATCCATCTGTAAAAAAAATACAAATTACTTAGTTGAGTTGCCAACTGATAAATAAAGGGTCTATTGCTGATGCCAGAGATAATAAACCCAGAGTTTGCCACTGGCACGGATGTATTAGTGCCAGGTTTGCATACAGACTCGTTTAGGTAATTGTTTGAATATATATAAACAAGAAATGTTTGGTTAGAAGCTCATAAGTTCAGAATTGGTTTTTTGTTGTTTTTTGGCAAATGCTGGAAAAAAACTAATAATTTTGTAAAAACCATAGTGTTGTAAATAATTAATTAACATCCGCAACTTACTCATTCAAAAAATAATAATACACACAAATGTTTATTGCTAAAGACACATGGGATTGTACATTATTTATAAGTTTCAAATAGCTTTTCAGCCCCATTAACTTTGTAGACTTATGGCTCAGAGGTCAGAGGTTCAAACCCTGCTCTTTCAGAGGTTCAAACACAACTTGAGTCCTATTTTCAAGTATAGTTATTTCTGATTACAGTACTCTCTTACTAATCCACCACCCCTAAAATCGGGCAAGTGTCCAATGAATGAAAACAACAGATTATATATTTATTTGTTATATATACGGCCTAAGCCAATTACAACAGTTGTATGAAGAAACATATTATGTACAAGAAACTGAACAAAAAGAACATAAAACTATGTAGCAAAGACAAACAAGGACAATTAAATAATGGTATACAATATATTCATAAACACAATAAACATATAAGAGAAATCTTAGCTCGAAGGAGCTAAACCATGCCAATCCAACTTCATTCCACACTGTTTTAGTGGCGAAGAGATCTAGGAAACGCCGGAAGAAAATAATATGTTAAATGTTATAGTGCAAAATACGTCAAATTGAACAAGATATGATGACAGTAGTGTTGTGATAAATAGTTAGTTTTTTTTTTCTTCTTTTTTTTTTCTTAATGAAATATTTACGTTCTTATGATTTACCCGAAAATTGAAATTTTGGGGTCATTTTCGAGGAGTTGTAAATACTCACTATTAAAAAACGGGAATTAAGTTGGGGTAGAGTGGAATTTCGAACCTCGGACCGCTGATCCATGAATCCGCAACACTAGTCACGAGACCACAAACCAATCAATAAGTTGAAAATATATTTCAAGAAATATAGGAAGGCATTCTAAATTTTTTCTCAGATTTTTTTTCTGAAAACAGTTTGCACTTACATATTGCCGTGATCGTAGAAAATGACAAATGTGCACAAAATGCGACATTGACTTTTTTCTTACATTCGATCTTGAAAAGGTTATAGATAGGCAGTAAATTCCAGGTTTGAAAAAAAAATTATTTATAACTAACCTAAGTCCGCCTGTGGTGTAGTGGTCAGCGCATTAACTTATCATGAAAGAGGTCTCAGGTTCAATCTTGACTATATTGTGAAATTTTCGCTTGTAATCGATAATTGTATATTTAGTTCGGAGTGATACTACGTTTATTAGTACGTCACAGCAAACTATTGAATTTGACATTATAAATATTGCTAAATCAGAAAGCTTAATTTGGGGCTTTCAACTATACAAATAATGGTGAATAATAGTAGCTGTCAGATAATTGTACACCTTAATAAAAGAAAACTACTAGAATATGCTCTAAGATTGCAGCATTTCCTAATACAATTACTGGAAAAGCTTTTACTGGATATAATAATATTTACAACAACTAAATCAATAACACCCGCCCAACATGGATTTGTTTAAAATAAATCGACACTAACTAATTTATTACTATATCAAAATACTATATCTGATGCACCATCCAATAAACCCCAAATCGATTCTATTTACACAGATTTTAGCAAGGCTTTCGACAAAGTAAACCGTAAAATCCTAATTAACTAATTAGAACGATCTGGAATTAAAGGTAATTTGCTAAATTGGTTTAAAACATACTTATTCGATAGAAACCTGTCAGTGGAAATAAATGATACATTACCATATACATTTAAATCAGTTAGTGGAGTACCTTAAGGCTCACATCTTGGTCCAGTGTTGTTTTTAATATTCATAAATTATGTAATTGATATATTTGATAATGTACATGTTCTCATATTTGCAGATGATGTGAAAATATTTAAAGAGATAAAAAATATTAACGATTGTAATATTTTGTCCCATAATTTGTCCGAATTAAACATCTGGTGCCAACAAAATAAATTGCAACTCAATATAAGCGAATGTCAAGCTATTAGATTCTATAAAATAAAAATCCTATTCTATTTAATTTTATGTTAAATCAAATTAAAATTACTGATCTTTCTACCTCTGATCTGGGTGGTTTGTTCGATTTGAAATTATTATTTAAAGAGCACATTATTAAAATATCTAACAAAGCTTTATAATTATTAGGATTTGTACTTAGAACCAGAAAAGATTTTAATAATATAAATACTTTAAAATATCTTTACACATCTCTAGTTAGGAGCCAACTGGATTATAATTATCCAATAGGGTCACCTTATCAAATCACTTTCTCCAAGTCTATTGAGAGAATTCAAAATAAGTTTCTTAAATATATTAATTTTAAGATGGGTTTTCCTGGTAATCAATTGAATTATGACCAAATTCTAGACTCCCTAAAATTAACTAAATTGCAAGAACGAAGAACATCGACCAATCTTACGACTTTATATAAAATAATAAAACCAATGTTTGACACCCTTGATCTACTGAAGTTGATTTCGTTCTATGTACCACCTAGGTTAAGCAGAACATCAACAATATTTTACTGTCTAAATTCTCGAACGATAGCTCAATATAACTCACCTATTTTTAGATTACAGAATACCGGGAATTAATACGCATCATATTTTGATATATTTAGTATATCTCTGCCTAACTAAAAAAATAAAGTAACGAACATATTTTTATCAAAAAGAGCAAATCAACTTGAGGAGATCGGATTAGAATAGTTATAATTTGATTGATTAAAGTATTTTGTTATTTTATCGAAAACTTATTATAAATGTAATTACTTTAAATATGTATGTATTTCTAGTAATTTATTATGTGTATAGTATATTAATATATCATACTCGACTTTTTTTTTCAAGCACTCTTTAAACCACAAATATGTAAATGGCAGAAATGACGTTTATAATAAATAAATATTTATTTGAAAATTCATATATTTTTTTTGTACATAATGATATTTGTACATCGGCTGGCTTATTGCCAAATGGGAATTTCTTCCAACCAACCAATGTATAAGCACTGGAGCCTTGTTTTAAACTATTTTGAAATAACACTATGGAATTTTTTTTTTGGAAGATTAATTTAACAATTCATAATAGTCATAATTATACTAATGTATTTTTCGGACCATCACATGCACTTTTTTTTTTAGTCGATAATTAATAAATTTAATTTGTGTGATAATAATACTATCCTTAACAATATTATTTGACTCTGTGTTTTGGAAACACGTGTGAACATAGGTGCATACTACAAGATGAGCAAAAAAAATGAATAAGTTGACTTATGTGATTATTGCTCCCGCCCATAGATATATGATAGTGAATAATCTTTATTACATTTTTTTAAAGTATTTTGAGGACATGTTATATTTAGAAAAAAATTAAGATACAATAGTTAACAATTACATTTGTTTGATATTCCGAATTCATTTTTATACAAGGAAACCAACCAATCCAGCTTTGTTAATTTTTTAAATAGATTTTTTTTTATATGGTACTGTGCAGAACGTAGCATTGCCAACTCTACTGATTTTTCGGTAGATCTACCGATTTTGGGATCAATCTACCGATCTATTGAGTTCGATGGCAATTGTATTGACAAAATAATAAATACTTTAATAGACAACAGCATATTTCTTATCATGAAGAAATCCGGTTAATGTGTAGCATTGCAAAGATATTTTTAATATTATTTAGAAAAACAAGAAGTCATGTAGTTACCTTCAATTTTGTTTGTTGGAATTAGCATTTATATAGTGGTATAAAACTACTAATAAAAACAGCGATATTCCCAATACATTGGAGAAGACTGCCAATTGCATGTCGGTAATCATTTTGAACTAAAAACAAAACGTGCAAATATTAATTATTAATTTTGAAATATAGCATTAAAATACATACTATGAAGAAAGTTTAAAATCGTGGTTTACTTGCCTGGAAACTAGTGTAATTTGAATATTATATTCGTCTGGACAAACGACTAAAATTGACACACCGCCTAAGCACGCAAATGACTTTTCTTGACAGCCGGCGTTCTGAAGTCCACGTCAACCGAATTCATAATTTTTCTAAGCATTTCTATATTATTGTCAATGGGTAAAAAAAAAAAATCGGATCGTAAATAAAAATCAAACATTTTCCCCTTGTCAAACAAATAATCTCTTGTAATTCAAAGTACTCCAAAGATTTTTTTGTAATTTTTTTTTCTTTATAATCTAGCAAAAATACAAAATTTAAATATTTGATAAAAAATTTTTTTTTAAACATTTTGTTGGATTAATGTTAGTAAATATTCGTATATAACCACTTACCGACTTCTCAAGTCCACAAGTTTCGAGACGTACCCGTTTATTCGTCAGGACACTCACTACACCAACATGCAAATATTAAAATACACCTCCACCTTTACCATCGCCGTCACATCCGAAACCACGATGATCAGTATGAGCAAGAAGACATATTGACACATTGAAATATTTTTTTAGAACGAATAAAATTTAAAAAAATAAAATATTAAAAAAAACAAATGGTTGCTAACTTCTGCAGGAGTGAAACAAGGAGGGGGAGGGGGGAGTTTAACACACCGTTAACCACGAGGCCGTGCCCCCCTTGCTTCTCCCCTGCAGAAGTAAGCAACCATTTGTTATTTTTAATATATCGTTTTTACAAATTTTCTTCGTTCTAAATATTTTTTAAAATATGCGAATATGTCTTCAAGTTAAGTGTGCAGGAGTTTTGAAAAAGTCTTTATTTATTAAATTAAAACAAAAAATCTTTTTTCGAAAAAAAAAGGTTTTTTAAAACTAGTATCGTAAAAAAAACTTTAAAGCCGATTAATTATAAATTTGACATAACATATGTAAACATTGATACAATTTTTTCACATGGTGAAAATAAAAGAAGCTATTCCAAGTAATATAATACGTATTTTATCATTATATGGATAGAGCATATTCATCATTCCCTTTCCGCACCAAATGAGGCATATGGCACTACATTGGAACACCAATCACAGCGTACCTACCTTGATCTTTTTTGTTACATGAGGGTAAGATGATCAGTCTTACACTTCAGGTACCAGTCCAGGGACTATGAAATATTCCAGTGTTAAAACACCCCTTTAGGAAATATTTCATTTCAACCATGTCAGGAATCGAACCCGAGACCTCCTCTATGGCAGGCAAACGATCTGACGCCACGAGGCCGACGGACTTTTATACTTCAGTTCAAGAGGACACATTCATTAAGGTCCAAAGGGCCGATTTAATGGGGCTTGAATGTCCTTATTTATTTGCATTTAACAGTCACTAAAATTTTAATGTTATTCTTTTCAATTAAAGATTTTACAGTATTTAATTTTATTAGCTTGCTGGTCAAACTTTTTGAGTAGACATTTAATATTTTTGCTCTGAATTTTGTATAGTTTTCGTAGAATTGTTAACAGATTTTTCTTTATTTTATCTAGATTTCTACAAATAACAATAAAAAAGCCAAAAGGGCCGATGTTTCTTGGTGTCCTAGATGCAAACTAACAGAGGCCAGACGAGCTTATCAACTAAGGTATTTTATATAAGGCTGAAAAAACTGAATTTTTAAGCATCTAACAGTTTACATCTGTCGACTTCTTCCTGCTGGAAACGAATAATTATTACTGTGATCATTACTTGATTCCTTGACCTAACTACAATTACATTATTTATGTGAACGGGTTCCCCGATAACTACGGATGACGTATGGTAATGTTCATCATTTTAATCTATGCACACCTTTGATATCAATATAATCTGTGTTTGATATTATATGTCAAATGTCATGTGTGCACTTAGTTTGTGTCGTTTCTTCAAATTTGTACTTGATTTGTACTGACTACTTACTGCTGAGAGCGGATTGTTGTGCCAGACTGATGTCCTTGGAGTGTAAAACTTTCTAGTAACACATTGAAATGACAATTCTTAACTTTTTGAAAAATACCACCCTGAAGTGCTTATCGAATTTACGCGGAACAATACCTTTGACACTAATGTAGTTTCGCAAGTTAAATAAGTGTTCATTCCTCAGTAGTATGTCGGAAATAGTAAATAATGGTACGATAGTGGATGGAACGCAATGGTCTCGCTTACATTGCAGTAAAGATGCTCTTACTGACACTTATGGCTGGTTTTTACAAGTATTACTTGCCGGACTGGCCTTCACTTGCCTTATTGGTTTGTGTAACATCCTTATCTAATTCGGTTCTACATGCGATTTACATTTATATGTGGTTCTCTGCCGGTTGTATAAAACTGTATCATTCTTATAGTTATGACGATTTATTTAGACGATCATTTCATTGTGGTAGAGATACCTTGGATACAATTTTTTTGTCTTAATTGAATTATGAGAATTCTTGTTGTTTGAATGTGTAAGTCTATTAGTTCTATATTTTCGTGCTCATGATTTCACTATTGCTCTTGGTGCATGAACCTATTTAGTGAAATTTAAAGTTGATCATGAAATGAAATTAAACCACGTATGAAATATAAAACAAATCTTTTCTGGGAGTGCTGAATGTTTTTTATTTACATTCTTCTTCTTGTGGTGCCTTATCGGGTCCCCCGGCGTTGACGTTTACTACAGCAAAAGTGGTCTCGGTCCTGCGCTACACTTATATTCCGAAACCAGGATAACTGCTCATTGGATGTACTCGCCATAGTGATTCCTGGGAAAAGATGACCAGAGTGGTTTCCCGTTGCCTTCTCTGGTGTATTTTTCCTTCGGGGTTACCTTCCCTTAGCTGGTTGGTTTTGGTTTGGAGGCGCCAGAATCTTGCCTTTCATTGTCTCGTTGTATGCTTTGATCACACCGTTATGAGTGTGATCCCATTGGCCGGGGTTCGCAACGTGGACGCCAACGAGTTGGACTAGTCAATAGTGTTGCTGGTGGAATGCAACTGGGCGTTCGCAGCATTTTATAAAATAACACCATTAAATTTAAAATACTATTTAAATGAAACCCTTGTGCAAGTTTCTAGATGGTTATAGAAATATTTTGTTCAGTGTACTAAAATTTGTCCAGATAATAATCTAAATAAAAATGTGTGGTTCCATTTTATCTTCTTAATGTACCTTATTAAATTAATGATTGGTTTGTGTAGGAAAAAGGTTTTGTGAACCACGTTTCTCAAGACGGTCATGGTTAATATGGTTTTACGATACCTCGAAACAAGGAATGGGCGCCTTCATTATTCATATGGCAAACATTTGGTTGGCATCACAATTTACAGGAGATCCATGTTCTTGGTAAGTTATTTATGTATTTTGAGTGTGTCCAAATGTTTGTAGACAAGTCTGGTTCTCACTCCCTAGGGAGTTATTAAGATTTAAATTTATTGCAACAGAGGGAAAAAAATTGAGAAGAGAATATTGAAATCTAGGCATTTACAGGGCTTATGACCTGTTATTGGCTGGTTCGAGTTGCCACCTTTGTCTACAAACTTTTTGACATACTCGAAATGTCTTTTATTGAATTAACTGGTACAAAAGGAAGTATAAAAATTGTATTTTTTATCAAATTAAATTGTAGTATTTCTAAAAAATTTAAATAATTTCGCCAGAGGAATCTCATCCACATCAATTAAGGTTTTAGCTCTTTAACTTACAAAATTCAGCATATGGAAGAGTACAGGCAATGTGGATGCTTAAATATAGACAGAATGGTGAATATTACAGTGTGTAAAGTGGCCACTTAAACTAGTTTGTGACAGGTCATAAGCCCTATAAATTCTTACACTTCCATATTTCCTTTTAAAAAATGTTTTCTCTCTCTGTTAAATATTTATGTATTACTTATAAAAATTAAAAAATAATTTAATGAAATAATTACGTAAAATATTATCACTTACATCAACCATCAATTTAGTTATTTTATTTAATGAAAATCAATTGATGGACGAATTGAAAAAAATATGTGTTTAATCCTTCTTATCCTAACCTTTTTTGTGCTAAATGTGAGAAAAATCCCAAACAATTTTCTATAAAAAACTGTCATTGTGTATTGTCAAAGTCATTACCTATTGAGTTTACAAAATATCATTGAACTGTAGTGTGTCCAGGCGGATTAAGAATACAGTTCTGTGTAAGAAATAGAAACAGAACTCTGGAGGAGTATTTTGAAAATGATGGCTGCTCTCGGTTGAAAATCCGGGGGAAAATCAGGAAATCGAGCGGAGATTAGTCTGCCTCATAGTGTAGTGGTTGCTGTCCTTGCCTATCATTCTTGAGGTCCTGGGTTTGATTCGTGGCAGGGTGGATGTTAAATATTGTTTTCTAAGGTTGCTTAAACTGCAATATTTCTGGACTGGCGTAACAGATGATGGAAATATGCTGCATTTGGTTTAGCAATGCAGTGCCTTATACACCACTAGGTGCAGAAAGGGGAATAATTATGATTTCTTCATTAACAATTTCAACTGGCTACGTGCTGAACATTTTTGGTCCAAGATAATAATAGCTATTTTTAGCCACACATTATTGTTATGTTATGTGATTTTTTTATGTTGTTGATTCCTGTTTCAATTTTTTAGGTACATAATAAACTTCTTATTAGACTCTACTCTTGGACTTCTTATCATATGGGCTGGAATAAGATGTGCCCAAACATTATCTAGGGTTTATGGATATCACATGATCAATTTTGGAGAGTATGGTAACTATACTTTATGAATATCAGTGTAAAATATAATAAGAAATTTCTTGGGAAAAATATTTAGTTCTTTTTTTGTAGTAGTTAGTGTCAAGCGTGTTTTTTTTCTGCGATGCGGGAGATCTCTGTTTCTATTCTCAGTAAGGTTGATGAGATATATTTATTTTAAATGGTGTTTTTACACTTTGATACATCCTAGTCTCTGGACTGGCACTTAAAGCATCAGACTGATCATTTTGCTTTCATGTATATTACAGATAGATGAAATACACTGTGATGGGGGAATGCAGTGCCCTATACCTCATTAGATGCAACTAGGGGAATGATGATGATTAAGTTACTTGTATTTTAATTTGACAGGCGGTGTTGGTTAGACGGCCAATTGTGAAATTGGCGTCGCGGGTTCAATTCTCACCAGTTGCAAGATAAATCCAAAAAAGGTTTTTTCTCAGTTTGCCTGGGTATTGTGGTGTATTTTTCATTACCCTTTTCTATATCCCCCCTATCCCACCTGCTGACAAGCCTCTAAATAGAGGCTTAGCGGCTTGTTCTTAAAAAAAAAAACTAAACATAATGTGTTTTTACAATATTTAGTAAGTAATCTCGGATAACATTTACTTATGTCTTTATTCCAATAACAAAAATAGTAACAGGCTTCACAGTCCACTTGAGCGGAACTAAATTGATTTATTCTTTCATCATTGCTCAAGTATTTCGTAGTATATTTGCTAATATTTTCTTCATTAAAACTATGCAATCTTGGTGAAAATGGAATATTTAGCTAATTTATTATCGTATTAAAATTTATTTCAACAGGGAGGGAAAACATTTTTGAGAAGGGAATATGAAAGTCTAGGCATTTACAGGGCTTATGACCTGTCATTGGCTGGTTTAAGCGGCCACTTTACACAATGTGTAACATTCACCATTCTGCCCATGTTTGAACATCCACATTTCCTCAACTCTTCCATCTGTTGACTTTTGTGAAGTAAAAGAGCTGAAACCTTTATCACGTGGGTGAGATTCCAGCTTAACTTAAGCAGACTTAAACCAGCCAATGACAGGTCATAAGTCCTGTAAATGCCTAGACTTCCATATTCCCTTCTTAAAAAGTTTTCCATCTCTGTTGAAATAAATTAAAATCCGAATAACTCCCTAGGGAGGAAATCCAGCCAGTCTGCAAGCATTTGGACATACTCAATTGAATTTATTATCAGTTTTATTATTTATTTATTTTATTTACTTACTATTTTATATACAAAGGTAATTTAAGAGTCCTCCTAAGTATTATTTTATGAGCAATTAATCAAATTTACATCTTAATGGAAAGATAAATATAAGTGCTTTGAACATAAATTTAATTTGTTGATTTGTCAATTAAATTTATGTTCGAAGCTTAATATTTAATAATAATAAATAAGGTAGCCATAACTTATACTATTTCATTATATGTTTTAAAATATTTTTTTGTAAAATTAATCTACTTACATAATATCATTAAAATTTGTAACATGCGGCCGAAAAGGGTACCTACAAGTTTTTGCCCATGTATTGCTGTCTCAGTTCCACAACATTACTCTTCTAACATCGCAGCTGACCGGCTACCCCTGCTCGTCTTATCCCCCACAGAGGCCTGAAGTAAATCATCCCCGCTACAATATCCATCAAAGTTCACCTATAAAAGGTCGTGCACCGGCCTTAGAAGGCAGAGTTATTTATCTCAGCTATAATCCCGGTTTCTTATTTGAATTAGTCATGGTACAAGATGTTTGCTTTTAAACCTGGAGTTCATCTCCTCAGCTATCAGACCGCTTCCTTTTTTGTAACAGTCCTAGTACTCAGAGATGGCTCTTGGCATTCCAAAAGGGTTATCCCATGGAGGTTTGTCTAAGCTACAAGCAGCCACTTCTATAAATCTAATCCGATAGTGTTAAACAGAATCCCGGTGATTCTCAACCCGTGAACCCCGCGAATGTCAAACTGTTTTGATCATTATTATTTAATTAATTAGCTCATCGCTGTTTTGTACAAATTACAAATTGCTTAGATAATATATATATAAGCAATAATTGAGTGTGTTCGATAAATTGAAGTTATGTATTATTACTGATTCAGTAATCTTCCATATATTTTACAATCAAATGTACTTTGTCATGATCGTAGAACAACGACACATGTCATTTTTTTACTTTCAAAGTCACAACTCTATAAGTACAAAAGTATGAGGTGTGTTCAGAAAATAACGGGAGTTTTTAAATTTCGCAGGTTCGGAGGGTCCGATTGTCAATTTTTTTTGGTATACATGCCCCTAAAGTATGCTAAAATTTTCAGCTGTATTAATTGTTTACTTTGTCGGTGGCAGCCGCCAAGGTTAGACGTGTTCGGCGATTTTCGTCTTGGCGATCCAGAATGCCTCCACTGGGATGATTGAGCATCAGTTTCGACGTCATATCCGTAAACCCATGTTTCGTCACCTGTTATAACACGTTTCAGTAATTCTGCATCGTCGTTGACTTCATTTAGTGACACCTGAGCAACTTCCATTTGCCGCTGTTTTTGTTCGAAATTCAAAAATTTTGGAACAAATTTTGCTGCCACGAATTCCATATCCAAAACATTCTAAAAAATTTCATTGCATGAGCCAATCGATATGCGAACATCAGCGACTTCTCTGATTGTGATTCGGCGATCGTTCATAACCATTTCATTAACTTTTTCCACCTTTTCATTGGTTGTTGATGTGCTGGGGCGTCCGGGCCGTTCGTCATCTTCAACGTCCATCTTGGAAAAATGTTGTGTTTTTCACGCATCCGTCATTGTTCTACGATCATGACGACTTGTTTACCTTATATCTTTCCTAGATTGTATTCTTAACCGATGACAGATCATAAGCTCTTTAAATCCCTAGACTTCCGAATTCTTAAAAGCTTCATCTTTGTTGAAAAATATCTCAAATTGAATATCTAAATAGTGCCCAGTAATATTGCCATTAAAAAAATATTTCATTTAAATTTAAAAACCAACCAATCTGACAATATGTTCCAACTTATTTTTTAGTGTTTTTATTAACAGCAATGAATCAGTTATGAAACCATATACATGACCTAATAACGTCAGAAAGAAACATTTTGAATTGCAATGTTTAAATTTAAACTTAAAATGAGTTCATATCCACTTGTGTAAAATATCATTTTTTAGTAGAAGAGAGTAATTATTTCCTGATTGATATTGAACTCTTATTTTTATATAAGTAAATTAAAGAAGTGTTGATTATTAAATTTTACTTAATCTGGTATTTACTTTGTCCTCCAGGTAAACCCGCATCAGCTGCAGCATGGGGCTGTCAGTGCGCACTGTATGCTCTCATCATGGTAGTGATGAAAGCAGCCATGGGCCTGGCCGTATGGCTTCTCGGTCAGGTTGGAGTTACAGATCTCGTCCTGTCTCCGGTCACCGACCCCAGGCTTGAGTTGGCCGTTATTATGTTGATAATACCATTCTTTGTAAATGTTCGTACTCTTTGCACTATTTTGATACAATGAGGAAGTTCAGCGTTATGGGAAATTGGACATATTTTTTTTCTTACTCATGGTAAAAATGTATGAAAAAATTCATAAAAATGAACTGCTTTGTGACATCACAGTTTAACAAATTATAACATTGATATGTTGTTTTGGCGATCATGATTGCAACCGGCAACAGATTTCCGGTTTCCGGGGTAGCCATATTTTTCTACATTTATCGTGTTTGTGGTACAAATCACAATTGTACAGGGTTCAACTTTTAAATGTCTGAAACAAAAATTCTTTCCTACAAAGTAATAGGATCATGTCAAACGATGTCGTAGAATGCCTGCAAGTCATCGCTTGGTAAAATAAATGTCAGTTAAACCTAATTTTCTTTGCTTCTTGTCAGTTAAGTTTCACCGTTCAGATGTGTGTTTTGATCACTCACCGATCAGAGCTCTTGATGTCGAGGGCGGCGGATTACAAAACTTAAAAAATCATATGATATGTGATACATTTTTTTATATTTTTTTATTGGCTTAGTTTGATGGTCTATTAACCAATAAAAAAAACACTGAACTTCCTCATTACCTATTACATACTAAGAGTCAATCAGAAAATGTGTATAAAAACAAATAATTTTGCTAAAATATGATTAGTAAACAAAAATATGTCATTTATAACCATACGTAATCTGTATTGTTATATTTATGCCTTATTTTTTTGCTGAATGATTTTTCTGCAGTAAAATAAAATACACCAAAATCAAAAAAACTTCTGCAGTATTTAGGAAGAAAAATGAATCTATGATTAGTTTAAGTAATACATGTAATTTTTTGGGGTGACTCATACACGGCAAATAAAATCATTTATGATAAACATTCCCAAAACAAATTGAACAGTTTTTAGTTAAAACTATTTAGATATACATAGTATGTAATATCTTGTATCATGTTTCAAACTTAAATATATTTTTTAATTGCTACAAACTTATTTTTTACAGATCTTAATGTTTTGGGTTACGGATAACTTCCTCATGTATCGACCACACCCGGACACTGCAAAAATCAAAACGAAGGTAAATATTTATTTATTATCTTTAAATACATAATATTAAGTAAACATATTTATGCTCGAGCAACTTGTGCCGAGGAAACTTTATGCTCTGTGTTTTGACAAGATACTTTTCATTCTTATCAATTTTAAGTTTCTTGTAGTCAAATAACTTATGTTTATTTAATTATCCACATTAATAATGACTATATTTGGAAAGAGTCTCTCTTTAACTTTTATTGATTGTGTCTTAATTGAACCAATTAAAAAACAATCAGTAGATCCTAGGTTTAGATCGTTTTGGAAGTCGGATGTAATCTGTATTTTTTGGGTTCTAGGTTCGATATCGTTCAATCAAAAAAGATAAGACTGAATCAGAAAGTGATGACTTATCTGCTGATGAAAGGCTGTTAGGAACAAATGCGTGACAGTCGCGGAAGCCTACTCAAGAGTGGGCGTGAACATCTCTTTTCCAAAGAATACTTGGCCAAATATGTAAAACCCCCCTTTATAAATTGGTTAGTTTAAAATACTGTATTGTATTAGATCTTGAAAATTGTAAATAGCCAATAAAAATATTCATCGAGCCAGGATTTTACCAACAGAACATTTTTTTTAATTCTATTCCTAGTGAGAGCTTATAATAACTGTAAATTGAAGAGATTGTTTTTTCAACTGTTATAAATTTTCTTAGTAATTTTTTCGCATTTAATGCATTCATGGTGCTAAAATTTTATTACATAATATGTATTTTTCTAAATCTTTGCCTTTTTCTAATTTTGCTAGTCAGTGTGCAAAATAATAATAAATAAAAACTGGCAAATTGAGGTTACGAATTTTATTTTCTTATTTAAATTTTTATCACCTTGAAATTTCATACCTTTCAAAGAATTATCATTAAAGAATCTATTTTAGGTATAATAAATTAATCATTCAATCATTTATTGTATTTACCGTGTAATTTTTCGCCTATTTTCCATTTTATTCCAAATGTACTTTTTAATCACATTAAATTAATAGTAATTTTTATTAGCATTTCGTAGCTGGGTAACAAATAAACAGGAAAATGAAATACTAAAATTTGGTAAGGTATCCAATAATAGTATTTTATTTTGGATACCTTACCAAATTTGAATATGAAATTCTACCAATTAACTGCATACACAAAAAATAAATTATGTATTATTGTATTTTTAAAAACATATTTTTTAAGAGCATGAATAAAAATGCTTAGTAACTACATATTTCACTAAATTTATTTGTATATAAATTAGTAAAACACCATTAATCAAACAAAATTAATTTAGGTAACCCATTTTTTTAATAAATTCAGATATTTATGTATTTACTATCATTGTGGCCATTTAAAACAGTATGTAATATTTTATTAAAAAGGGGCAATATTAAATGATGATATTCTCTTTTGTAGTTAGAAGTTAAAGCTAAATCGTATAATCTTTTCTATATAAATATGCATATCTTCTTTTGGAAAATCTTAAAGGCTTTATTTCATTATTATGTAGTGATGCTAAAACATTTATTTTATAAATTGAATCGATGTTTTGAGTATGTTTAAATGTTTGTAGACAGACTGGATTTTTTCCCTGGGATTAAGATCTAAATTTGTTGCAACAGAGAGGGAAAACATTTTTGAGTAGGGAATGTTGAAGTTTAAGAATTTATAGGGCTTTTGACCCGTTATTGGCTAGTTTAAGGTGAATGTTACACACTGTGTCAAACCCGCCTTCTTGGTATTTTTAAAACACCATTTAATATGACATTAAAAAAGTATATTTATGAACAGAATAACAAATGTCAAAATTATAATCGAAATTGAGATTTTTTATATCTGAAAATAAACAGTTACACTAAATATTATTTATTATTTCTGGAAGAGAGCCATTTTGTTTATTTTTGATATTATTCTTAAAGATAATGTTATGTATATTCTACTTTGGGTACCTTCCCAAGAGACAATATTAAAAAAAAAAAAAACAGATTTCTCCGAAGCTTGAGCTCAAGTCAACAAAAAAATTTGTATATCTGTGAAATGTTATAAATTTTCTAGCCGGATCGGCTCCATCATTTCCAAAATAAGTTTAAGTAATGAATAGCTTTTATTTCTGTATGTATAAATCTAGTTTCTTATTTTAATATTGTAATGCTGAGGATGTTTAAAAAAAACATTTTTACCCCTACACCATGAATAGTTTGTACTAAAGGATTTTTTTGTTCTGTTAATTGGGATGTTTTTATAAAAAAAATTAGATGTGGAAAAATCAGAACATTCCGTTTATTAACCTCATTTTGAATAGAAAGATTAGGTCTAAATAAAATCCTATACTCGGGTATTCTTAAGTTGATCCCTGTAATACATATGCATTCTCATTTGATTTAAATAATTTTATTGGTTGAAAATGTTTTTTATATAAGTTAACCAAATCTGACTTAAAATTATCAAAATTTAAAGGATTAATTTATAGCTCAAGTATAATGGGTGAGTTTCATACACTGAGAGTAAATAAATATTGCATAATGTCAGTAATTTTACAAAAACAGGTCACAACTGCTGATTTCATAAAAATAATGTCCAATAAAAATATTTATATACGCATATGTAGTTTACAAAGCAATCACATACCATTTTTGTACTGACAAATATTCTGATGTTCGATAATTTGATAACTTTTTTTAGTG
The DNA here is from genome assembly GCF_059751315.1 of Micrasema longulum. Lineage (NCBI taxonomy): Eukaryota > Metazoa > Arthropoda > Insecta > Trichoptera > Brachycentridae > Micrasema > Micrasema longulum. Next base: position 188,550 of record NW_028278294.1, read on the forward strand.
TTTAAATACTGTGTGCTACTTTAGTTACTTATTGAGTTTCAGTATATTATGTATATAATTATTCAATGTAATAATACTGTTTGATATTAATCATTATACTATGTCGCCTTGCATATCAATAGTAAAATTTATGCTTCTCATATTATACAGGGTATTGCTAACATGTAATATCTCTAAAAAATTACATTTCAAAATGCGGATAAAAAGTTACATTTCTTCAGTCCATTTGCATACTACGGTAGTACCTACATATGTATATAAAAACAATATCTTAATTTATTGGATGCCTTGCTTAAATGTAAAAGAGGTACAATTTTATGATATGATTTTTTCACAACACATTTTGAATAATTTAAATTATTGAATCAGTGACTTGGAAAATGTGTATGTGTACTTGATTTGATGTGTATTTTTTTTTTGTTTGGATTTAATATTATCATTTTGTCTGTCCTATGCTCCTGTTGAACTCACATTATTTATAAATAACATATTAAAACTATTTGTGGTAATATTACATGTTTTAAAAAAAAAAAGGTAAATGAATATCATCGTGATCGTAAAACAACGACGGATGTGTGAAAAATGCGACATTAACTTTTTTAGTATTTGATCTTGAAAAGGTTTTATATTCCTAGTTTGATAAAAAATATAATATCTACGCTGGAAACGAAAAGTTACTAAGCGACATGCAGCAACTTTACAGAAGAGCCAATTAAAGTTTTTTGTTTTTTTTTTTAATTAATAAAAAAGTCTTTATACATATATATTATTTTGGCGTGATTCATAAATAATTAAAATACTAAATTTTTATGACTAACCACCCATGTATCAAAGGACGGGGAAACACATGCAGATTGAAAGGAAAGTCCGTATATACAAAACATATTATGTCTAATCATGACATGACATAGGCAGATACGGTGAGAGCATAAAATCTGTTCAGAACATCAGAGATGAAAGTACTAAGGGCAATAACAGGGAAAAACCTAAGGGACAGAATCCGGAATCAAGAAATTAGACGGACTTGCGATATCCAAGACATAGTACGGTGTAGCAGAACAAGGAGAAGATTCTGGAGAGATCTAGTCGATAGAATGGACAGCTGCAGAATCCCCTTTACTTTGGCCCATGAAATTCCAACTGGTTGCCATCTGCCTGAAAGACCACTAAAAAGGTGGAAGGACAGCTGGAACTCAGCATATCTGGAATCACCCTCTAGCCGACAACAGATCAACCAATCTAAACAAATAAGAAGAATACCCTCCAATAGTAAAAGTATTTGTCTCTTAAACATAGTTTCACTGATGTGAAAGATGTCTATTTCCAAAATAATAATGTTCAGCTGCCTGACCGTTCTTACAATCGGCATTACCTTCATGTAAAGTTAAAGAAAATAATAAGCGTCATTGTTCTACTATCATGACGATATTATTATATAATTATATTATAAGCATATTCCAGCTGTTTTCACTTGTTACATGCTTTATTATTGCTTATATTCCATTAGTATTTTATAATTGTTAAATGTCTCATATTAATTATAAGTTTTAAAATACAAATGTGTTTTGCGAAATCCATCCAATGTCCTGTGCGTATTATTTTGTACATAATAATACCTACATGTAATATGAATGTATCTTTATTAAGTAAATGAAAGGGGTTATTTTTTCCTGTGATTGTAAATAATTTACTGTCTATATTTATTATGTTTATATCACTATCTACATATGTACAATGTTAAAATAATATTTAGCATAAAATAAATTACATAAAGCTTATATAGTGCCATTTTTGTGAATATCACATCAAGGGCGCTCAATGCCTTATTTGGTTTTAAGAGTCATTGTGCAGTGCTAATATCATGCATATTTAAAAGCCTAGATTTAAGTTTTCTTATTTTTAGCACATACATTTTCAAATGAATTCTCTTAGCTAGTGATGAATGAACATTATTTAAAAAAAAATGAATTTGCACATCTATACTTGGAGACCAAAATATTCAAATAAAATTTTTGTCAAACATGTCAAAAAATGAAAAAAATGTATGTTGTAAATTATTTATCTGTGGTATCAATATATATTTTTGTAATTTAGAGAAATATCATTAATTACCTTTGAATTTTTAGATTACATGTTTTTTTTTTTTAATGTTAATTTACCCAAATATTTTAATTTCATTAAGTTGTAGACAACCATGTTAGAAAATAGGAAAAAAGTTTTTGTAGAGTGGGGTTCGAACCTCTGACCTTTGATTCATGAGTCCGCGAAACTACCACGGGAACACAATCCATTTGACTTTCTAAATGTTGTTTATAATTAAAAATGAAATGTAAAATGAAACCTGCGCTTTGTATAATCTTTTAATTACTTTTCAAATGTTACTATTGTTTGTTTCTTCTATCAAACTATTAGTATACTTATGTGTTATGACCTATCAAGATAGTATTTTTACTAAAGTATAAATAACATACTACAATGTTTCAAAGGGGAAATAGTTTGATAGGGCATTAAAAATAATAAAAATGCTCTAATTTTTTTTTCACCTCTCAAACTGTAGATGCATGATGATTTGGTGTAAATGTAATGGTGGCGAGATTTTAAATCTGTAGATTCAAATTAATTTGTTCAATATTTATATTTAAAATGAAAGATGTAAATTCTTGGACTATCATTTTTTTTAAATATCTGATCCGTGTCAAAAAACTTTAGTATCTTAGATCTGTTGGCAATAGATATTATTTTTTATAATGTATGCAGATTTACTTATAATATTTTTTTGTTCCTTCAAAATGTGTATACTTATGCAATAAAGGATTTTAAATGTCATGCATTACGTTTGAGCCATATGTAAGATAAATAATGTACTGTTGAATGAGCATGAGCATTGAGAGCTATTTTTGTATTTTAATATGAAGTGAATTTTTATAATAAAGATGTATGTACCTTTACAAAAATATATAAATAAAGACTGTTTATTTTGAGGGAAACTTTGATTTTCAACCTATTAGGTAGTTATTTATATATATATATCCTTTTTCTTCATTCCGAGAATCACTTATAATTCTCAAAGTTTTAATATTGTTGCTTATTAAAATGTACTTAATTTGAATGGGGGGGATCTGGTTTCAAGGTGTTTGAACTATGCTGTTTAAATATATTTGGAAACTATTTATTTGGGATTTACTGAAGTAATGTATAATATTTGAAAAAGTTTCCTAAAAATAGTTTTTTTTTTTTACAAGCGTGGTGTTCTACGTGAAATAGTAAGGGTATTTGATGGCACTAATGGCCGTGGAACATAATTTTTATAACAATTTATTTAACAAACGCGGCCCCTGTGATCGATCGATTATCGATCACGTCGCCTATTTTGACTGTGGCCGTTTTCACCATGAGTATAGTCGGTGGTCTTCAGTCTTGTCTATGGTTATTGAAATGACATAACCCTGAATTAAATGCAATTTTCGCTTTTTTCATATGATCTTAAGTTTTACCGGCGTTTCATTAATACAGATTAAAGTATAAATACACATTTTAAACATGAAATTCGTGTGAAATATTTTTATTCGGCTAACAAAAACGTAGGTATATACTTGGAAATGTGCATCCTTATACACTAATTGAGCCATTTCTTTGTGCGATTTGTTTATAAAATTGATTTATAACTAATACGTATGCCATTCTACTAATCTATACGGGTTTTAATCATATATTTATTAATATTTTAACTGTTGTTTTAATACTCCATATCGAATTGGTAGATAAACAATGTGTTGTTATTGTTTTGATAAATCATAACATAAACAAAGTTTTCGATCGACCATTCGCATGACTCAAAAACATCCACTTCGTGGTGTGCGTTTATTTTGATCGTCCTACCTTGTACGATGTCCCGGATTCGATTCCTGACTAGGTTGACACATTTCTGTAGTCTGTGGTTGACATAAAATAGTGTAAAACGGTGATTTTTAGTGTAAGTTAGACCGATAATAATAATATAAATAATCGCGATCATGACCAATCTACGAATTATTGTGCGCCTTACGTACCATCGAGTACAGAGTTTGATACAAATTTAGTTAGATATCTCAACGGAGGTAAGGCTTTGATTATCATATAAAACATTGTCTTGTATGTATATACTCATAGGTATTTGTGCGGATATCGGAGGACCGGCAGCTGGCCGGTGTAGAGAAGCCAAATAACCCTCAACGGTGGCATGCTTCTCGAATTAATATCTGCACAGTACCTGTGTGTTATATTACTACTATTATTATTATTTATTAGGGATGGGATCATGAAAGTCTACACATTTAGAGTTTATAACATGTCACTTTACACACCGTGTGACTTTTATGTTAAAACAAGCATATTTTTTCGATTCTCTCATTTGTTGATTTTTGTTTAGTAAAAGAGCTTTATTGATGTAGGCAAGATTCATCTGAATTATTATTCCTATTAGATAATGTCTAAATAGAAACATTCAAATTGAAAAGTCCGTCTTATTTAAAAAAGAATCATTTTACAAGTGTGTTTGAGATGCCACCAATTGATTAAACTCCAGCAAGTAGAGCTAAAGTTTAATCAATTGATGGCAGCTACAAACTATTGTATGTTGACAAAACAAACCTCTCAGGAGAGCTAATAAAGATGAAGATGAGCATATGTGCATTTTCCTATGAGTTTGAATTAAGCATTATGTTTAGTACTTCATGTGAATCGTATAACATTTGAAAGTTATTCTGTAATAAACCTTGAAATGCCTTTTATTGGCTGCCCTGAAAACTTGGTTATTCCAGCAAACAGCACTCTCTCGGTAATCTGCCGCTTGATAATCCGAAAACAATCCGCCGTTTTTTACTAGTTGAAAGGAAACGATTAAGTTCTATAATTTGCCAGTATTCATATGATTGTATATCAAATTCAGTTTGTTACGTTAAATAATTTGTTTATTAGTATGTCCAAATGTTTGTAGACAGGCTTACTTAGATCCAAATAACTCTAGGATCCTAATAACTCCCTAGGGAGGAAATCCAGCCTGTCTACAAACATTTGGACAGACTCAAAACATTGTTGATTAAACTAACTAGTATGAGAAGAAGTATAAAAATTGAAAAATTGTTTTCAGGCGTTGCCTAGTAGGTGAATTGGTTCAGCCGGATGAATCTCACCCACAGCCTAAGCCAATTATAACAATTACATGTTCAAACATTGATACAAATAGAAAATGAAACAGAACCTAACTGCATTTAGCAAAGATAAACAAGGACAGTAAATTTAATAAAGAAATTGGAAAAACGATATAGAAATTAATTAAAAAAATTAAATAATTGATTCCAACACAGATAAAATAAAAGCCGAAAAATCCACTTTTTACATATCTTAAATTATTAATTATGAACCGTGTACATTATTAGATAGGTAAATAAATGCTCCCATACTGATAGAGGTATTTTAATTTAAATAGCTAACATCGACATGTTTCATACTTTTTTAGGTTCACAAGATGACTTCCATTCAAGAACGGCTGCAAATGAAACGAGTTCCTTTGGACACTTGGAGTACACAAGAGAAATTATGCCTAGCCTCTTCTGTGGTCCGCAGTGGAGATCAAAATTGGATGTCTGTGTCTCGTGCCCTGAGGTCCTTGGGGGACCCTAACCGCCCACCGGACTGGTTCTCCCAAAAGAACTGTGCGGCGCAGTACGGGTCTCTCTTGGAGAATGTGGAGACCCCCCGGAGGAAGAAACGTGCTGGGGAAGGTGCTACCGAGACCCCACAGGAGAGTATAGTCAAGAAGCTAACCCAGCAGAGAATACAAGAACTACAAAAAGAAAGGGCAGAAACGGCTAAAGCGTTTGCCAAGTTGAAGGTAAGTAATTTTTTAAACAACTGTATTTTGTCTAAATTTTCGTGTGTTGATTTCACTCCCAGGCGAGTTATCACGCTTGAAATTTATTGGAACAGAGTTGCAAGTCTTGGTTGCAATAAATTTCAATTTTTTAAACAATGGTTTTCATATGTCCATATGTTTGTAGAAGTACTGAATTTTATCCCCAATTACTATTAAACATTACTATCAAACTAAGCAAATATATTTTTTTTAAATACGTATTGTATTATAATCACTATGATAAGTTTTGTAATTTTGAAAATCCCCACCGAAACTTCCAAACTACACCGTCGGCCATTGCGTTGGATATTATTTCTGACATTTAAATGTTGAACCCCGTACAATTCGAAAACCAGTCTTTGAAACTGCTAAATGTCAAAACGTGTTAAACGTCAAAAAACATAGCTACCTCGGAAACTGGAAATATGTTGCCTGTTGCTACAACAACATAAAAATGCTATAATTTATTGGCTATTGTAAATCACATGAACCTGTGATTTTGCAAAGTAGTAGAATTTTTTCATACATTTTTGAGGAACTCAGTACGATTAAATACTCAGCAGTACAATTAGATGTTCAAACAGAATTCTCAATGTCAGTTTAAAGTTTGTTGCATAATAAACAGATTTATTTAGAAATCATATCACTAATGTTTTGTATGTAGGTTACATCTTTTGTATTTTATATCTCTTTATGTATTTTATTTTATCTGAATCAATCAATGTAATAACTTTTTGGAAATATGTTTTGACCTAGGAGGAGATAAGAGAATTATCCTCGGACACAGTAATGGAGAATCGCATTCGGGAGCTGAATGCGGCACTGGAGGCTGGGAAAAGGGAGCGCGAGCGCGACGCGGCACGGCGAGCGCAGTGGCTGCGCGAGCGTGAGCAGCGCCGCAGCCTGCTGGACCGTGCCTGGCGCAGGCCGGAGGGGGCTGCTGCCCCCCTGCTCACTTCGCTGCTGCAGAGCCCCGCCTACCACCACGGCCCCCTTTTGGGTAACACCTTGTTTTTGCCCAGCATCGAAAGAGCTAGAGAAATAATAATAATGTATTGAAAGAGGTTTAACCCTACTGCCACTATTTCATCCTAACAATAAAATGTGTCATTGGTTGAAAATGTTATCTGATTGTAGTATGCGATTTAGAGCCGTATTTATTTATTTATCTTATTAGATATACATAAAATTGTCACTGAGGAAGACCAAGGAAGACATGGCATGATCAGATAAACCAAAATCTTAAGTCTGGTCATGTCAAAAGCAGACAGAACCGAAGGGCATGTATTACAAGATGTATAAATGTGGAAGAGGCTAGGATTGTATGCCAGGATAGACGTGTGTGGCGGTCCATTCTCTCTGCCTACCCCTACGGAGAAATGGCGTGATGGTAGTAGTAGTAGTAGTAGTTACAGTAATATAAAGTGTGTTTGATCCTCTAACTAGGGTAAGTTCCCAATGGAAAGTCAAAAATATATTCTTTTACTAGCCAAAAACACAATATATAATATACATACATATAAATGAAAAACAATATTTTTAGAAAAAAAGTGGTTTCATTATAAAAATAAAAAAGAACTTTAAAAATCAATACATAGAAAATAAAAAAGAATAAAATAAGAACATGTGTTAGCCATCTATCAGCTATCATCAACTTCTCAGACTCTCCGCGACCAATTTTAGCAAGGAAAGCTGTCAGTAACCTCAGTAGTCTCTTACAACATTTCCATGGTTCTGGTATTATATTATATATGTATTTGTTGTCCTGTATAAGAGTATTGTATCTGTGCCAAAAAAGTTTTAACCATTTAACGAGAAATCATTATTCAAATCACGCTGTGATTTGACATATCAACATTTTATATATATATATGCACAATGTACTAATTTATCCCATATTCTGTCATTACGTAGAGGAAATTAACCTGTTAAGTTTTTTGCTGACTACAATTTGGTAGTTAGATGATAACAGGATATATGTCACTTTTTCCAAAACAGACATTTTTACATAAAACATGCTAAAATCTGGGCAAAAGGATATAATATCTCTAGAGCTTTTTTCAAATCAGCCGTATTAAAATATGGGGTTCATCTGTCCTTTCACATTTTAAGCTATGTGACTGAAGGAATTATTTGCTTGTCCTGTACAGTTTAAAAAATGACATCCCAGTACCGAATTATGATATTTTTTTTGTTTTTATTTTCTAAAAGGAACCCCTGTTATTAATTTTAATGTATTGATAATGTTTCATCTGTTTTCGAAAAACTGTTGTAGAGATATGTTTAACTTGGGTTGCCAAATCAATCAAACCAAACTTTTATCTCAAAGGGAGTATGTGACCAAGAGTGTTAATGAATCTTGAGTTTGATACATTTCTTTTTTTTAAAATAGTAAACTTTGGTTTTTTCCATTTTTTTTGTTATATGTATTTATAGTTTTGACACTCTTCTTGCTGATTCTAGAGATGAAAATTGTGTTCTTTTCAGAAGCTAGTAGTCCATCTGCAGGATCTCCCACATTATCACTACTACTGGAGAAATCTAGCTCCTTACCGGTCACATCTACAGAACCACCTTTACTGCAGCCAATATCTGTCCACAAAGTTGTTTCCAAATCCGAACTCTTGAAAATCGAACAGATAAAATCAGAATTACAAAAATATGAGCAGGATTACCAAGACAGCATTCCCCCTACTACAGACGTAATGAGTAATATCCAGTCCATACAGAATGGTCCACTTCCGGAACTCATGCCGACTAAAGATCCTCCTCCTACAGAAAAAAATCCAGAAATAGAGATCGATGACATTGAAATAAAGGCTGAAGATGTGTATGCGTTTTCCGATATTGACTTGGATATCCCACCTGTGTCATCTATACACAAGTCGTCATTAACCAGGACTTTGCATTCTGACAAAAATCTTTTCAACAAAAGAGAGAATTTGACAAGTGCCCCTAATTTAGAAGAAGTATCTTCTCCGTCTGGAACAGATGGTGGGGAAGCGCTTAGTTCACTTTTATCTCCAATCCCCATGAATGAAAATTCTAACGGTGATACAGCCGCCGGTGTACCCGCAGATGTAGTTGAAACACAAAATCCCCCAGAAACTGTGGCAGTCAATAGTGAACTGCCTGCTGAGTATGTTTTCAATTATTACCTCAAATCACTTACTTTAAGCAATATGCGGCTCTGTACTATTTCTTCTTTTTTACAGACAAATTGAAGACAAGTCTCAAGACTCTAAGGACCCCGATTCATCGGAATTTCTGGCAAACGTAACAATCAAAATTGAAAATGAAAATCCAATGGTTACCGAGGATTTGCCCGATGAAGAAGACAGTAGCGATGGCGAGATGAACCAACGAGTTGCCGACATCAAAAAAGATTTAGACGTTAAACAATCCCACGAAGACTTGGGTGAGAAATCTGAGACTGGTGAAATGGAGGAAGTGTTAACACCTAAAGAAGAAAATATTGACGAAACAAATGCTATGGTAATATATATAAATTTCTTTAATATTCAGAGTATCACCTTTATATCATGCTAATTCCAAGTTTCTAAGTTACTAGCTGGTCCAAGTAGAAGTATAAAAATTGAAAAATATTTTCAGGCGTTACTTAGTATGTAGATGAAATAATGCAGTCAGAATGTCACCTGCAATTATAATGGTTCAGCTCTTTAACTTCACAAAGATCAAGAGATGGAAGAATTGAAGGAATATAGATGTTCGAACATAGGCAGAATGGTGAATGTTACACAGCGTATAATGTGGTCACTTAAACCAGCCAATGACAGGTCATAAGTCCTGTAAATGCCTAGACTTCTATATTCTGTTGTGTTCTTTATCTCTGTTGTAATATGTTGATATTAAAAGCTCCCTAGGGGATTGAATCCAGTTCTTGTCTACAAAAATTTGGATTGACCCAAAATATTGTTGATTATGGAAATTAATGAAATTGTATACGTTGTTTATTTTAGGAAACTGAACCAGTTGATACCTGCCAAGTTTCCGACACCAAGGAACATGAGAGTACTACACCAGACCAGCAAATGGAAACGCATACGGAGACTGACGATGACACTCCAATAGAAGTGATTAAGGAAGACAAGCCCGGCAAGACCAAACGTGATTATTCTCGTAAGAAAACGGAAAAAGATGAGGCAGCCGGATCTCCCAGGGAAATGGAAGGCGTGGTGTCCAATAAATCCGAGTACAGTGATGAGGTTGGTTCTGACAATTCTCAAGGGTCGACTGACAAGAAAAGTCTTAGTAGAAGATTCAGGAATGAAGGTTTGAATTTATAGCATTTTAATACACTATTAAAATAAGTCAGTATTCTAGTGTAGACTGTAGAGAGCAGTCCTCCATGTAGTGAAATGATTTATGTACATAATTGGATCGGGTTGTGGTCCTGTGGCTAGGTTCCCACTCTGCACCGGCTTGATTCTCATTCCCATGATGTCTTTATGTTTTTGAACTAGATTGAATATAACTAAATATTATTATATATTTGTATATAACCACTTACTGGCTTTTCTATGTCTACCAGTTTCGAGACGTACCCGTCTCTGTTAAATATATATCAGTCATCGCTTTCCTTATTTTGTGACCATAATATTATAAATTGTACTTTATTCATTTAGTTTTTAACTGTTTACTTTTTATTTATTTACTGTGGAAATCATAGTCTTTAACAAAAAAATACAAAATAACAATAGAAAAAAATAAGAACTATTACGGATTTACATGAACTTGACAAACTTACAACTCTGCGCAATGTATTTTTTTGTAAATTTGTTGAATTAATTTTTATGTTGATAGAATTCCATTCGTAAATTTCATAAATAGGTCCTAGAATTCCAACCATCCATGCACTCTGGAGCTGCAGGACGTGTTGTATTCTAATTCCTATTTGGTTTTGTTTTTATAGAAACACCCATAGCCAATTTGTAAAATAATGTAAATGGGGGTTAGATTATTTACCGTCCATGCGCCCTGTAGCTGCAAGATGTGCTGGAATCTTGCTCCTATCTGTAAAAATTCATTATAATTGGAAACAGGTAATTAGAATCGCAACCGTCCATACACTCTGTAGCTGCTGGACGTGTTGGGATATTTATTTTACAATGTCTTTAACTTGATTTTGACAAAATAATAATAAAATGAAATCAGTTTCAGGATCCCGTTCAGAGAGCCCGGCTACACCGCTGGACTCGCTACCTGGAAGTCCCGCCCCCTCCACCCCTCCTGCACAGACCCTGGCCTCCTCCCCTGCACCAGAGCAAGATAAGGACTTCCGGACTTGGAAGAAAGCCATCTTGCTTGCCTATAGCAGGTATGGCATTTATTCAAAGTACCTAACATTTCAAACTCATCCGCGTAAAGGGATTATCGTGTAAAAATGGTCAAATATTTTTATTTTGCTTATTAGGCCAGGCCAATTATATTCTAATTTAAAAACGCAAAAAGCGATGTAAAGCTGCTTTTTTGGTATGTTGTTTGGACCCGTTAGGGGAGTGTGAAACTATGTTTTGCAAGCAAAAAAAATGTTGTGCTACCTGCGAAATACGTGAAAAACTGCAAAATTTTTGGCCTTTTTTAAGTTTTTGCAGTTCAATGAAAAAACTATGGGATTTTGATATTAGTTGCTACTATCATTTTGAAAGTATATTAAATTTAAAACAATTGAAGCTAACCCACAGCTCTGTATGTCTAATAGTTTTTGAGATATGATACTTGAAAAATTTACATGGTGTTTATAAATGTAAAAATTTTGAGTTTTGCTTATGTTTTAGCCGAATATCGGCATAACCGCTTACGCTTATAGAAAAATTGTGAAAAATCAGGTTTTAGCACATTAATTACCTTTCATTTAATCAATAAACAGGGTCTGTAAACCTTATAGTTCTCTTGTAATGATAAAAAACAAAAATTGCAAATATACAAGTTTTAAAATATGAGCCTAATGAAATTGTGGGCATTATGTGGAAAAAAAAAGTTGTTAAGTCTACATTTAATGACACATTTAAACAAAATAATTATATTGTCACAAAAAAATTAATTTTACTCTTTTTTAAGGGTCTCGGTTGATCATCTTTTTGAGACAACTCTTCTTTATATTAAGTTTTTCTACTGACATTTCTTGGTGGAACTGCATTTTAATTATAATAATAAAAATATGTATTTAGTTGGTGATGTCGGTCACGACGAAACCCGGTCACTGGTAAAAATTTTATAAATACAAGTGGAATAAAACTATAAACGTATTTTTATTATTATAACTCTTCTTTAGATAAAATGTCCTCCTTAATAGTTATATGTTTGTCGATGTATTCTTCTTCGTTGTCGGATTCATCTATTTCAATTGCAGGGACATTTTGGCATGACTTACCCCGACAGAAATGACAGAGAACAGAGCACTTTAGCCCCATTTTCTGGCACGTGCAACCTCGTCCAGTGCGCCCTCTGCGGCACTTGCAAGAAATTAATTTTAAGAGGGCTTGAGGAGCTTGGTCTTTTGTAGAAGTCCCGTTGGTTACTGTTCCAGCCCCACTCGTATGGTTCTTTGTCTACCCCCAACCACTCCTGAACCTGGTGGTATCTTCGATATGCATGTTGAGCTGCAGCCTCTTCAGTTGGGGGCAGGCGACCCAAATGAACCTTGGCGTTGGCAGCTGATCGCACGAAGATTTCGTACCAGCGAGTGTAAAGAGTGCTGGTGACTCCTTCTCCATACAGTCACAAGAAGTTTATTTCCAGCAGTGGCTATTTCTTCTTGGGTGGCATCAGGCTAGGAAATTGGTAACCACCTTAACCAGCCGCGAATGGTTTTGGAGGACACGTAACATTTTCATCTTTTCATGCCCGAAAAGGGCAGAAGTAGTGTCACAACCAAAGAAAGCGTGCACAAATAATACAAATTCAGGAGGGAAAGTCAAATCTCCGTGATTGAAAGATGTAGAGGAAAACTGTAGAGCCAAATTCACCCCTGCCACTTTTCTGGAGAAATACATTATCCGCATTGGATCCCAATCCATTTAGGAGAACTAAGAAGTCCACATATTCTCCAATTATTATTACTTTTTCATTGGAATTGCTGTTGTCAAGCGCAGTTCTCACTATAGTGAAGTCTGCGTCCTCTGCAGCTTACTTTGTTTAAATCCCCTCCTTTTTCAATCCTAAGCGAAAGAAGTCGACCATGAGCCGCTTGTTGTTATTGTTTGATAGCAGTTTCTCCTGGAGCACCTTGCATGAATGAAGTCTTTATTGCGCTATAAAAATAGTACAGTCGCGTGCACTAATATGTTAACACTTTAGTACCTTGTCGCATTTGTAAATTTATACTTTTATTTTTTTTTGTATTAATTGACAACTGAACTGAATTGAACGAATGTTCTAACGTGCTTACATATTGGTGCACGTGACTGGTAATAATTATTAATGTACCTTAATTAATGTAAAATCTTCAAATATTATGTCGCTGCATGATGAAGCTGCATACCGACGTAACCTTTCTGCAGTTTTTGTACTTCTTGCTACCCTGTCTTCTGGGTAGCCGTCGAAGATAACTACCACATTCCTCCCAAAGTGTTTTAATGTGTACCTGACGTAAGCAGCAACAATTTCTCTGGGCAATTGACTTCAGGGCCTCCAACAATGCTATTGCTGATAGACATTATTTTTTCGTTACATGAAAATGGTACGTGGACATCAAATTAGTTCTTGAATTTTTCTACATCAGCAGTATCTCTTATGATTTGAGAAGGCCTCATGTCAACGTGTTGATCGGTGGTGGTACAGGAAATGTCACAAAAATACTCAAGTCCTTCGCATATATTGAGCATTTAGACCATTCCTTCAGCTGGCAACAGCGCTCCGCCACTATCAGGCAACAGCGCACCACTGGCGTTTGAAATTACTATTACGCTGGGTACTATAATGCAGGTAGGTGTTACGATTACAAGAGAACTATAAAGGTTACTGACACCGTTTTACGCTTAAATGCAAGGTAATTATATAGGCTAAAACTTAATTTCTGACAACTTTCTCTTAGCATGAGGGATTCTGCCAATATTTGGCTGAAAACATAAGCGACATTCAATATTACAATATTTTTGAAAAAAGAAAAACGCTTTTTGAAACCTCATATCTCAAAAACTATTAAACATACGGAGGTGTGGGTGGGCTTAAATTGTCTCAAATTTGATATAAATTTAAAAAGATACCGTCAACTTTTACTGGCCTATATGGAGCATAGGCTCCAAATATATAAAATATCAATGATTCGTCTATATTCAATTTGAAACTAGGTCACTTTTCCCACTACATTGATTCAAAGGTAGAACGATAACTAATCTAAATTCAACCCATTCTTTCTCCCATTTACACTTCTCCTCCTTGTTATCATTTGTTTTATTTCTATTAGAATATTTAGTGTTATTTTTTATGTCTTGACCTGTACATCTCTTATTAAAACGTTAGTTGGTTGACTAAAAGATATTACTCCATAATAATAAACCCGCCAACTGTAGTTACAATAAATAACTCTAGAATCCACTTTACAATTTATTTATTTTTATTAAAAATACAATATCAAAAACAGTATGAATGATTACAGATTTATTTTCAACAAACAGTATTTTTACTAGTAAATTAGTCAAGTGTTATATTATGTTTTCAGACCTTTTTTTTCATCCCCATTAAATTCTGTTTTTTTTCCTATCAAAAAGTGTGTTAAAATATATGTATTTAATAGGTATGTTGCTTTATCTCTAAAAAATGTACTGAGTACATTATATTCAATGATATATATGTATATTTCTATCAGGTTGAATACTCTCAAGTACGCTTCACTATTTCTCCGCCCCATTACCGATGACCAGGCCCCCGGTTACAGTCAGGTAGTGAAGAAACCCATGGATCTGTATACCATTCGTCGCAATATTGACAATGGTGTCATTAGGTATTAACCTTCCATAATGTATTTCTTTTAATTTTTCAATAATGTTTGTGATATTGCTAGGTACCATATTTCTGTAAAAAACATTTTTCAAATATTTAGATTATGTTATTTGACGCTGTAAGATTGACTTTACAGTATAAGTAAAGGAACAGATTTTTTAAATGCCTATCAGTTTTAAAGTTTATAAAAATCGGCAGTTATATTTTTTATGATACAGTAAAACTCCAATTATCCGGATTAATGTGTGACAGGTGTTATCTGGAGATACAAAAATCCGGATACTTAGATCAACCATTAAATTAACCCAATGTTTTGAAAGAAAACTCAAAATTTACTCTTGGATTACTTTTTTATTGCTTTTCAAATAATATAGCGAATTGGAATCACATTAAAAACTTACTTAAATATGAGCATGGCTGGCGCGTCAGCTACCAATGCCCTTTTTATTTCCTGATAATGATCTGGAGATTTGGGAGTCCATATGACTAGGGTTTGGATAAACGGAGTTCTACTGTATTTATGTTTTTTGAAGAATTTCTTGATAATATACAAAGGATCAATCCAATTGCTTCATTGAATTTTAATATGGTTTATTTTCTATCTAGTGCTTATACCTAAATGGTAATTTTTCTTAATGAAACTAAAAAACATATTTATTAAAAATTGTTTAAAAATTTGAAAATGCCTGCTTATGCTTGTAAACAAATGTAAAACTAAAACATAGATTATTATTTATTAAATTAGAGGTTAATTGATTGAATTCCACATCAAATATATCTTTAAATAAGGACACAATGGTTAAGATTATACAAAATTCGTAATGATTTCCAAACACATGTGTTCCATTTTATAAAAATATAAATTTCTGTAATCATAACCGTTGTATGTATGTAATAATAACCGCCATCTCTGAGGTTATTAATTAAAATTAAAAAAACACCACCTCCTTCGAATCCAACCCTAGGAAGAACTTCCTGACAAATCGAGTTGTGGATCAATGGAATAACCTTCCCGAGAAAGTGATCGGTGCACGCTCAGTCAATGAGTTAAAAAACTGCTTGGACACACACAGATTTATAATGTTTTCTTTTCATATTAGATGTACACCCATCAGCTTAATAGCTAGTGTATACGATAATAATTTATTTAAATAATGTTTCTTATTCATAACTATAGCTGTTGGAATTTATGACATAAATCTTATTATATTCCAGAACAACAAAAGAATTTCGGCGCGATGTCCTCTTAATGATGAACAATGCCCTGATGTACAATAGGTCCGACCACCGCGTGCATGCGATGACACGCGAGACTCTCACCGACGTCCATACTCAACTGAACATTCTGCTCCAAGCGCAGGGCCACCCCACCCTTACAACCCCTATGTCCCGGCTGGGAAGGCCCCCCTATTCCATGTCTCGCTCTGCACCCCCTCCACCCCGCCGGAAGAGAGGGGGAGGTGAGACGCCAACGCCTTCTTGAGTCCAGCAAAAATAATGATTTAGAAGTAGTTTTAAATATTTGTGTTTTGTTATGTCAGCAAAATAAATATGAATTTAATGAATAACCTATTTTTATTTTTAATATCCAACCGCATCCAACAAAAAAGAGGAAACATTGCTTTTTAGTAGTAAAATAAAAATTAACCCCATTACATCTTTTTCTTTCTTCTTTTTCTAACTCCTATCACAAGTTGGCGACCATTACTTGAAACTCCTCGATCCTAGGCCATTCTGATGAGCATTTTTTAAAAAATTAAATAATTCTAACATGTTACAAGAGAGATGAAGAACATTTGAGATATGGTAATATAGAAGTCTAGGCATATACAGGGCTTATGATCTGTCATTGGCTGGTTTAAGTGGCCACTTTATACGCTGTAACATTCACTATTCTGCCCATATTTGAACACCTATATTCCTTCAATCCTTTCATGTGTTGATTTTTTTTATATGTTAATATTAACAGCTCCCCGTGGAGTTGAATCCAGTCCTTGTCTACAAAAATTTGAACAAACTCAAAATATTGCTAATAAATATTTCTATTTTCAAAAGTGGTAAATGCTGCACAGTGTGTAAAATTATGATATTATGTGTTCTATATCTATATGTGTTATCTTGTTGTAGTTTAGTTGTATAAAGTTATCTAAAAAAAACAGGACATGAATTTTAGTATTTATTTTTTTAATTAAAAAAAAAAGGAAATATTTGCATTCTTGTTATTTACCCGAATATTTCGATTTTGAGGTCATTTTTAAGGAGTTGTAAATAACTCGCTATTAGAAAATGGAAATCAAGTAGCGGTAGAGTGGGGTTCGGACCTCTGATCTGTGAGGCCGGAATACTAGCCATGGGACAACAACCCGATTCCGATGAAAATATAATTTATTATTTAAACTCCGTATATATTTTTTACAATAATCATCATTATCATTATGTCCCTATCCGCACCCTGTGGTGCATAGGGCTCTGCATTAGAGTATAAAATGCAGCGTATATTGATCATCTGTTACATGAAAAAGTAAGGTGATCAATCTTACGCTTCAGGAGCCAGACCAGAAACAAAGAAATATTGATTTATTTATACTTTTACAATTTTGTATTATTTTTTTAATACAGAATAACGTTATCTGGAGTTTCCCGTGCCGAGGGAAACATTTTACAATAAGTGTAATGAAACATGCCTTAAATTGCAGTATAAAACCACCTTTTAAATCAATATTCATAATCACCTTCCCTGATTCTATTTCAAATTTAGTGAGGGATAATAAAAATAATGTATTTACATTTATTTATTATAAAGGTATATTATATTATCGGTTTTGGAATAAACGTACACTTAATTACTAAACCGTACTTTTTGTTTAAAAATACATTTTTAATTTAATTTGAAATTATATTTTGATATTTTCTCAGTAAAAATAAATTGAATTTTTACAAAATTCAACAACGGGTTTTCAGAACGCAATAATTTTAATAACATTGTAACTTATAACCCCGCTATTTAAAAACGTACTTAAGTACCTTTATAGCTAACCATTGTACATGTGGTAACTGTCAAAAATAGCGTAGAAAAAGTACACTCATGTTTTTGGCGGTTAGAATTGACAATAATTTACTTTTTGGAAAATTGTTTTATTTTGAATTTATATACAATGTTAAATTATTCGAGTGATTGAAAGTATTTTTAGTGTTTTAATAAAACCCTTACCTTATTAGGATCCCTAGATTAATAAATTGTAATTCATAAAAATGTACGTACTTTTATAAACATTTCGACCACATACATTATTCCTATGCTATACTTACACATCTTGTAGTGCATCAAAATTTTTAATGAATCAATACAATATTCCATTTTTGTTATAGACAAATTTTTGAAAGATATTTTTTTATAATTTACATTATAATAATGTTATTGACGCGTATAGGTGAAATGTATTAAATATTAACCTAATCAGAAAATGGTACACTTTTACGAAGACATAAAATAAAATAAAACATATTTTCGCGTTTCAGGGTACTTACGAAACAACCTACAGTTTTTTCCAAAACTTTAGATTTAAAATATTTAACTCATAAAAAGAAATCATCTTTAAAATGGGGCTCAATAAACGCAGTGTTATTTGCCATTCTTGTTTACGATCTGTAAGTATATTAGTATATTACCATTGTATTTTTTCAAATAAACTTTCTATGACTTTAACTTGGAGTACGAGATATAACTTTGGATGTAAAAGTACTCACTCATTTAGTTAGAAGCTTGTGAAGCACTAAACACGCCTTGTCATTGACAATAACCGAATAACAATGTGTATGATTACCTTTTAGGAAATTCAAGTGCCCTTACTACACCACCGTTTGGCATTACTTGGAGTACCTTTTGGCATTCACATTCGGACTGAATACTTTATACCACTGTCTTCGCTATTTATACCACTCATTTATAACGGCTCCAGTTCTTGTGACCCCGAGACAAATGAAGCTTCTCGGATTTCAAGATCATGGTAATTAATTTTTATTTAATTTCATTTTGAATATTAAAAAAAAGTTCTCAGAAAAAAAAAAATTGTAGCATTAATTGTGCTCGCTTCGGCAATACAAACAAACAAATAAAAACTGTTAATGTGTAGGCAGAATGGTGAATGATACACATTGTGTAATGTGGTAACTTAAACAAGTCAATGATAGGTCATGAGCCCTGTAAATGCCTAGACTTCCATATTCCCTTCTCAAAAATGTTTTCGTTATCTGTTGCAATTTATTTAGATCTTTGTAACTCTAGGGAGTGAAATTCAACCTGTCTACAAACATTTGGATATACTCAAAAAATTGTTAGATGGGTCAGTATGAACCCATCCCTTCTAAGTTTGCAAACTGTTGTAATTAAAATAATAATGTAAATGTGATTTTTACCAGATACTTCTTGTAAAATCCAATCCCCCATGGAATCCCAAGCCCCCCTGGTGGAGTCCACGCCCCCTACTCCCGTGAGCCTGTCCACTCGGAGTTGGCTCTCCAACAGCACACTGAACGAAAGTGCCAACCAGACCACGTCATCCCCTTCCTGGGTGTATACGCGCGGTTCCCCGTCCATGCCTAACTTCCAACCGCAGCACCTGAGCTTCACAGAAATGAATGATTCCATCGTGGACGAACAAAGCCTACATCAGTACTTGAGGTTAATATTTTATCAATAATATTTATTTCAATGTAATGTATTTATTCAGATAGTTGTACAAAATAAATTAACAACTAGTAATTTTTTATACGGGTGTTCTTTAAACCCTGGCACATCCAAAACCACGATAATCAGTATGAGCAAGAAGACATATTGGCACATTAAAATATTTTTTTAGAACGAATAAAAATTTAAAAAATTAAATACCAAAAAAAGCAAATGGTTGCTTACTTCTGCAGGGGCGAAACGAGGTAGGGGAAGGAAGGAGTCTGACACTGCGCCGCCCTCTCCTCACTTCTCCCCTGCAGAAGTAAGCAACCATTTGTTTTTTTAAATATTTTATTTAAAAAAGTTTTTTTTGTTCTAAATATTTTTAAAAATATGCTAATATGTCTTCTTGCCCATACTGATCATTGTAGTTTCGGATGTGACAGGGTTTAAAGAACACCCTGTATAGTACATTCTGTAAAATAAATACCGGGACTGAGTAAAAAAAACAAAACCAAATCAAATATTCTCCAAATTTATTGAATTTCCCCCAAAATACGCTCCTTCTGAAGTGATACATTTTTTCCTACAAACAATCCAGTCATTCATGGATCTCTTGTAGGCAAGCTCCCGAATCGCCTTCGAGTTCCGAGTTCCGTCTGCGAATTTTGTTATGTCTTCAATCGAGTCGAAACGAATTCCACAAAGTGGTAATTTTTAGTTTCTCAAACGTCTCATAATGCTCAAATAATATTGTTTATTCACTCTTTGGCAGTCGGGAAGAAATGCTGAGTGAACAATTCCACAAATGTCTAAAGAAAATTATTACGGTTTTCAAGCACTAATTTCTTAACTTATCAATGAAACTTCTTGGTTTAGTTTTACTTTTTATATTTTGACCAACGAGCGCTTTCGCCTAAGTAGGCATCTTCAAGACTGGTGAATTGTTTACAACGGTTACAGTTTTTATACTATTCTTAACATATTTTGGAGATAATATCAAATAATTATTTTAACAGGGGACAGAAAACATAAATATTTACAACTAGTTTGATAAACAGTTCATTTTTGGGAATTTTCGGACCGAAATTGGGATTAAGCTTTTATTATTTAAAAGGTGGGAAAAGAAGAGTAAAGAGCACACGGGGAAATACAACAGAGTGGGAAATACACATTTTAACAGATAAAGTTAGCACAATACTTTGATTTTTTGACAGGGAAGTTTACATACCTATAGATAAATGACGAAATATTTTAAGATACATACTTA
This sequence comes from Micrasema longulum, assembly GCF_059751315.1. Classification (NCBI taxonomy): domain Eukaryota; kingdom Metazoa; phylum Arthropoda; class Insecta; order Trichoptera; family Brachycentridae; genus Micrasema; species Micrasema longulum. Next base: position 209,346 of record NW_028278294.1, read on the forward strand.
GATAATACACTTGTTTATGGAATGAAGTTATTCATTTTGATAGTTAATTTCATGTCAATTATATTATTTCAGTAGTAAATAATGAAATCAAACGGAGCGTACTTATACATTTAATTAAAAGTAAACCAAGAAGTTTCATTGATAAGTTTATTTATAATTGTATCATACTCATTAACTGTGGAGTTTTATCAAGAAATATCAACAAAAAACATCAATATTACCAATTTCTTCACTTGGTCGATGTTTTCTTCAGTATTCGATGTTGAAGGACGTCCAGGACGAGGCGTGTCTTAACCCCTTCACAACCCTCTTTGAACGCTTTGTACCACTCAAATGCTCTTGTTATCGATATAGTAGGTATAGGCTTTCTGCAACATTCTCAACACGTCTGAACCTGAAATTTTGTTCGTTCTTTTCATATTCAAAATAGCAACACGCACTTAAGTACAACCAATGTTTTTGACTGCTGGCAACAAACTAAATGACATATCACGCTCAAACTTAGTGTTAATATAGAGTACAGTTGGTAAGTACGTTAGTCAGTAAGGCGATCTGGAGTATGCCTACAAAAAATGCACGAATGACTGGATTGTTCGTAGGAAAAAATGTATCACTTCAGAAAGAGCATATTTTGAGGGAGATTCAATAAATTTGGAGAATTTTTGATTTGTTATTGTTTTTTTTACTCAGTCCCGGTATTTATTTGACAGAATGTATGTATGTCACCACCAAATAGTTAAATCAGCCGCTCAATAGGCTATGCTGTTCATTGAATGCCGGCATTCAATTGAATGACTAATGGACGTTTAACCAAAGTGTTGAAGCTGAATGTCGCTAGCCTCTTTAATTTTAATACAGCAAAATATTGCAATACTTTTGTTTTTTAATTTATTTTGATGTGAAGTTAGGTTAGGTTTGGATAGGTTAAATTAAGTTAAATAATAAAAAAATTTTTTTTTTATTAACTTGAGCATTAAATTATACGGCAAAGTTTCTTGAAAATGTACGAAAAAAATATCAATAAATATTTTGATAAAACGAACTACTACTTTGAACTATGTCACTAGTTCACATGAATCAACCAACCGTCAGCGGACCAATCGGCAGAACCGACCGAGAAGAAGCGGAAGAGAACTTAAAGCTTCACGGGTGGATTAATTTCAGAAGTACAAAACTATAAAGAATCATAGCGCTGATAATACGCTACATAAAAATGAAAAAAAAAACACTTTTAGTTTAGTTTAATAGTCAAAAACAAACAAAAAAATTTAAAATACCACTAAACTTCCTCAGTGGCGTTTAAACTAAGGAAAGAGACCATCGCAGTAGACTGCTGCGAGATATTGCATAGATTTAAATACTATTAAGCGTGTTGTCCAGATGCCTTTTGAAATATATGTATGTTTATGCAATAATATTTAATTTTTGGTATTGTATTCCAAATCAACACAGGGTCCCTGGCCTCATAGAGTTTGGGATACGTTATTATTGTATTTTTTTGTAATATGTGTGAATAATATATTTTTTTAAAAATAAATTTAAAAAATATAAAAACATTTATCACTCTGTTGTTTATAAATTTGTATAAACCACTTTAATGTTCAGTTATACGTTGAATAGTTTTGAACTTAATACTTCGCCATCAGTACTTATGTACACTGTTATGATTCATATTATCTTCTTTCTCTTCTTTTATTCTTATTTTATTTTCTTTCAATATTTTTATAATATAAAGTTAGTATAAGTTCATAATCGAAATCGGTCAATGTTTAACTGAAAATGATAATGATTTTAACAAATTTATAAACAGATATGCATAAAAAATACAAACCTAATTTTCTTTTCTTTAGATAGAAAAATAATGTGTATTATAAAAAATATTTATGTAAATAAAAAATGTGTAGTAATTTTCATCGTAATATTTCATAGCCTAGCCTAAATCTGAAATGTGAAACTGATTATCTTGCCGTCGTGTATAAAATCACAAGTTACACTGCAGTTGGAGTACCAATGCAGTGTATACACCACAGAGAAATTATGACGGTAAAGAACATTTTTTACAATTCATGACCAATTGAAACCAATAATATTTTTGTGTATGTTTTGTTTGTAATTTATTTATGTTTTTATATTTTCTTTAATTCTTTAGAAGTGTTGAGGAAAGTGAAAAAATAGCAGCCATTACAAATAGTACCGAAAACAGCCCTAAAGAGAGGAGTGTGTTCTGGAACCATCCTTCTACCAGAGCTAGCAATGAACTATCTCCCATGTTCAAGAAATCTCAGTACCAATTAGCTCCCTTGAATAGTGGTAAGAATCTATTATTTTAATGAAGTTTTTCAGCATTCATCCCAGCAAATATATTTAGATTTTTGTTATTATTATAATTTATTTGAGGAGAGGAAAAACTGTTTCACGGGGGTTGATTGATATGATCTCCCCTGACTTATTCGAAGGCAATGAGAAAATGTTTTTGTACCCTATCTTTAACGTAATCCTCCGGACTTGTTTGGACTTCTTTCAGCGATGCCCCAACATTCTATAGCTTCCTGCGACGCGATTATGAATGCTATCTTCACCGGTACATATCGAGACACTATAAACTAACATCAATATTTATGTACAAAAATGTGTATATTTGTATAAAAATTCTAAGTATCTTCGTCGGTAACCTGTAATTGAACATGTTTAGAAAAAAAAATGTAATGTAAATTGTATTGTTCATACAGAAAACTTAATTTTACTTTGTAGATAAAATTGAAGAAACATTTTAACTTCCCATTAGAATACGGACATTGGTAGATTGAACATGATTTTCATATCACTTAACAATTACCATGACGGTATGCTTAACGATCGTCTCTATTTATCTACCGAGCGATTACAAAGCCTGCTTCTTTAACATCTCGATACGTACACTCAGGAAGATAGCAAAACAGATGAACAAAATATAATAACTAAATTTATTTGCTGCTAAATTTATGTTAATAGGGCAGAATCTAGCCACATTATAGCTATAGAAATGTTGGAGCATCTCTGGAAGAAGTGCACACAAGTCCAGGGGACCACTGAAAAAAAAGGTACAAAAACTTTTTCTCATAGACATTGAAATAGGTCATTGTAGTGTTCTAAGTATAATGGATACTTTAATATAAGCCCATTGCAGGTGTAGTGGATTGACATTGTATATTAGATTTCTGTAATCGGTGTAATTTAAAAACCTTTTTTCCTGGTTCTTTATGAACAAAAAATTAATGTTCATTAAAAATATCAAAACAGCCTAGTAAAAAAAATAAGCAATAAGCTCATAGAGTGACAACTTTGAATACAAAAGATTTACCATTTTGTCAGTTGGCTCACTTTACCTGCAATGGGCTCATATTAAAGTCTACATTATCCTTCTTATTTTTTCACATCCTCTTTTAAGTGGAGCATGTGGACATCACCAGGCGCCTCCAGGAGACCTTATCGCCAACCAGCACTCACCTTCTGCCACGTCCCTTAGTTTCGCAGAATAAAGCCTAAAGTTTGTCCATTATCCTTAGAACACTACCATAATTATTACATACTTATTTCAGACGGTAAAATTATGTCATTATGGAATCTTCGATTACTCAACTACGTTGTGCGTTGTGTTACGGTTTCAATGTAACGGTTTCAACGGTTTACATTGAAACCGTTACATTTAAACCGTAACACAACGCACAACGCTACAACAAAATTTCTAAAAAGGTAGGATTTTAAAATAGAATAAGTAAAAATCTCACTTTAAATACAAGTCATCTAATTTTTAAGACATTTTTTTTGCCGCATTGCGTTTATTTTTCTAGCGTTCTCTTTCTGAGCACTGAAAATCAATATAATGTAATGAAGAAATCTCTAAATTGCGGAAAAACAAACATCCATATAGGTAGATAGAGTGTCATCGAAAAGCGTCTGGATTTTATAAGAATGTTTTGTTTTTTAAATTATTTTTTAATATACAGGTGTTCTTTAAACCCTGTCACATCCGAAACCACGATGATCAGTATGGGCAAGAAGACATATTGGCATATTTAAAAAAATATTTAGAATGAAGAAAATTTGTAAAAATAAAATATTAAAAAGAAATGGTTGCTTACTTCTGCAGGGGAGAAGCGAGGGGGGCGCGGCCGCGTGGTTAACGGTGTGTCAGACTCCCCCCTCCCCCCTCCTCGTTTCTCCCCTGCAGAAGTTAGCAACCACTTGTTTTTTTAAATTTTTTTTCTTTTTTTTTTTTTAAATATTCGTTCTAAAAAAATATTTTAATGTGCCATTATGTCTTCTTGCTCATACTGCTCATCGTAGTTTCGGATGTGACAGGGTTTGAAGAACACCCCGTATACTGTTTATTAGTTGAGGTGTAATAAGGGTGGAGAGATAACTAGGTGTTAAATTTTTATTTGTACAATTATCTAAAATAAATACATTACACACACAACATAGAACCTAGGTCCCGGAAGATTTTAAAGACAGATAGTTGCAAATGTTAAATAAATATATCATGGTCATTTAGTATTATGTGTATATTAATTTTTTAGAAATTCCACATACACTGGGTCCAAATGAAGAAGGCTCCCCCAAATCTCCTCAGATCTCATCTCTAACCTGGATCAATTTACAAGTTGATCCTTTACATTTAACCGAGTGGAATGCCAATTTGAGAAAGGTAAATTATTTCATATCCATTTCTAAGAATTCTGCCACTCTTTGATAGACATAAGAAATCAATATTTTTTTATTTGGAATAAATAATATCGGAAATTGGTATAAGATCACTGTTGCCGACGTAACCCGGCACATGTTAACTTGGCGGACCTTCCTGGGGCCTTTCAATATATTTTTATTAGGGACTTCAGTATGTGTATGCGAGGTACTACTCCCCAATAAAGACTAACATTTGTCGCTTTCGGGTGTGGTCATCGCCATACTGAAGCATATATAGAATAAAGATCATTTAATAAAATATTATTGACTGCCTATTACATTATTTACTGTATCAGAAATAAAATTGTTAATTATTCTGTTTGAATGTTGATCGCCGCGCGGTCGGCAGGGGACTGCGGCCGGGTAGCGGGAGGGGGGCATCCTTATATGTGGCGCGAGAGAGACCGATAGAGCGGGCAAATGTGCTCGCTATCTCTCTCGCCGCGTGATTGGCCAACTTAGTACCGCCCGCTATTGGTCTAGCATCGCCGCCGCACGGCGAAATGTATTGTATATATAGCCCGCTGGGCAAAAAATAAACTCAGATGTTCGTCAACACCACTAAGGGCTTTTACTCTCCACTTTGTCTCCCTACTTCGCTTCAACCAGACCTTGCCGCTACTCTCTAGGCAACGACACCTCCCCCGGAGCTTATCGTTCGCTGACCGCGGCCCGTCTACGCCCGGCCATTCTGTGTTGACATCAACCCTTACAGTATACAGTTCTTGCGACTGGCGCGATTGCTACGGAAGACAGTGATCCGCCGCATCTATTACAATCACACTAAAATATTCATCTTTTATAGAGAGTAAAATGCATCTTATATTAAGAAGCAAATAATTCAGAATCAGTTTATATTCCATCATCATTACCCTTCAACACCTAATGGGGCTTTGAATCAATACTTCGACTGTAGCGTACATTGATACTTTTTGTCACATGAATGCAAGATGATCAGTTAACCATGTCAAGAATTGAACCCGAGACATTTGGCTTGGCTGGCTAATGCGCTGACCATTTGACCACGAGGGGGGCATTCCTTCGACCGGGGTGCAATCGTTGTATCAGAAAAGTTGCTTTAGTCATTTATCTTTTTCTAAATTCTTCTTATCGGCCCGTTTCTCTCCACTGCTGGATATAGCTGGCCTATAGGCCTCTTCCGAATTTTTCCATGTTTTTCTGTCCTGAGCACTCTGCTTCCATCCATGTCCTACGAGTTCGACGATGTCGTCGGTCCATCTGCCCTCTGTTGTCTCTTTACTTTCCTTTTATTTTCATAGGGCCTCCAATTTAATATTCCTAGAGGTCCACCTATCAACTTCTCGTCTCGCCACATGACCCCACCCACTGCCATTTTTGCCTCCTCACTCTTTTTGCAATATCGGTCACCTTCGTACGGCGTCTTATCTCCTCATTCATTATTCATTCTCTTAAGGAGACCCCCAAAATTTGTCTTTCCATAGATTACTGAGTGCATTTTATTCTGCGGACACTTCTGACAGTGAGTATGTTGTCACTGGCAGAACACAAGAGTTGTAAACATTGGCCTTCAGATTGTTTAGGATTTCTTTATTTCTGAAAACGTGTTTCAGCTTTCCAAAAGCCGCCCAACTTAACCCGATTTGTCTAGGCAGTTACGCAGTTTGATTTTGTGCCCATGGTAAATGTACTAGCCAACAGCACCAATATTTTTATTTCCAGTACATATGTTGCTAAAGGTTTGACTTAAAATTTTGGTTTTGTCTAAATTCATTTTAAGACCAATCTTTCTAGAGGCTTCATATAATTATTTTACCCTAGTTTCAAGTTCATTTATCTCTTCATTTATTATTACTATATCCTCTGCAAAATGGAGGTGATTTAAGTACTTACCATCTATTTTGATGCCCTTATTATTCCAATTTAGCGTCTTGAAAACGTCTTCTAAGGCTAATGTAAAAAGTTTTGTAGATATCCTGTCTCACACCATTTTTGATCTTGATTTTCATCTAAATTCATTTACATAAAATAGTAACTTAGACCAGCTGAATTATTAATTTATTAGTAAATGTTTTTTGTGGAGGTTAATTTTGAGTTATTATAGAAACAAAGGATGCTAATAATTTTATTTGTCAGCTATAAGTAGGTGATTTTTTTAGTTAATGTTTCACCTGTCTTAAAACAGTATTTAAAATATTTTTAAAAAATGTTTGCGTTTATATGATTTACCCAAACATTTCATTTTGAGGGCCATTTTCAAAGAGTTGTTAATAACTCTCTATTAGAAAATTGGAATCAAGTTGGGGTAGAGTGGGATTCGAACCACGGACCTTTGAGCTGTGCGTCCGAGTCCACAGCCCGATTCAAATTTTTATGTAATCCAGTTAAAATTATACAATTATCATAAAAGTATAAATAATTATTATGATAATTGTGTAATTTTAACTAGGTTATTTACGATTGAGGATTGATTAAAAAAAACTTCATGTCCATTTGTAAAAAGAAAAAATCTTAATGGATCTTAATCTTATGGAATTATTCAATAGAATTTATTTTAATACACATAGGAATGAAAGTTTTTTAACCAGTGGTATTGCCATGTAAGCTTGTATTTCAGCTAATTTTCCATTGCAGTTTGACATTGTCTTTCTCATTTCAGTGGATATCAACAACGATATTGGATCGTGTTGTGAAAGAAATCAAAGAGATTGATATGTCTCTCCTTAAGCTTGGCTTGACTGATGCTAGAATCGGTCATGTTGGTTTAGACAGGCTAAAGAAAACAGCGCAAACTATGCAAATAATGCATCACATTCCCACTCTCTCTATTTTAGTGCCATTTATGGAAGTATCCAATAATCAGGAATATTTGGTACAGAGAATCAAAGGTGAGCTTTCATCGTGTATATTGTATTAAAATGTGACTGTTTAACCGTGGTGATGTTTCCATATCATTTCTACATGCCTACAGCATATTGATCTTGCATCATTTGTTATATATATCACAGGAAGAAATATTTCAAGTTTATATTAACATGGTACCATAATAAACAAAAATTGCTTTTAGAACTCTCGGCGGGAGGTAGTATGAGCGATTTTAAATGGAATGGAGGTGGTAATCTACACGGTAAGAGTTGGGATGAAACTTTACCCACTGATTCTGCCGTAAGTATGTAGTACTAAATATATGGATACATATTTTATATCTTATAAAAAGAGCACAGAGAATTAAAACCAAACGTTGTTACTAATTTCATAATATTTTCAATATTACAAGTTTATGTACAGAGGCAGTTACAGATTGAATCATTATAGAAATAATAATACCACACATTTACAAATTACAATCCTTTTTGTGTATGATTATATTATTTTTTAATTATTTTCCTACTCGTGAGATGAAACCTAAAAGTCTTTGCGTTATTATATTGATATGCAATGAACAAAAACATACCCGTGTATTTTTTAATATTTATCAGAATATTTTATAAAGCACTATCCTAACAAAATACAAAACTCATTTTATCAAAGATTTATAGACACATACTTATTGTAAGGCATGTAAATTGTCGATGTATTTGTTAGTATTTCATTATTTAGGTACAGTAAAGTATGTGTCTTATAGCTTTGCACTTTTTACTACATTGTGAAGCTTTGTGTGTGATACACACAACAATTTAGCGCAGTGCCGTATACATTCTCCGGTGTGTGAGAATATAATAAGTATTAAATAATAGTCCCTGTGAAAAGTTATGTGGCATATACTGTACATATGTGTTTTTAACTTCATTGTTAACTCTAGACATACTCTCTTCTGTTCCCTAGTTCGCCTGCACCTAGAGTATTTCTCTGTTATCTGGTCTCTGTATTATGATGTTCACATCAAGAATATTGAATCAGCTCAACATCGATTTTTGAGAAAGATAGGCTGGAAATTGGGCTTATCCAGATACCAATATATGTATAATGAGTTAGAAACTACCTTAAATATATCTTCTCTTCAAGACCGTTGAAATAAACCCAACCTTCTAGTCCTATTTAAAATTCTCAACTCACTCTTTGATGTGCCTGAACTACTGAACTCAATAAAATTAAATATCCCAACTAAAAACCTCAGACAAAACTTACTCTTTCATACCGATAACCATATAACTAACTATGGTTTTCATTCCCCTATGCCCAGAATTCTTAGGTCTGCCAACAAACATACCAGTCTTGATTTCTTTGATAACAAGTTGTCTTCTTCCAAACGATTTCTGAATCGAAATAAATTATAAACCCCTCTCTCCCGCTTCCACTCCCACAAAGTCTACTATATACCACTGTTTCTTTCTACTTTTCCTTATAATAATTTTATATGTACAAGTATGTCCTTAAAAAAGCCCATAAATAAATCAATTATAACTGTATTTTGTTTTCATTATTGTATGCATGTATAATTATGATTTTTTCCTGTCCACAGATCATTATGCATTTTTTCGCTACGTATTTGGACACGCAACTGTTGCCCGTGACACAGAGTAGCTATCCCGAAGGTTTGCCTTTCACAACCCAACATTTCTGTAAAGTCCCTGATAAACCGCAGAAAACTCCAGACTCCTTAATAATATACCAAACATCAATCAACCCTCCGCACTATGTACTTATTATTGGAGAAGAGATACGAGAAGTGCCAAAGGTGATTATTTTGTTTGGTGAAAATAAATCATATTTGAGTTGGAATTTTTTTTGCAATATTATTTTTTATAATTATATAGAAATATAAAATTCCTGTTATAAGCATGCTCAAGCGATTATGTTTTGTGTTTGTTTTAGGGTCGAAACAATTTGATACACACTCTCCTGTTATTCCTGCACACTGTAGCAGTGAAACATCACGGTATGTTGGGCCGGGTTAACCTCGGGAAGTCTGGAGTAAATGTACTGTGGGTTGTAGGCCAATAGTGATAAGACAGTATTCCTCATAAACTTAGTGTCTAAATCATATTAATTTACTGACAAGTTTAACAATGTATTAGTACCGATTTGTATTTATTCTATTTGACTAAATATGTAATTTCAATTATATATAGCGAAGATCAATAAAATTATTTTATTAATGTAATGTGTTTTCTTTAACATTCTTTTTTAATGCATTATATTTATGATAAATTGAAGTTGCTTAATTTTATGAAATGCTAGTGAATTTGAATAACAAAAAAGTATAACAAAAATAGTAAAATTACAGTTGCATTCACCGGATTTTCTACAATAGATGCCTGTAGTTTTCGCCATACTTTTATTTTTTATAAATATTAAATCAACACGCATGTAATGTTATAATCAAACCAAGCAAATAAAGATAGTAAAAAATACCATATGTTAATATGGAAGTCAACTAACTATAGGCAAAATGGTGAATGTTAGTGTATGATAACTTAATCCAACCAATGACAAATCAAAAGCTCTGTAAATACCTGGACTTCATTGTTTTCGACAGTTTTCTTATTCCAACTATGTACTTTACTTTTACTTTCATTATTAGACAAAAGACGTGCCCATATACAGGGGTCGGCACTCGAAGTGTTACCAATCGAAAGTTCTGTAATTTTGTTTTTTTTTTATTATTTAAAAACATCAGTATACCGTAAAAACATTTTAATTATAAAATAAAGTTATTGTTCGATGCAGCTAACTTGAGCGCATATGAAGGCTTCACACGCTGCACGAATGTGGGCTGATAGTATTTTGTCCCATTCTCGGCGAAGAGCAATCTTTAAGGCGTCGACCATCTTATATTTTTTAGCTGATACTTTGGCCTCTAGAATGGACCATATGGAAAAGTCCATTGGGTTTAAGTCCGAGGAATATGGAGGCCACTGTTGTGATGAAATGAAGCTGGGAACTTTTTCTTGTAAAAAATGTTGGGTTTCACGGGATTTATGGGATGGTGCTGAGTCTTGTTGATACGTCCAATGGTTTCTACCTAATTTTTTACGTGCCCAAGGTAACATCGCATCATTCAAAATCTTTTCACTGTAGATTTGCTGATTTACCTTTACGCCCTGTTCAATGAAAATGAGTGGTGAGCGTCCTGTGGCAGTTACCGCAGCCCAAACCATCACTGATGCAGGCGCTTGCTTTCGCAGAGCAATTCGCTGGTATAAATTGTCTTTTAATTTGCACCGTAACCATACACGATCATTTTGTTTGTTTACATGTTGCTGAACCGTAAAAAAATTTTCACCAGAAAAGACCAAATTTGCTATCTCTAGTGTTTTAACACCTTTGCTCTTACTAGGCAAACTGCCTTGTGTGCAGGCGTTAAATCTTGCACTTTTTGTATTTTGTAGGGCTTCAATCGTAGTTCATTTTTTAATATGCGCCCCATGCTACGAGCACACATTGAGATTTTTCGCCAATTGAACTGCGGTTTGTCGTGGATTACGTTGAATTCTGGCTTTCACCTTTCGAACCATTTCTGTTGATGTTGCCGTTTTGGATGTCCACCTCTATGACGCTTTTTTATGCTACCAGTATCATTGTAACGTAAAATGGTCCAATACACAAACATTTTGTTCACATGTAATTGTCATAGCTAATGAGCTATTAATGAATAATGGCTGGTTGCGATTTTCCAGCTAAATATAGAGCAATAACACTGTTGAGTTTGAATTCCGTTTTGATAACTTTTTTTAACTGTGACGTAAAATGATATCCTACCACATTCAGGGGGGGAGGGGCGGGAGGTTCTAATTAGTATAAAACCGCCTCTTTTATTCAGCTTACCCACTTCTTAAGCTTCTTTACTTTTCTTAATATGTAAATGACTTTATGTATGTATATTGTTTTGTCACACCGAGAGTTGCTGCCAGCTCAGTCGTAATTTGAGATAGGTCTGCTTTCTTTATCTCTTTCAATTCCTTATATTCAATCTTAGTCTCCGATCTTCTAAGGGGTTCATTATTGAGTTTGAAACTTCACAAACAGAAGCAATTAAACCAAAAACTAGAAGTGCATTTGCTTACGGTATTTACCCCTTACACATCATTGATGTTGCGAGCTGTCTGCGCCGCGTTAGTGCAGCGACAGAACTAGTATATGAATTCTCCACTTATCCATCATTAAATTCATGTAAATATCTGGTGGCTTAGTAAGAACTACTTTGTTAATCATCTACTTCCTCCCAAAAAAACTTTAATTAAAGGATAGTACAAGCGGATTTTATTCGCCTTCGTGCCAGCGAAGGAAATTATGGAAACACCCGTTAAAAATTGATATTTTTTAGTATGAACAATAGCAAATGAAATTCTTGGCTTATGATGTTTTACTTATTGATACCTATATAAAACTGGTGATATTGTCTACACATTCTAGCTCGAATATAAATAAATGGTATAGTAACTATATAGACAGCTAATCATGCAATAATATAATTTTGTTCATCAATATAATAAGGCAGTCAAATATTTTTTTGTAAATATTTATTGTGGTTTAAAATACATTACTACCATATGTTAATTCAATCAATTGAAACCTATTTCACATTGATGTATGCTGTTTTATTTCCTAACAAAATAAAATTACTATGTATTATCCTGTTTATAAATATTGTTTGTGTTTCATATTATTTTTCTGGAAACTATATTTTTAAAAATCTGTTTATTTATTTAAAAGCCTATTCTACCAAAGAAATTATAGAATTACACTTTAGATAGAAATTTCAAAGTATTAGAACATTAAACCTATAGATAAGATGGATGATACATTGTGTTGATTTTTAGTAACAAATTTGCTTAAGATAAAAATTTAAAACTATGGAATTTTGAGTTCTAACGTTTGGGTAATTTTAGCCTTAAACATAGTTGGATGAAATAACATGTTTCTAACAAATAATTGACTTAAAGTAGTCAAACTTCTCGCCGGAAGTTTATTGTATTATAAAAAATGAAAATTGACTAGGACATCTCTTTTACTTATTGCTGCAACCTGTCCTGTACAGAACAACTTATATAGTGTCTTCCCTTCAACTCCACATTAAACCATGCTTAAAGAGTTGGATTCAGGGACTTTTCAAAAACAAGTTTCTCCTTATACAATATTCAAAATTAAGTCACAAAAATCGTCACTATTGCACTCTTTGGCAATATTTATCTCATTATCAGCTCCTATGATTGGTGGTCAATTAAAATAGTCTTTTTGTTTTGTCGGACTACTGTATACCATGTCATACTCTAGGCCAACTCCCCATATCACCTGATATTAAAACTGTTCTACCAGCAGTGCAATTCTGACCGCTCTCCCGGGAGTAGAGAAAGTGTTGCTAGCATGTAAATAATACAATAGTAATGCGTTCTCTACCTCCACAGTGTATTCAGTATACCAGCCCAGATGAGTATTGAAAAAGTTAATAAAATATATCATCACCACCTAACTCTTATCTACACTCAATAGTGCATAGGGCACTGCACTGTTAATTCAAATCCTCTATTACAGGAAGGTAAGGCAATCAGTCTTACACTTCAGATGCCAGTCCGAGGAATTCAAAACACTTCATTGTAAATCCGGCTTATAAAACAAATATTTCATGGCAACCTTCCCAGGGGTGGTATTTTGAATACAAAAGCGCGCATAGAAATTGCATTTTTAACACGTATTTACATACTTAATACACGCTAACAGAGTGCTCTTTTTGACCGCAATTCTGTTCAGAATACCAGCCCAGGAATCAAACCCGGGACGCAGTTGGCAAACGCGCCAATCACTACAGTACGAGGTGAACTTTTCTCTACTAAATTTTCCTTATCAATATTTTTGCCTGAGAGCAGCCAGAGTTGAAAAAAATTCACCCTGAAATAATATATATATATACCAAAAAAAAAAGAACACATAATATTTATCACAGTTTATTGAGTCAGTTATAAATTATTTTTAAATGTGAACAAATAAAAAAAAACATATTTCATTGAACTGATAATACATTTAATAAATACTACATATCACTTAGTGGGAGCTTAAGTTTTTTTTTAAATAACAGATTATCACAGGTTAACCTAAGTTTCATTTATATTAATCTTTTTAATGTCCTGCGCAAAAACATCGCTGTCGGCCAAATGTTTCTTTATAGCTTCTCTCATCGCTTTCAAAAAAGTGTTTAGATCAACTGTAGCGGAATCTACAAACAGAGCGTGTGCCAGGAAAGGAATCTTGCGAAGACTTCGGCCACTTAACCCGGCGCTGTATTTGGCTAGCGATAGCAACTCCATGCTCTGTCGCGTGGACTCATTCACTGGGAAATGACATATTTCGAGGGTTTTATAGGGGAATATTTGCTCCATAGGCGTGATGATCCCCGTACCCATAAGCTCGTTTATACAAGAGAGATAGATTTGATAAATGGCAACAGACGACGGAGGTCCGATATATTGCTTTATGTCCGCTCGATCCACAAATGCCAGATCTATGGCCCCCGTCATGTTGGAAGTAGTTAGGATAATTACGTTGGGGTATTCGCGGATTTGGTCCAATTGTGTTAAGATGGCATTTACCACTCGAATAGAGTCTGAAGGTTCCGAGCCAGAAAACGCTGCCGTACGTGCGTGAGTGAGGGATTCCACTTCGTCTATCAATACGCAAACCAAGTATTCCGGACACTCCAAATATTCTCGGATCTTCTTAAACAACTTCAAAACAAGCTTTCCGCTTTCTGAAAACCATTTGGAGAAAAGACTGTGGCTATTAATTTCTATAAGTTGTCCCCTCACATAGCGATTGCCCAGTCGGATGGAGAGCTTCTGTGCTAGAGCTTTGCATAAGCTAGTTTTACCAGTACCAGGTGGACCGTGAAATAACATAACTCTGTTCCAATTGATAATGTTAGGATTAATATGTTTATCAGAGAACAAAAGTGTAGTTTCCACAAAGTTTAATGCATCTTCTTTTACTTTAGTGTCGTAAATAAGGTTTTCCCATAATCCGATAAAGTCCTCCGAAGGTAATTGCCAACTATTGAAAGCAGGCAAGTCCTCATCATTGTCTCCTTCCATTGTGTCAGTACTGCATTTGACGGTATCTAGTTTGTATACGTGATACCTGATTTCAGTGCATTTCATGTCCACGCTTTCTTTATTTTGATTGACATCGCAAAAATTTATAGCCCTTACATGATGTTGAACGTTTGGGAAATCGTCAAAATGTTGTTTTTCCAGCGTTGTTCCAGGAGTCACAGAAACTATTTTTTTAAGCAAATGATTTACAAATTCGATTATGTTTTCCTGGGACGCATTGGAAGTAAACTTCTGAACAACTTCAACGTGTAGAGGAAAATCCATTTTCCAATACCGTGAAAAAGCACAATTTTTTTTAGTATCAACGAAACTTTCAAGCTGGTTTAATCCGCACCCAAGTTTTGAAAAAAATCGAAAATCGAGAGCTTAACGTCGAAACGAATTTGAAAATTTCAAGACAAGCCATAGAAAAATAAATAAAAATAGAACCATAGACAATAAACGAGTTTTCTCGGTTATAATATTATACAAAACAATATTTTGCTATATTTGATTCTTTTTACGGCATTTTGCAAAATAAAAAAAATCAGCAGAAAACAACTTATCAAATCAATGAAAACTATGATCACCTTAAATCGAAATATATTTTATTAATTTGAAATAACCATTACGGATTATTCCATAAAATTCATTTATTGATTCGAGTTACACCTCTAGTTCATCTAGTCGCAGTAGCAGATAGTTTATATATTTTTGGATACATAAGTTGTTTCGAAGATTTATCTTTAATGTTAAAGTATTACTAAAATCTGTCTTTACGTTTCATATTACTTAAAAGTTTCTCACTATAGACATTAAACTCTCTGGTTTTGAGAAATCAGTAATGAGGGATGAAAGTAACAACAATTTTATTATGCTAGTAACTATCAGGTTTAAATTGTTATTTTTTACATTTTAATCACATTTTTTAGGTGTGGGTTGAGACAATAGCATGCAAAATCTATATAATATGTAAACACAAAAAACTGCTAGTGGCCGGCAAAGCCACTGCTTCTGAAATTGGTACCCTTTCATTTCCATCAAACTTTACTGCTGAACTGCCCATTCTGATTACTTAAACAGCTCCTTAGGTAAGCAATGCAATAAACATCATGTAGGTAGTAAAGGAAAACAATAATTTTCTTTCTGTCATATTGAATCCATATCAAAAGTAGGACCCCGTAAAAACAATGGAAAAGTAAGGATATAAAAACAGACACCCAAAAGTAGAAAACAGAAATTCAGGAAGAAGTTAGAAAACGGAAGGCCACATCAGTTAAAAGATTTATACTGCGTGATAAATACTGTGGTCTTACATAGCTTCCACTAATTATGAACTGGGCTGTGTTTGTCGAAGTTTTTTGATACAGTTCCTATATTTGACGTAATTGTTTATTTATTTTATGATTATACTTCATAGAATATTAAAAAAATATATTGTTAGCTTGAGCATTTTTCCTTTTTTTTACCTCATTACAATTATAATATGCCCTTTGTTACAATCATTTTGGCGCCTAGGGGTCGGAATGGTTTGATTTTTTTCGAAAACCGTCGTGTTTTCAAAAATCGTACATATTGCGGACGAACTACAAAATAAGTGTTGATGTTACAAAAAAACAATGACTTTCATAACTGTAAGCAAACGAAAGATATGAACACAAAATTAAAAATTCTTACTTTCATCCGTAAATTATGGAGATTATCATTGGTAGGTACTTAATAGGTACCGCCCTAAAAAATCACGAAATTTGTCTATGATCAAACTATGTGTTCGTCCGTGTCTATTATCAATTTACCTGTCAGATGGTTTCCGAAAAATAGTATTGATTGAATGTTTTGGTTTTAACTTATTGCTAAAATTTAGTTTTCAGGTAAATATATGACACATTTTAGAAATTCCTATTTCTATGTCCGTATTCACCAATACATTACTGTATTTCTTAAAATCTCATATTATTTGCTACATTCAGCAGGAACTGCCCACGACTTTATTATTATAACGATCTCTGCCTATAATGTTTTGCACATTTTATCATATCTGGCCCCAAAATAGTCAGTATCTGCAAAGCCACATGTATTATAAATATTTTTAACCACGTGTTTATTAATAATAACTTATATTGTATTGGTATGTTTGCATCAGCAACAAGGTTAAACATATTTGATTTATATTATTTGTAGCAATAATTATTAGCACACTAGCAGTAATAATTTAATTTAAAGTAACTGTGTTTTGCTGTGGAAATTTCACAGAAACTATTGCATTCTTTGGCTTACAGTTTACGTTCTAGTGAAATGAAAACTTTATGTCAACAAACCATCAGCCGTTTTACTGTAAGGATAGGCAGAGAGGATAGAACGCCATATCACCGTTTTTGCATACAGATCTCGCTTCCTCTATTTTACATTCCTCTAAATACATCTTTTCATGCATGCATGTCGATTATTCTGTCTTTTGACATGTTCATCTTCAAGTATTTATTGGATTTGGTCATGCCATGCCTTTCTCAGTCTTCCTCTATTTCTGCATCCATCATCTTTCGCACTGTAAATCTTTTAGCCGTTCTTTCGCTGTCCATTCGCTGTATATGTCTAAACCAACGCAGGGCTCCTTTCTTGATTTTGTCAAAAATGCGTATCTCGGCCTTTCATAATGTACGAATCTTGATCTAAAACCTTATATCTTAATGTATATGCTTGTATACAAAGAAGTACTATAAAATATGCGCCATTATATACTTGAGTTAGAAATATTGATACACAAGGTGCCTACTTCCACTTTGATTACTTATACCCACTCTCAAGCAACCGAGTATGAGTAAACACCTAATTTGAATTTAAAATAGTGTTCTATGAAATTTAGAAAATGGCTGCGGACACAGCAGTTATTGTGAACAGTCCGGGAGAAACGGTGGAATCTCTACTGAAAGAAGCGGAAGCCTTGAAAGTTAAACTAGAAGATGAAAGACTCAAATTGAATGATGTGACATGTGAGTATAACTTTGATTAATCCAAGAATATTTATCATTTTGATTTCCCTTTTAAACACACAACACTGACAATGAATATCACATATTTGTGACATGAACGCAGCGTTATCAGTCTTATGCTTGTGCAATTTTGCAGTAAAAAAAAAAACATTTTGAACTTGCTGGGAATCAAACCCAAAACCTCATAATTAGTAGCCTAGCACAGCGGTTCCAAATTTTTTTTGGCCCTGGAACCCTAATTGATATACCTTTTTTTGACGGAACCCTATCTCAACAATGAAAAAGTAAATTGACACAAATTATTTTTTTTTTCGGCATTGACTGCCCATTTTCTATGACAATAGGGTTTACCGTAATATGTAATAGGGAACCGCTGGCCTAGCACATTTACAACTACACCACTAGGCAACTAAATTTTTAGAAAATGATTTAATATAAATAAAGAAAAACTGGAATGTACGAGGGTTGTTTGATATTCTCCGACCCTGGACCTATTTCGAAGTGGATGTGAACAAGTTTTAGCAGCTTATATTTTGACGTAGTCCCCCTGGACTTGTATGCATTTTTTACGGCGATGCTCCAACATTTCTATGGCTTCTTGGTAGAACATTTGAACGTAGTTATGCAGAAAGCAGCCAGTTCTCAATTTAAAAAAAGAAGAGATTATCGGGTTCAGTAAGGTAATTTCTATGTTCTGCTAAAAAGGGCCAGGCGACTTTCCTACAAAAAACTGTAATAATCACCTTCTAAAAATACTGTTGATCCCAAAAATAGCATTTCTCAATTTGTAGAAAACACCCACAGTTCTAGAAAAATCTTACAGTTCTTTAAAACTACTACTAAAACTGGTCAAATACGTAATTAGATACTTGTTTGAAATATAAAAAAAAACTAATGTATTAATTGTTTATCATTGTCAAAGTCAAAAACATTCTAACTTTTGTGTGGATTTGATTATTAACTCTTTTCACAAAGGTGCTATTATCTCAGTTTCACTTTTCTATGGCATGCTGCTTTCAGCATAATTACGTTCATTTGTCCGACCTCTGCCAACCACTCACCTGCACAGGCGTTAGTGTCAATAGTTGTTTAAGTTGATTGAACACTCCCCGTATTAACCTGACCTAGCCTTCAGTGGCTACCGGCTATTTCCAAAACTCAATGAACATTTGTATAGAACAAAATTTTTGGGAGGTCATGTGCTGTGTAGATGGCTGGTTGGCAGGGGTCGAACAAATATTCTTCCAGAAGCTATAGAAATGTTGGATCATCGCTAAAAGAACTGCATACATATGTGGGAAATAAGGTACAATGTTTTTACTCATCCGCTTCATATGTGCGTTCCACATAACATAATTTACTAATATAACATAAACCAATGCAATGCTGCGATTGTTTTGGTTTAAAAAATCTATTCATTCAATTAATATTTGAAGAACTAACTTTGTGATTTCCATGCTAAATAATATAACTATATATTTGTATTTCTCAAATATTTCAGTGGCAACTGTGGCAGAAAGATTGGAAGTTATAAATTATATGAACATAAAACCAAGACGAGTTTTAAAAGGACATCAAGCTAAAGTTCTCTGCTCAGATTGGTCACCAGATAAAAGGCATATGGTGTCGTCTTCTCAGGTAACTGTTAAAGGATGCTCTTTGTGTTTTGTTTCTTTTACTGTTTACTTTTTGTGCTGATGTATATTTACAATTGCCTTACATGTTACTTGGCTCGATGAATAAATTTTTTTGTTCAATTCAAAAAAATATTTTTTACTTAAAATTTCATCTGTCCATGCGTTTTGTTCCTGAAAGACATTTGGTAATATAAGCTTTGATATAATGTAAATTAAATAACTAAATAACTTAAACTTGTCACCAGCAACCCTTCTAACATAAACTTCAACTATAAAAAATAGCGTCTAGATTTCTAACTGTCCATACATGCTCTGTAGCTGCAGGATATCGTAATCTAGAATTTATCTGTAATTTTGTTAAAAACACGCCAGTCACTTTATTTGTAAAATTTGTAAATAGGGTCTAGATTTCTAACCGTCCGTGCGCTCTGTAGCTGCAAGACGTGTGATAATCTAGCTTCTGTTAGCTACTACGCCACAGGGGTTGCCTGCATTTTATTATCATTATTATCTTACATTTTACTATTTGAAATTGTATATTATTTAATGCACATTATTTTAATTTAAAAAATAAATTTTTCTTACAGGATGGTAAAATGATAATTTGGGATGCGTTCACTACCAATAAAGAACATGCTGTAACCATGCCAACAACTTGGGTCATGGCGTGCGCATATGCTCCATCCGGCAATCTCGTCGCATGCGGGTGAGTTGTGATTAATCTGTAACTTCCAATAATTGTTTTGAAATTATAGATGGACTTTAATTTAGTATTTTATGATTTCCAGAGGACTGGATAATAAAGTGACTGTATATCCACTCTCATTAGAAGAAGATGTTTCAGCCAAAAAGCGAACTGTGGGAACACATACCAGCTATATGTCGTGTTGTACTTTCCCAAATTCAGATCAACAGGTATATTCATTATTTGTATTGTTTTTCAACAGTATTTTTTTTTTGGACCAGTCAGTTTTTTGGTTGTTGGCATATATTGCTTTTAGAAATAATCCTGCCAAAGTGCATATATTTTTATGCTTTTTAAAGTTTTATTAAATAAATTATTGTGTAGTATTTTTAAAAATTAAACATGAATATGCACACCAAAGCAAATTGTTAAATTTGTATCTACACTGATTACAAAAATAAAAACTCTATGTATTTATAAAATTACTATTTGAAAAATTAACTTTGTGATTTTCCATCTCCTTTTTTGTGATCTGTTAGCAGATGTATTTTAGATATGGTCAAATTTTAAATATTCATTGTTAGTTTATTTTTAAAAACCTCAATAAAGGAACAGTTTTGTTTAGAAACCAGTCAGCATATTTAATTAATTTTAGTGATTTTATACAAACAAATTACGTAGTTCAATTATTTAACATTTATCAAATTTTATTATTATTATTGTGGGTAATTTACATAGCATCATTTTTGTAAAAATCACCTCAAGGGCGTTGTACAATATCCTAACACGTCTTGCAGTTACATAGCACATTGACGGTTGGGATTCAAGTTCCTCGTTTCCAATTATAATTTAATTTAATAACAGATAACAGATAGGAGCTAGATTACATCATGTCTTGCAGCTATTGAGCGCATGGACGGTATGAAGACTAGCCCCCATTTACATTATTTAAAAATTGAATTTTGGTTTTTCTGATTATTTTTTCAAAATCAGTTGTCAATAAGTAATAAGATCTGGATTGCAACATATCCTGCAGCTACTGAGCGCATTGACTGTTAGAATTCTAAAGTCTATTTATGAATTTAAAGTTTGAAATAATTTGATAGTTTTGACAATGATTCAAATAAAAAAACATACATTAGCAGAGTAGTAAGTTAGTCAAGTGATCATAATAAATAGTAAACAATAAAGAACGAAATAAATAAAGCACTGTTTTCACATATTATATTATTGTTCGCAAGATGAAAGCAACTACCGATGTCCGAGGGGTCCTGGTAACTGAAAACACATTAGTCACATCCTTCCGGGTAATTTCTGGTAGATATGACACACATGTGCGCCAAGGGATGAAACGTTTTGTTCCGTCGGCTTCGTGTCCAATTTGAGACACAACTTTAGTAGAATGTATATAATAAAGGACCCAACATTCCCGCTCAAAATTTCTGAATGTATTTTTTGCAATTAAAAAAGTTTGTTTTTTGAATTGATCGAACCCATAGTAAATTTTCAAAATCTACTTGTACCATGTAAACAAACTTGTTTTTGAGTAATAATTAATAATTTATCAAAACTAACACTAACGTTAATTTTTTTTAAAAAAGCTTTTTTTTTCTGCTGTTGTTTCATTTTTGCAGATTTGAGTTTCGTATGAACGAACGATGTGTAGTACTCTAATATTGTTATATGTAACTTTATTTTCAACTTATGGATACATATTATATAAATTTTTGTTCTACTAATTAATTCCTTGCCAAACACAAGAGCCTGTTTCTTTTTTGTTAAGTCTAACATCCGAACAATGGAAGAATAAAAACCAAGGTTTTTTTAAATTCATTTACAAGTATGTATGTATTTCTGGCAGAACCATATAAGGATGGGTTGCACACAATATTTTTATTTTATTTTTTTATTGTTTAAAGGTTTGTTAAAAAATAAGATTATGAATGATTTATTGTTTTGTTAGATATTGACTGGTAGTGGAGATTCTACTTGCGCACTATGGGATGTTGAGTCAGGCCAGTTATTGCAAAGTTTCCATGCGCATGCTGCTGATGTCATGGCTATTGATCTCGCCCCATCCGAAACTGGAAACACCTTTGTATCAGGGGTAAACCCATTTTCAATTATTGTTTTTTATACCTTTTTTGAACCATAAAAAAGTATTCAAAAATTTAATAATATGAAAACTAACATAACATTAAAAAGGGCTTAATCCCACTAAGCCACTTTTTGTGACTTGTTACTCAAAAGAGTCCTGTTGTGAGGATAACTAAAGTAAAAATGGTTATTTTGTTGTAATTTACAAAATATAACGCACAGTAATTGTACTGTGAAAGTCTGTTTATTCTGATGTACAAACAAACATTTAAATAATTGAAAAAACACTTTAATTTATAGGAGAGAAATAAATAATATTAATTTTATTCAAAATTGTAAATTCAGTTGAACAGTCCTAAATTTCTACCTTCATTTAGGTTTTTGATAATTATTTGTTATATTGTTTAACTGTTTTGAATGACGATAGCCGTAAATATTTTTAACTTTTTAAATAAGCTTTCATAATAATATTTTTTAGAGTTGCGATAAAATGGTTTTGATTTGGGACATGAGGACTGGACAAGTAGTGCAATCTTTTGAGGGTCATCAGTCTGACGTGAACAGCGTGAAGTTCCATCCAAGTGGTGATGCAGTGGCTACAGGATCTGATGATAGTACTGTAAGTATATCATCATTGTGTTTGCAAGGTCACAACTCGGAAAACTGTTTATTTTTAAAAAGTAAACATTCCTTTTTGTCACCTCCCATTACATTTATTGTTTTGACATAAAAAACGTTTATTCAGGATATGTGATACGTTTTTACTTAGTTATACTAGACTTATTTTTAATAAATTACTAAATAATAAATAAGTAAATAATAATTATTCCCCAGGAACAAACGGTTACATTAAAAAAACAAAAAACTTATACATATCATAATCAACAATGTTTTTCTATAAAATGTGTTTTTCTTATCAGCTGTCTAATAATGAAATTGTATGATTGCAGTGTCGACTTTTTGACCTTAGAGCGGACAAAGAAGTTGCGGAGTACAGTAAAGATAGTATTATATTTGGCGTCAACTCTGTGGACTTTTCAGTTAGCGGTGAGTAGCATTTGTACATTTCTAGTATTTATTTATAAGATGAATCTGAAAACCAACCTTACCAATATCTGCCCCTATTCTAAATTGTAAAGCTGAAAATACTCACAGATAAAGGATCAAATAATATTCATAGATATATTATTTATCAAATATTATTTATTTATTTGAACTTCAAGTAAAAAAAATATATGCTATTTGGCGGGCTTATTGCTAAAACACAATATTTTACACCCAACAAAAATGACAGGTCAAAAGAAAAACTAGTCAATATTTTATTACCTTTTTAACAGTTTTAAAAAAATACACATTTATTTTCAAATTTCAGCTGTTTTTTTAGTAGGTAGATAAAGGTTGCACATATAAACTTATTCATAAAAATACTTATGTTATACACATTTGAGGAATGTGGGAATGTGGGAAAGGAGCAGGAAGAGGATCCAGGAAAGAAAAGAAATAAATTAATATTTTTTAATATTATGTTGAGACATCATTGTATTGCTAGAGCACAAAATATTATTATCATGCGACTGTTTTTGAAGTTTAACCAAATATTTACCAAGGGTTTTTGATCTCGAAGGTTGCGGTTTGTTTATAGTATGATGTATTGTTTGTATCAGGTCGCCTCTTGTTTGCTGGTTATAACGACTACACCATAAATGTGTGGGATACCCTGAAGTGCGCTCGTGTGTGTCTCTTGTACGGGCACGAGAACCGTGTGTCCTGTCTACAGGTGTCCCCGGACGGTACGGCACTCTCCACAGGCAGTTGGGATTACACTCTCAGGGTAAGTTTTTTGTTTTAAAATTCGATGTTGACACTAGATAAGTGCGACATTCGAGCATTCTATAACCACTAAGTGTATTTGACTTAAAAATAAGAATTTAAAAAAACTTTTAATGTTCAAATAATTGACATTCAAAACAGTATTTTCTAAAAAGAAATTAGTTTAAGAAAAACAGCATACGAGGTGTTGATAGTGATATTTATAGAAATAGGAAAGTTATGGAAAAAATTACAAATTATTTTGAAATAATAATGTAAAAAAAGACTTAAAATACATTTATGGACCGGAGAAAAGTATTTAATATTCCATTGCAAGTGAGTGAAAAGTATTATTATACACCGCAAGACAAATAAATTTACGAGTTCTCAAAAAAAACTAAAATTGACATATAATGAATTATTCTTGATATTTAATTAGTTTTTTTTATATTGTTTGACATATGTGATGACTACTCGTTATTTCAAGGTTAAAATAAAAAATCTTACTCATGAATTGTACTTAGAAATTGCCATTATATATCAGGTATCAGATTACCCGAACCTTAGAGACCCATAACGGTTCATTTATGGTCGAGTGTTTGTGATGGAATAATAAAAGACATGTTATTTTTTAATTCATATTTAAGAAGTAGGTTCTTATCGCTTTATTTTAAATTAAAGTATTTTACATTTAAACATATTTATAACATTTAAAAATATTTAGTACTTAGTGAATTCACCTTTATTTTTTATAACATGTAAAATTCTATTATTTAGAGAAGCGTAAAGCGAATCTAAAATTTCTGATGTTATTTCTTCTTCCCAAACTTGAATTAAGTTTTTTTTTAATTCCTCAATGTTTTTTGATTTTTTTTTCCCGACTTTTTTTTTCATAATCGCCCATAAATTTTCTATCGGGTTCAAATCAGGGCTACTCCCGGGCCACGTCAACGATTTTAAGCCAATTTTCTCCTTGAATTCATTGATCTATAAAAAAACAATAAATTATTTATCATGTGGTCACAAAATGCATTTAAAAATATATATATTTGTACTCACAGTGCGGGCTCTATGGCACGGCGCAGAATCGTTCTGAAAAATTGGGTCCGTGGTATACTGCGTAATGTCCTCGATTGTTGGAATAATATGTTTTTTTAACACTTTTTTGTACTGAATGGCATTCATCGTACCCTGTACAAAATTTAGAGGTCCTAAACCGTATGCTGTCATGCACCCCCAAATCATCACGTAGGGTGAATGTTTAACGGTTCGAGTGACGCACGACGGATGATATCTTTCCCCACGTTTTCGTCGAACTATCTTTCTGCCGTCTGGACCAAAAAGGTTGAATTTTGATTCATCAGAGAAAACAACATTTTGCCAATCCTCCAAGGTCCAATTCTGGTGCTCTTTCGCCCAATCCAGTCTAGCCTTCTTCATTTTGTCCGTGAGTAATGGTTTCTTTGCGGGACTCCGTGCTTGGAAACCATGCTCCAACAGCCGCCTGGACACTGTTTTTACTGAAAATGTTGATGTGCTGGTAGACTGCACCTCTGCGTGTATTTCAGGTGCTGTTAAAAATCGATCGCGCATAACAATTTTTTTTATTAAGCGATCATCTCGGGCAGATGTCACGCGCCCCCGTCCGCTTCCTTTTTTCCGTTCTATGGATCCAGTTTCTTGGATTTTTTTTAATAAAAACCTCACTGCACCTTCTGAATACCCAACTCGACGAGATATTTCACAATTAGATATGTTTTCTTGCGACAATGTGATTATTTTGGATTTTATCGCAATCGACATTTGCTTTGCACTTTCCATGATTGTTGTGTTATGTTCACTCAAACGCGGGTAAAACAAGACTGTTGAGACATTTTAAAATGTAAATATTGTAGAAAGGTGACACATAGTGTCCTTAATTTATTAAACAAAAGAAAGAGGTATCGATAAAGGATTTCTTAGAAAAAGGGTTCAGTAAAGTCAAGGGGCGCGGTAGCAGGTAAACTCGTAATTTTTTTTGTCTTGCGGTGTAGATGATTTTTTCACAATTTTGTATTTATTGTTGAGCATGGTTAATATGTAAAATGCTACTAATGTTTTCGGTGAACATTCCCCCTATCGGCAGGTGTAATATTAAAGTGTTGTAACATTTGTTGATGGGAAGAATACTTTTTTAAAACTGTAGTAGCGTAACTCTTTGAATAAAATAAAATGCAATGTTTCCACTTAATAATAATTTAATGTTGATGTGTTAAAAAGTACACTTCAATTTAATCAATAAAAATAATTAATGATTCCATTGGCAGTCACACATATAAATAAATACATACATTTTTTTTATTTACATACATAAATTACTTACTTTTTTTGTAACTGCAGAGAGAAGTTTACTTTTATCAAACACCAGCTATAGTTGTTTATATATTTTTTCATTTTTAGGTTTGGGCATAAAAACACAAGGATCTCTTATAGTAAATTGATATCTCCTAAGTATTAAACCATTCATTGGACATAGGAACATCTCTAGTCATTGAACAAATTAACATCACTTAAGGACTGGTTTCAAGAAGAATTTACACTAAAATAATATTTAAATGGGCAAAAAATACATACTTAAAAACGATAACATTTTAAGCATTTTTGCTCCTTGTAACATGTCTCCAAATACTTTCTAGTTATTAGTCAAATTAAAAAAAATATTTTATCTTGGAAAATCAAAATGAGTTACCAGTAATATAATAATTAGCGATACTCAGATTTTTACTAATCGGAAAACTAATATTAGTTAATAAAACCGTTTAGTGTGTGAAAAATAATTATTATTGTTATTATGTGTCATATTAAATTAGATGACTTTACTATCCCTGTAATCTCAATGTTTAGTATTAACAATAATTTTATTTTGCAGAGTATATTTATTAGGGATAAAGAGTTCCGTCGGATTCAATAACTTTTGGTGCGATAGTTCTTAGTTTGTGATTTTAGGATTAGCCAAATATCTGTTCTATGTGAACCGAGGTACCATTCTGTTACCACAATAATTGTTTTGTACTTAAAAGCTGCTGAATTTGAATATATTTATATACATATGTATTCATTCACTCTAGTGCACAGTATTCAGTTTTATATTTATTTTCAAAAGTAAAATATTAAACAGTTTTAAAACATTTTAATTACTTTTAAGTGTCTTTATATAAAAATATATTTGTAAACGTAGCTCACAAAAATGACACTAAAAGGGAGCATAAAAGCAAAAATAATAATTCATTATGGTTAATTTTTATTATCAAAATTTATTTTTTAAGTCAGTGGTACATACTTTCAAGTTTGAAGGCTGCTTTCTGTATTAAATTCATATTATATGGGAGTGTATTTAAAAAAATAAAAAAATATATGCATATTTAAATGTCTTTTAGGATCAGTGAAATTGAGTCGAATTTGATACTGAAAAAAGTTTTGCATGGACAGTAGTGTTTCTGTTTTTATATCTGCTAAATACATTGTATTATTTCTTTAGTATAAATATGATGTGTGCAGTATCATGCAATAGACTAATTTTATAAGTATGTACCATTATATTATTATGTAGTACCTATAATAATTAAGTTAATGTAGTATTCGTAGACACAAGACTTTTTATCAACCTCGTCATTGTTATATTATTTTGTAATATTAAAATTTGTATGTGGATCTTATTAATTATTATTATTTGTAACTCTGCCGAGTGAAATATGCAGGCAATATATATTATGTAGTTGTGAATTAATTAATTTGTATTCACCGGCTATATTTTCTTTAGTAATTTTTCCTTTTTCAATATACGTCGTACTTTTAACAGTGTTGACAATTAAATTGAAAACAATGGTTTCCTACGCATCATAATATTTAGTTGTTAAAAAATAACTAAATGTGCAGAAAAATAGAATGTTTGTTTCATTACAATGCCAAATAAACTTCTTTTAGCATTAACAACAATTTCCTGCCATGCGACATCTAGTCACGAGTTTCAATCATGAATTTACACCATATTATATCTTCCAAATATATGAACATTAAATTCTTTTTTGTTCTTTTTTTATTAGTAAGGAACATATATGCTTCAAGGCATAGTCGGGGTCTACGTTCAAGGCGTACGGAAAGAATGTGGTAGTGTGTCGTGACACTGTCCGTTTAGACAAAAATAAGCTGCTCAATATTCATGAATATATTATATTCTTGAATATTTATTCAATTTATATTGAAACGCAACCGGTCAGTGTCAAAACACATTACTGCATTCCTTCCGTGCACCTTGAACGTAGACCCTGACAATACTTGTTTCACTTTACCATGAGGACTGTAAAATTCAATAAAATAAAAGTAATTTGTCAACAATCTCAGGTGTAAATAAATAAATAACATTCATCAAAATCAGAATATTTTATAGAATAAAAAACACGAATATTTTATAATCATATAGATGGTAGAAAGGTCAAATTTACTATGCAACATGTAGCCAACTTTACAAAGGAGCCGATTATTAATCAATAAAAAAATCTCATTTTAATTTTATTTATATTTAATTTTAAATTCAAATAATGCAGGAATCACGCCAATATAAACGGTATATATTAACAATATTTTGAGTTTGTCCAAATTTTTGTAGACGAGGACTGGATTCAACTCCCTGGGGAGCTGTTTATATTAACATATAACAACCGCGATGAATAACATTTTAGAGAAGGTAATATAGAAGTCCAGGCATCCACAGGGCTTATGACCTGTCATTGGCTGGTTTAAGTGGCCACTTTACACGCTGTGTAACATTCACCAGTCTGCCCATATTTGAACATCTATATTCTTTCAATTCTTCACAAACATCGACAGATGAAAGAATTGAAGGAAAACAGATGTTCAAATATGGGCAGAATGGTGAATGTTACACAGTGTGTAAAGTGGCCACTTAAACCAGCCAATGACAGGTCATAAGCCCTGTGGAAGCCTGGACTTCTATCTTACCTTCTCTAAAATGTTCTTCATCTCGGTTGTAATATGTTAATGTATGTATTATTTGAAAATTCTTTATTAATAAAATAAATATTCACACTTAGTATAATATTCCAGAATTGTAACATTTAAATAAATTATATTAATTAAAATATTTTTGCAATAGGTATAGATCCTCGTAATGTTGCTTTTTTGATCAAATGATTTATTTATGTGAACTGTTGTTGTGTATGTTACATGTACTTATTTACCTTGTGTATAAACCCTCCACGAGATCAAAGGCTATATGGAAGTGTAATAGCTTTATCCGTGTTTCATTGTAAAATAGAAAAATTCATCTCTTTATTAACCAAAATTGTGCAAAATCCGAAACTAGATTGGATCTGTTATTACTCTATACTCTATCTGTATAGTATCACAATTTTATTTCACAGTGTCAATACAAATATGCATTACCCTTTTTGAAAATTGTACTCGTACAATCAATATTAATTTGTGCATTTATATGCAATCGGTTATACACTGACATGCTAGTATTCCAAAAGTCGTTTATTTTGTAAAAAAAATTTAGCAATGTATGAAAAGATCAATAAATTTGTTTAGACTTTTATAGTTTAGTTGAGGTAGCTCTTTGTGGAAAAACTAATTTTATTCTTAGTTTTAAATGTTGCTATTTCTTTTTAGCTCTATCTATTGTTAATATTCGATAAGAAGTCTTGCACAAGTATTTAGAATAAATTTTCCAGACTTCAGCGGATTGATGTTTAATTACTGTTAAATTTATATTTTTAGATTTCTAAACATATTGTAAATTAGCACATCAATATCACTGCCAACAAGTGTGATCAATGTTTACTTGTGGATAATGTTTGTCGATGAAATAAAAGGAATGAATGCTAACTATTATTAGAAAATGTTTACGTTTTAGTACAATCTTTTCAAAGTACGTAATTGTGTCCATTCTCATTGTATTAATAATATTTAAGCTTTCGATGTTATCATTCTAAACTTTCATTTGTCTTCTATTTTAATCAAAATGAGTTTTCTTTGTTAGCATTGTTATGCATGATTTTTATATAAATAATTTGTCTTTCAACAATTCAACTCAAATTCTTAACTAACTAACATTAGAACTTTTGAAAAATCACTCACTGCAGCACATTAAAAAAAAATGTGTATGAAGTTATTAAAAAGTTATGCTGATGATATTATCAGCTATATTATTTCAGGATAGACGCAACAGTTTCCAAACATATCTCACATAAGTATTTTCTTAAATAAAACAAATTATTGATGTTTATTTTTAAATAAATAGTTCTGAAAGCAATGAAACTGTCAAAAATATATGAAATGAATACCCTAAAACACTTATTGTGTAAGTTATTGGAATAGTTCAATTAAAATGGTCAATCAACCTTTAAAATGCATATGGACCCCTGTAGAGAAATAAGTGTTATGTGAGAGGTGTATATTGAAAAGCGATTGAATTTAAAATCTCTTATTAAAAAAATATTTTCAAATAATATAATTTTTTCAGTTGATTAATTTTGGTTGTATTTTAGAATAAATTTATCATGTTATTTTTTGAGATATGTACCAATAATATTTAGTCAAAATTCTTAAATCATATTTTTATTAATTGTGTCAATTTCATAAACATGGATTAGTTTCAGAAATAGGAAATAATGTTCTACATACACTTTCTAGAAATAAAAATCATTCCTTTTATGTTTTTATATTATGGTAAAAAATGTTACTCTATAGTAAATTGATACTTATTTAATTTAACCAGTAAAATGCACAGTGACAAAAGTTGTGCAGTTATATACTTTATAATAAATGAAAATTATAATTTGTCACAATACTAAAAAAAATTACTAGTAAATGTGGTAATTTCTCATAAAATTTGTTATTATTTCATTAAAATTGATCAGTATTCAAACAAATAATTAACTATGTATAATTATTGTTCCAAATGATTAAAAGAAAAACAATACATAAACCTGTTTAAATTAAAAATAATTTTACCTGTTTTTACTTTGTAAATGTGTATACATTTTTAATTGTAAAGTGAATAAGCTCTTAATTACCCCCTGCCCCTCCTCTACCCAGCCGCTTATGTATTCCTTGTCCGGTGCGTATCACTTCAATGGCCAAATACGTTTATAATTTATATGGCAGAATTTTGATTGAGAGAGCAAGAAAAGTGACTAAAGATAGAGTGGGATATACAAATTGGATTTATGAATGGAAGAGGATGTATGGATCAAATATTTGCTTTGCGAAGTATTACAGATTTTTTTTGGCTAAAAACCAAAAACTTTTCTGCGCATTTGTCGATCTGCAAAAGGCATTTGATAGAGTTGACAGAGAGAAATTGTGGAAGGTTTTATCGGAGTGTGGAGTGAATGGTAATCTGACAAGGGCTATTGCGCTAATTAATTAAGCTCTCAAATCAGCAGTCCATATTTTTTATACCCAGGCTTCTGTAATTATTATATGTTAACCTTGATTTAGTGAAACCCAATTCTGATACACTGGAACCTCTTTTTACACTGGGGATACATTCCAAGCAGTACCGTGTAAAAAAAGTAAATCAGAAAAGGAACTACGGTAAATAGGTTTTCTTGTATAAAGGATTTTTTAAATTGACTATTTATTGTACCTTCATTTTATTTTAAAATATTAAACGACAACAAAATACTTTGAAAAATCGTAACAAAGATTATTCACTAAAACTATCATATATTATACGCCTAGTAAGGTAAAAGGGCGATGTAGGGCATTCCAAAAATTAATAGTTTAATTATATTACAAATTATTATGAAAATAAAACTTTGTTATCAGTGTTACACAATTTTATTATTTTACAAGAACAAAACTATTATTTCGGGAGAGCACTCCTCCCATCGACGGGTGATATAAAACTAGTATAATAAACACAGAATATTGTTCACAATGAATGGATGGTTATCTAAAGTACAGATATGAAAACATGATCAATGAGGGACAGGACATTTAGTCGAATTTATTTCTTAAAATTAAGCACATAAGTGGAAGTTGTAATAATTAAGTCTAAGATTTAATGTGTGGGAAGACATTGCTCGGCTAAGAGAGTGTTAACAGACGCGGGTCTAAGGTGGTGAGTGAGGTGAGGGTGGTCGCAAAGGGAACATAGTCAATAAAGGCGAGGGGTGGTTAAATGTGTGATTATTAATTAGGTTGTTCTCAGAATTTAAATTTTTGTGAATTTCTATTATTTCTAGATTATTCATATTACTGCCTTTTTTTTTACTTGGTGCAGGAGTTTTAGGGTGTGATTATGAAATGAGTGGTTACTATCTATTATATGATTCGCGAATTCCGAGAAATTATTATTGGTCAGGCAAACTATAGTTGTGTTCTTGTAAAATAATAAAAATGTGTAACACTGATAACAAAGTTTAATTTTTATTTTCATAATAATTTATAGTAAAGTGTTATGGAGTAAATGCCGATTCAATTAAAAATATTAATTATATTACCATTACACGCATTTTAAAATTAATGTTAAAAAAAATTATACTGCATTATTTCAAAACCGTGTAAAAAAAAAGGTTCCAGTGTACGCAGAAAGTAAACCGTTTGTGGTCACGTGGTAGTGTTGTGGACTCGGCATGGTTTGATCCCGACTCTACCATAACTAGATTTTTTCTTGCACAATTATTGATAACTATTTAAAAATACCCAAGAATTAAAATATGAGGGTTATTACTTGCAAACCCGGCAAAATCCAACATAAAATAGTGAGATATGAATTAAAACTTATTTAGAATACAATTGTTTACAATAATTATAACATTGTCAGTTCAAAATACGTCATTATTTGTGCGAATCTGACTTTCAAATTATTGCATTTATTGCAAACAGGGCAACCTCTACGGAGTATTACAAAGTTGGCAATCTCCAAAATTAAATTTATTATTTCACTATTGTTTATTGAAAAAAAAAATTTGAAGCTATTATTTTATGAGTTTTTTTTGTGATTCACCCAAAATAAAGAAAGATGGATTTTGTCAGGTTAGCAGATAAATTTTAAGTATACCTTGTTAATACATAATGAATGTTTGAAGCATCAATTTTGTGATTTTCCAATTTATTTTACTTTTTAATATTTCGACATCACTACGAAATCATAACTAATGCTGACTGGTTTTGAAACACAACCTGTTCAAAAGGAAATGCCTTGACAGTCAAGGCATTTGGTTAAACAGATTGTTTCGAATCTGGTCCACATTTAACTAAAATATTGCGGTAATTTTCTTATATACATACAGTCTACTCGCATCTCTGCTTTATGTGTGCGTAGCAATAAGTTTTCATATAAATTATTATGAAATGACATTAGTACATTTACTTGGTTTACGGGCAGTCACCGACACATTCAAATAGGGTTATTATTTAACATTTGAATGCACTGTTTATAAAAAGGGACTGTTTTTTTGTGTATGTGTAATATATTATTTACATAAGTTATTACGTCATTACAATGTAATTCCATCAAGAATTGTCAATAAATAATATTATATAGTAATCGAGTCCCCATTTCCAAAGAGTTAAAGAGAAAGAGACATTATATTGAAAGTTGAGATGGCTGGTATCAAGTAAATATAGGTGACATTTATTGTTTTATTGAAAATATTTTTTAATCCATTATTGTGCTTTTTTGCATTGGAATGGCTTTTGACTCTGACCTCAACTTTTTAAAATATAAAAATAGCTTTCTTCAATAAACTCGCCTTAATATATTCTGAAGATAGAGGTGCGGAATACATCACAAATTAAAAATTTATGTACCTTTATGATTTAAAAAAAAATGTTTTATACCATTGTCTTCATTATGCCAAATATTTTTGTCATTTTCTTTTTGTATTCTTTTTATGTACATCGCAAAAAAATATATCGATAGTCGAAAACTGGTCAATTACATTTTTATTATACTATAATATTTTATCTATTTGGTTTAT
Organism: Micrasema longulum; assembly: GCF_059751315.1. Taxonomy (NCBI): domain Eukaryota; kingdom Metazoa; phylum Arthropoda; class Insecta; order Trichoptera; family Brachycentridae; genus Micrasema; species Micrasema longulum. Next base: position 243,285 of record NW_028278294.1, read on the forward strand.
GACGCTAATAGAAAACTATAATTGGATGGTGTTATGCAATAGTTGTTTTAGCACCAAAATATAGTTTTGTGTAAATTGCATATGAAGTTTAATTTAATTAAATTCTATTGGTATAACTTTTCTTCTATGAATCATTGCTCTGCTAAGATGTATTTTTCATTGATTTTCGTTTTCTTAGTAAAATCTTGATAATCTGGGCATAATTGTTTCAATCTTCTTGAATCCAATAATTGTTGATCTCTACTATAGAATCAGCGCCAGACAACAGTCATTTTGAATGTCGTTACACTGCCTGTTAAATAAAATTTCTCCAATAATGTTTTGCATTTATTTTTTGGAATTTTCCACCAAAACCACCCTACTTAACTGTTTATTGCACAATTAAATATTCGTAACAGAAAAAATGAAAACACTATTGTGTCGCTTAATTGGTTATTGCATAACCCGTCCAATTTTTTGTCTCCTATAATTTTATCAGATTTTTTTGGTTTTTTATGAGATAAAAGTAATGAAAAAAAAGTAAATCCATTACTGAAATATCTTTGATGAGGCCAGAGTAGGGATATTATGATAGAAATACAATTTTATAATGTGTTGAACATAAAAATCAAACAAGTGGATATCTTAAATTGAGGTATATGGAACTATTCAAGAAATAAAATTCAACTGAGACTCTGAAATTTAAATTAATGTTTGACTTGCCAAATTACCCAATTTTGATGTCGTTTGCGACACATAAATTTGAACTGATCATGATGAAACAATACCTCATCCTATTAGTTACCAATACTTACTTTAAACACCCAGTTGCCGGAGTGCAGATCTCAGCTATCAATTTCAGGACCCGTTGAGTGCCGGAGCGTAGATCTGCGCTTCAAAATATTCAAGCGGAATTCTCCTTATTTTCCTTGTTATTGTGGACTTAGGGCCCTACAATGGATATTTCAAACTACTTTTTTAATAAACAAATTAATACCATCCATCAAACATTGTCGTTGGCGGCATAATAGTGCCGGAAACTGCATTCAACGGATTGTGATTTTACCATTTATTGATATGAGCGATGTTCTGTCTGTTTGTTAGTTTGTTTTGTTTAGACCCGAGGTAAATACAAAGTAAAAATAAAAGGCTATTAAAATCAAACAAATAAAAGTGATGTTTAGAAAATAAATTTTATTACTTAACAATAAAAATGAACGTATATATAATCTATGAAAGAATAATGAAATAAGTGTCAGAATGAAGAGAAGTAGGACCGCGGTGGCCTCGTACTCGCAGTAACTATTTACACGCTAAGTGGTCACACGGGGGGGCCACAGCTCACACCGGAGTTTCATTCTACTTCATATCCGATCAATATTTACTTGTAACAGCTTATCCCTTTTTCCTAAAAACAGAGGAAACAAAAAAACACACCAAATCAATATTTTGTTTTATTAACTGTTCAAGAGATATAAGATTCTTTCAAAATAAATAAAATAAAGTACTATAAGAAATATTACATACAACCACATCTCTAAAATGATAAATCACGTAACAATAATAATAATATAATGTAACATAATTATTCCCTAAACCCTCTATCTATGTAGTATGTTAAAGAAAATCAAATAAGCTCGAATCGAAAAAGGACTGTCCATTTTAAATACATTTATCGTAAAATGAAGCCAAGAGTTTACATTAGTAGAACTAAAAGCAAGAATAAGATTTAAACTTATGGTTGTATGGGGCACAAAGTATTTACAAATAAATATACATTATTTATAATATGTCTATATGGAAATAATAATACGATTATAAAGGAATAGAATATCCGCAGAGTGTGCTGTTTACAAAGTTCCATCACCATATTCACCAGATATTCGGTATTTTGTAAATTGCTTAAATAACAACTTTGATTTAACAATATTATACTATTTATTAATTCCATAATGAACAATGACTATTGTTTCCTTTCAATAAAAATATCAGATATTCATATTATATAAGCCAAATAACTAGAAAAGATCGTAGCATGCCTTAATTTAGAACTTCATAAAAATATAATAATATATAATCAACGATTCACACATCAAAATGTTACGAGTACAAAAATCATGAAGTATAAAAAAGAAACATGCAGAGCCATTAAAGATTATCCATATTAGTTAAAATTGTTGTTATCCTAAATTAAGTATATTTAGGTGCCAAAGGATGAAGACCATCACCACCATCTCGGGAAGATGTAACCGTTACTATCTCCAGTAGAAAGGATGCATTGTGCATTGTCCCATGCAACCAAACCACTATGTATCTATCTATTAAGAAGAGAATTACCTAAGTATATTTGAAGTGTATTTTATAGATATTATTTATTAAAATTGAAGTGCAACATTAATTCCAAAGGTTAAGGATAAACCACTAGGTGAGGTTCGGCGGTTGGACCTCGCGATAGTGATGTCTGTGGGTTCCATCCCTAACGGGTGCATTGCTTCGAGAGGATTCAAGTCTCAAGTCTACAGATATTACACACGATTCTTAGAAAAGCGCTCTCCATCTATCGGGATAATTTAGAATAGAAATTAGTTCAACTTTGCTCTAGTATTATTTTCCACATCTGTGATGATTTGTTTCAGAATTTAAGTAGTAATAGTGATTTAGTAAGAATAACTAATTATAATACTTTAAAAATACATAAGTACAATATTAGCACATCAGGTTAATATAGTGAAATAAGATACAGTTACAAAATTAAATACCCGAAATACTTTAATACCATTTAGAGGTACGTTGATTAGAGTACTTCTCGCCATACAAGCTATAGATTGCAATAAAAAGATTCAAAATTTTAATATTTCAGAAAAGAAAAAAAACTAAAAAACATAACTATTAATTGTTAAGACTAAGATTGGTTTACTTTTTTGGATCTGAAATCGATACTACAATACGATGTTTATACGGTAACAATATTTCTTTATTTCTAAATTTTCAACTTTTAGCATAGAAAAAAAAGCTACTTACAATTTGACCCAAATAAATGATAATAGTAGGTACTATGTAATAACATTTTTTGATAACAAATTGGAGTGTGTAATATTATAATATACTTAAATAAACATTTCCTAAATATAATATACATTCTTTTCATATGTACATATTACAATGCCATGAAAACTGGCATCTCATATTTTACAGACTTTCTTCATTGTCCTCGAATGTTATTCTCCACTGTTATAATATAGTATATTGCTGTTTTGAGAATGGTTTTGTAGTGAATTAGTGTTTTTTATTCATTATTTACATGCATTTTAGTCAGCTACATTATTTATCTGGTACAAAATGCTATTCCAATAAACAGAATTCTTCTGTCGGCAAGTTAATGTACTAAATGTTCATATTACGCAAATGTGATTTGCTTTACAAGGGAGAAACACTATTCTGGGGTGAAGTATGTTCACCTAATCTCACTTTATCTACCGAGGTAAGTATTTAATATTCCCTAAGCGGTTTGACATTTCATCGACTGGAGTTTCCTACTAGAAAACCAACTTGTATTGTATAACCACCAGGTTGTATATTTATCAATCAAGTAATCTGAATATTTATTTAGCTTTAATTTCCTAATTTCACTGAGCTTATAATTAGTTCAATAACAAAGTAAATAAGCAAATGTTTACAAGTTATTCTATATACTAAAATTGCTTGTCACCCAAGTTATTTCTTCTCCCGTTCATACAGCATTTACCATTAGCAACACTAAGCCAATAGGCCAATTGTTCCTCTGCTAATCAAAAGGGGGATCTAATAGATTCATAAAAATGTTTAATCCTTTAGTAATATAAAGATACTTTTTTATAAATCCATAGAATACTAACATGTTCTATTAAATTGAAAGTAAATAATATTATTGTTACTGAAAACTTAAGTCATAAATGGGATTGATACATGGTTTTCAAAATAAAATGTTCATCTACATAATTAAATACACATAAAATAGTAGAACGAAGACTGAAAACACAATTTGAAATGTAAGAAAATGATTTAAATTTGAAACACGTATTTATATGTAAAAAGAAATGGGGTAAAATATTGCAAAACATCGGGCGGACATGGAATAATTAGTACATAAAGTGTGACACCACTCTGAATGTTCCACGCAGGCACTCACTTCACATTTCATTAGTGTAAAGACAAGTCTTATTTCGGATAATTATAATATAATCATTATTATAAGCTTTAGCAAATTTACTAGTGTAATACACAATGGCAGTTTTGTATAGGCTTTTCTTTCCAACAATTTAAATACTTTTCAAATATAAATATTATCTTCATATACAACATCATAAATGAACAATTGTAAAATATAGATTATGACACATCTAAAAAACGAAGGCAATTGTCAAGCAACAAACATCTCTTACAAGCGCCGCGCCGTACAGCAGCTCGAGTAGCGGAAATTCTCTCATCTTCTCACCAACTTGCGGAGACTTTACAAAATGGTACATGAAAGTGAAAGTAGAATGGAGTACAATAAAAGTGAAACTATTCCGGGTGGTTCCGCACAACACGCAACACCAATTGTTCACCATTTCCTCTGTATACTAGGATGGATTGTTATACACTGTTTGTATAGCACATGCTTAGCTCACTTTCTGTGGCGCACATCGCGATCCTTTCCGTGATCCGGAGTATGTTTCCTGAAAATATTCAACGTTTCCATGAGACGGAGACAAGAACTCCTTTCCTCAACTCCAACACTACACAAGAAAAGGCCAAAAGGTGAGTCACGAGCCATCCCAGAACTTGTGCCGATGAATTCAACAAAAATATGAAGGAAGCCAAACTTACAATGCTGAAGATGAGCGGTAACTTATCGGTTCTAGGCGATCAATACTTTCATCTTCAAATGTACTACAGCATTAGACACAAAGAAAAGCCAGTCACTGAAGAATGCAATATACTATTACAGCTATGTAATTATTGCAGTATAATATTGTACAACAGATTCAACATATTCAAAATAGTAGGTATTTGTTATGTGTGTAATGTGAAATCAGTGTAAAAATCTATTCTAAAGAGAAAAATACCAAACCTAACATTTGTCCGAGTGTAATTTGGATAACTTAAATAGTAATAGCTTGGAATCCAAAACAAAATATATATTAGTACTTGTATACAATCAAAATATGGTTTTTATTAGGTATTTAGACAAAGGAAGAAAATGTAAGAGTTATGAATTAGGTGTTCAACTGTAAATATTTCAATATTGACGATAAAAGGCTTCGAACTTTTAGTAATTGTAGATACTAAATTACCAAATTACAGTTCTGAAAATTTATACTTTCTGTACATATTGCTTTCCTCCTCTGTTTTTACAAAATACAATGCACTTAAATTTACATGTTAGTTTGGTCTGTGTTTTAAACAACTAAAAAGGAAATCAAGTGTTTTAGTAACAAAAGATAATAAAACTTTACATTAACAAAAAAAAACCCTTTTACATTATGTATTGTGTTTATAGAAAATTTATAAAAAGAGAAATGTAAAATATACTGCAAATATTAAAAATGTACAGTGTTCAATTTCTTTTCTTGTTCACATTTTTTCAATTTCTTATATAAAAATAACGAGTCTTTCCGAGTTTCAACTAATTTGATTTAAGTTGAAAAAAAAAAGAAAAATACTATAGCTTTACATCAAAATGTATTACACAAATAAAGTCAACTCACAGAAATAAAATGCTTCTACATTGGCATCAAAAAAATAATAATTGATATTAGGTTTATAGAAACAAAACTGATTAAATGAAATTATTCTTACAAAACAGACATTTCATACTTAATTTTTATATTTGACGTGAAACACATTATTTGTATTCTAATGTTTGTGTTAGAAATACATTACAAACTGAATTTTACCCTAGGTAGCCACACATAAGTTGAAAAAATATTATTTAATACTTGTGCTAGATATTTTTTGATAATTTTGCGTACCATCATGAAAATATAAGACCGTTATGACCATCAAAAATTACCTTCACAAAAGACTATTTACGTATCTTTCCTATTGTTTGGGATTATCAAATAAATAAGCTAACCTTTAATAGTTATTAACATATTATTTTAATTAAGTGAATTTGGCAGTGTATTCCATACGAGACACATAATTATTTTGAAATGAAGTATATTTTCTCAATAATCCTGTAAAATAAAATGTAAATAATACAAAAAACAGCCAGAACCTATTAAAATCATAATAATATTAGCTTTTGCACGTTTTGAATTTATCAAATAAGTTTAGTGTTATGTTCATAAATCTGTGGCTTGGGTCTTAAAGGGCCAATGTCGTAAATCATAACATTACAGGAATTTTACAGCTATTTTGTGACATTATAATAAACTGTTTGAGGTGTTTAAAACTATTATCAATAAAGAAAACACTACCACATATGTATGTGTATATAAATTTGTTAAACATGTAGATTTCTTAATTGACATAAATCCTCTACAAAACGTTGGCAAGAAAAAAGTGAAATCCGACATGGGCCCTTTTAGACTCGGGTCTAAATTCTAGACTGTGCCTTGGGGCAGTCTAGAATTTTTTTTTTCAGGTGAAATTTTGAGAGGCATGTGGAATGTTAAAGGTAGGTTTATGGTTATTGTGTAATTAGACATAAAGATGAAAAAATAATTATACACAGAAATACATGCAATCGTGCACAAAGCATTTTGTATGTACGTATGAAGAATTGCAATTGAAATCAAAATGATGAAAATTGTTAGGAAGTTTAAAAATTATTGTACAAAAATATATCAAAATTGTTATAGACAAATAACAAAAGAGAATTTTGGTGAAATGGAGCATTCGGAATGGTTATTAACAAATGACCGTAATAATAGTGGACATTATAATATATATATTTTTGTTTGATCAGGCTTTTCAAATAATAAAACTGATTAAAATAAATCATGAATATCAGAAAAACAACTTTTTTTAACATTTCAGCAAATATTCTGAAGAACTGAACTAAAGAAAGTATCAATAAATTAGGTGAAATTATAAAGATAAAAAATTATCATCAGGCAATTTTTGTTAAGTGATTTTTAAAAAAAGACAATTTAAGCAATGTATCTTTTGATGACGGATTTTTTTACATATTTTTTATTTATTACAAAAAAGGAAAAATATGTAATTTTATGCTGAAAAAATATTTGAGTATATTTTGTTGAAATAAATAGTGTTATCTTAATGAGTAAATAATGGGATTTTTCTCAAGCCTGGGTGTTCTGTGATGTAATAATTGGGCTTCTTATCCTGTTGTGGTGCAAAAAAAGAAAGTGCCAGCGCAATAATGATAAATTTGTTGCAACAGAGGGGGAGAACATTTTCGAAAAGGGATTATGGAAGTCTAGGCATTAACATTCACCATTCTGCCAATGTTTGAACATCCACATTTCCTCAACTCTTCCCTCTGTTGACTTTTGTGAAGTAAAAGAGCTGAAACCTTTATACTCAAAATATTGTTAAAACATATATTATTCATAAAGTACAACATACTTTGGAAATATCTAAATAACACACAAGTGTTATACAAATAACACATTTTTTTAAGTGGGCAATAAAGATGTCGTTACAAAATTAGAAACAACTCATGCATATTATAAAACGATCAAATGTATTTTGATTAAAATTTGTAAGAAGCTAAAAAAGGTAAGCTATAATTTTTTAGGAGCCCTTAAAATCATTTTTTGGGTATAAAGAAAAGAAGGGCACGTCAAGAAAACATAAAAAAAGTAGCTGATGTTATTTTTTGCACCACAACAAGCTAAGAAACTTAATTGCGGTGGTGAATTACAACTCAAACACAAATGTTTGAAAAATACACATGTTTACTGAGATCTTACTGGGGATTGAACCCGAGACATTGATGCGCATTATTATTATTTTTAAAATACATAATATTATCAGCCCCTTTTAAATAACTGATTTGTGCTCCCGGTAAAGTTTGGTAGCACCAATTTACTTTCTAACAAATTATAAATATTGCAAACATTTGTCACTTTGCTTATTCTTATTTGTTTTACCAAAAACATAATATTGCAAGCTGTCTTACTGTAGTGTTAGCCAATAAACTCTGTTACTTGCGCACTGAAACATAAATGTCCAAGTGCCAGTTGCTTCAAGAAAACTTAAGTTACAAGTCAAATAAAGCTGACTTTTTGTCAAAATGGGCAGCATGAGACGCTTTTACTAATTTACTAATCATTATAATTTCTCTATCCACACCCAGTGGGGCAAAGCATACTGAATTGGAACTCCAACCGCAGCGTATGATCATTTTTGTTATATGAAGGATAAGGTTATCAGCCTTACGCTTCAGGTATTAGTGAAATATTGCGGTGTTCAATCACCATTAAAAGAAATATTTCACATCGACCCTGTCAAGAATTGAACCCGGGACCTCAAGAATAGTAGGCGAATGCGTAAACCATTACACAACGAGGCAGACTTATCCCACTCAATTTTTTTTCAGAATTTTACCCGAGAGTAGCCATCGAGTCGAAAATGCTTACCCAGGATTCTGGTTCTATTTCAAACACATAACTGTATTCTTTATCCGCTCAAACACGGAATAAGAACATACTCAAACAACCCATTTTTGGAAAAAATAACTTTGGATGAACTTAAACTAATTTTTTTTAATGGAAAAACAGAGAAGATGTATGACTTACTGATCGGGACTTTGGTCAGTATCAGACTCTTCCATGTCAGGCTTGTTTCGCCTCTTCTCATAAACTAGAATGATGGCACATAGCACAAATACTTCGGCGCAGATGCCCAGGAATGGCCACAGGGCAGCTAGTTTGTCTGGAAATATAAATAATAATAATATATCAAAATCATAATCATTAGCTTATCTGTTTGGTACGCGGTGTTACGATCAATATAGGTCTAATGGAGCGTATTTTTCTGTATGTTCCTAATGACTACCTTAGACATCCGCGGCTCAAGCTGTTTTATATTCCTGCTGCAGAACCAGCCTGCTAATGGTAATGCCAGTAGGAAGAGCAATATCTTTACTCAATAGTATCTCTTCGGATATCGACATCATTCATATTACTGAAAGAATGTTCAGAGGATAGTTTCCTTTTATTCTAATTACTGGGTTTTTTATTTTAACATTTTTTACATTAAAATTCTCTTGTTAACTTTTTTCATGTTATGTATGTACATATCTTCAAAATGTCTAGTTTATATTTGTAATTTAAGATAAAATGTATAAAGTGTCGCATAAATAAATGTATATTTTTATAATAAAATACTGTTTTATAATGGTTAGTAGAATCGTGCAGGCAAAAATCAGGGACAAAAATCAGAAGACACATCGTTAAGCTAGCTATTAATTTTTACCTGTGGACCTTGAAAATGTCGTCTTAAAATAGATTGCACCTAGCTAAAAATTCATCGAAACAAAACTGTAGTAGACTATAGGAACTGCTTTGTTACCAAAATGAAACATGTACTACTGTTATTATTTTGTTATGTTTACGATAAAGCATTAATTGTTCACTTACAGAGAAACAAGTATTGTCTGGAGGAACATTACACAGTGGCCATTCTTATTCTGTATGTTCTTACATACAGTCATTGTTCCTCTGGACAAAAAACCTTTTTTAAAATGTGTTTATTTCACAAAAACCAAAAGAATTAATGAAATAAAAATAGGAATGCAAAAGATCATTTGTTTGAGCTCCTTAAAATGTAATCTAATCAAATAGGTGAGCTTATGGTTAAGAAGAAAAAAAATGTTTACCAAAAACTGTAAAGTGTCCAGTGGAATATGTGTTGCCACTACAATAAATTATTGTACTTTATAATTTCAGTTCAAATGATAACATTGTTTGACATCAAGCTTTCGATATAAATATTTTACATATTCCGTTTTGGCGTTCTTAAGATTTACAAAAAATGAAAATTTTAAAGCCATTTTCTATTAACCATAAATAGCATTGGCTTGGTGAGAAAATGGGAAATGAATTGTGGTAGAGCGGGATTCGAACCTCGAACTTCTATGTCACTACTATGGGACCACAACTCGTCTCTAATTGAGTATAGGGCACTCACCCTTGACCCTGACAAAGGTCCCATCTCGTGTAGAGTTGACAAACTGGCTGGCAATGTTGGTCGCTCGGCAGTAATAATCTCCCCTGTCCTCGGGCGTGATCTCTGCCAGAGTCAGTATGGCATTCTTGACACCATTCTCATCAGTCAACGTTACCCGTTCCCTGCTCTCTGTGTATGTTTCGTTACCTGGAAATTCAAGGGTGGATGTGTTTATTATTTTATGAAAACATATTATTTTGAACATTTCATACAGGGATCTAATAGCGTATAAAATAATAAATAGTTAAACAATTAATATTTTACAGGAAAACATGGCCAGTTATTTAATTCTAGTATTTGAAATTTTCACAATAAAAATTAAAGAAAATGATGGTGGGCATGTGCTTGTTGATGTGTGATCGTGAGAATATGTGGGTCTATGTGCCCCCTGGCCTGTTGTTATCGAAGAGCGCTCGAATATTACATAATGTCAGTGATATTGCAATACATAGTGCCTCACTATTGATTTTATTTTTTTATGGGGGAACCTAAAAACTGTTGTTAATATATTATTTACGATTTAAAATAAATATATACGTAAATAATATACCTCTGATTAAATCAAACAAAAATACCTCTGGAGTATTAAAACAATTATCATTATGAAGGGTAAAAATATAGATAATTTAAAACTAACAGCTCTTAGTCCCTAGAATGAATTATTGTATTTTTTATTTATTTAATCACTGAAACTAATACGCCCATTAAAAAAAAAACAATACATATAAAATAACAACAATATAAAAAAAACATAACGTACAGTTCGTTCGCTAGGAGGAATTTATTGCACTAAAATCATTTACATAAAAAAAAATTAAATCACGTATTATTGCAATATATCCAACGATAAGTACAAGTACAAATTATATTACCAATGAATTAAAAAATACATTTATTGTTGGACAGTGTCAGAAAAAAAGTTCCCTTTATTATTGCCATAAATATTGTTTATGTAATTATACTAATTACTTTAGGAGAAAAGTACATGACAATATTTTTAAGTTTAACATTCTGGAAAATTCCTAAACTTTGTACAAAGTAACACAGCGTGATAGTGCATAATTACTCAGATAAACATGTTGACTGAAGAATTATTGTCATATGAGGTTTTAAACTTCAAGGTTACAAGTGAGAAGTGTTCAAATATTTACGCTTCATATACACATGGTTGAAAATTTGTGAGAGAAAAATTACATTGGAATTAACACGTTTTGCAGAAAACAGCAAACTACCACTAAATTAGTAGAGACGAGACACTTTATAAAAATAATAGAAATCCACAGAGTCAAAATCAGTGTAAAAGATTGTGTACTTCTGTTCTTAAGGATAATTACTCAATATCCTTTTTGAAATTATTTCTTAACACATTCGCAGACATGGATACTAATATGGACACATTTAAAAAAATTTTTTTTTTTAAATAAAAACCTTTATTAGCATAAATAAACAATACATTCAGTAAAGAAATGGAACACTTAAGGTTGAACTTGCCAAAAAAGAGTCTGGCTCTTGCGTTTGTTTATTTACGTATCATAACTCAACTTTTTGGAAGATTTCACTACCGATTGACCCGTAATTGATGGTTTGAAGTCAATCTTATTTGACTAACATACTGTAAGTAGGCGGCCTCCATGATGTAGTACCTAAGGCATTTGACTCACGCACAGAAGGCTTCGGGTTCGATTCCTAGTGAGAACACAAAAAATATGTTATTTTTTTCAAGTCTCAGTGTTCTGTGCTGTAATTCACCACTTTTATTGGGTCTTTTGGCCTGTTGCGGTGTAACAAAAAGAATATAAAATAATACTGGGGCACTTGCTGCTGACTGTTTTTTATAGGGACAGAATATCACCTCCTACCATATAATTTCTTATAAAATAAATAAGTTCTAATTCTCAAAGCACCCTCTTCATATTCATCCACAATTACTCTTTTTTCTCTAACTTATGTCTACACGACCGTGGAATCATCTCCCATCCACTTTCAAATATGTTACTACAGTATCTCCGTTTAAATCACATCTGAAGAAACATCTCCTTTCTCTTCCTAAATCTCTCCTCCTTTCCTCTATATTCCTTTTTCCCAGCGAGTAATTGATTTAGGTAATTTATATACAAATACAATTGTTTCTATTTTTGTATATCTTTAGTTTTTTCATTTTCTATTGAATATGTTTTGCTGTAACTTGAATTGTAAAAATAAAACTTTTATTTTACCGGTCGGTTGGAAAAAATTGCCATTTGGATATAAGCCCACCAATGTACAATTAACATTATGTACAAAAAGTTAAATAAAAAAACGAAATTACTTCAGTTTCACAAAAGTTATAGCCATTTCACTACCAATGTCTTTTGTGCTGATGGTTATCGCTGGCATAACCGCGAACGTGTTAAAAAGTGGAAAGGTCTGTTAGGTCGAATGGCCCTTACAAGGCAGATTGAATGAACCTTTCTGAAATTTCTAGATGCAGGTTCTGCAGTGCAGATGATGAAACACCTGTACATATGCTACGCGAATGTGATGTTTTATAAAACAAAAGAAGCCGCATCCTCGGATGGCCACTGGTTTAAACCTTAGAATGTTAAAGCACTCACCCTCTACCTAATAGCCAGATACTTTTAAGGATCTGGGCTCCGAGGGGGAGATTTAGCAATATGAGAATGCTCGCCCTCAACTTATTAGCCAGGCTCCTGGGCTTGGAGGGTGAGAACTAATTTACAGAGACCCGTCACAATTTCCACAGGTTGCAGTGACATCAGGAGCTTATATAGTACTGACCCCTATTCATAAGAATAAGAATAGATCGAATGTTTCAAGATAATGTTAATAATATATATCTGTAATTTAAAAACTAGTACGATAAAAAGGTGATTGTTCTATTGGCACGCTCACCAGTATTAATTTGTCTACAAAAATGAATACATCCATATTTATTATATTGAAGGCAAGCAGCTTTTGTTGGTGTGTCAAATAAATCAAGGTATGATATGTCTCTTTGGGTTGTGATAAATAAATAAGCTGTACGTAAGATATCCATAGTCAACTTGATAATGGGTTGGGGTTTGATATGCCGAAATGGGTCGTGATGAATTACAAGTTGTACGTAACAACAGTCCATTTGATGATGGACTCGGGTTTGATATGTTTACAGGTTTTGATAATTAAGCAAGTTGTACCTACGTACCGATGGTCTACTTGATATTATCGTGATAAATTGGCAAGTTGTATGTAGACACATTAATACCTATTGGAGAATTATCTCCACTTGATAATAGGCTTGGGTTTGATATATTATATCATCAAACCCTTATCAGCACATGGTGATGCAAAGGGCACTGTATTATTAAAATAAAATGCAGCATATCTCAATCATCAGTTAGAGGAAGGTAAGAACAGTAGTGATCATTCTTACTCTTTAAGTGCCAGTCCAGGAACAATGAAATACTGCAGTGTAGACCCATATTAAAACAATACATTGTTAGTCCACCCTGCCTGAAAGCGAACCTAGGACCTCAGGCGAACGTTCTCTATTCAATTTCCCTTGTCAGGATTTTTACCTGAGAGCAGCAACTCACTTCAGATTCTGGTTTACACACAGAACTGCGCCTGAACGCATCGAATGTTGCAGGTTGAGATAAATTACCAGGCGGTACGTACCGATGGTCCACTCGACAACGGGCTTGGGGTTGCCGGCGGCGCCACAATGCAGCTTGAGCTTCTCCCCCTCCACCACGCTGGTGTTGGGCGGCAGCTTGGCCGTGGGCTTGGCGACCACGTGGATGTCGGCAGTCATGTCTGCACTGGCGTTGGCTGGCCGGCACGTGTACACGCCCGCGTCGCCCTCCGCGGTGCGCTCGATCACCAGCTTGTTCTCGTTGGGGATCACCCGGTGGCGGCCCTGCAGGCTGCTCACCTCTGAAACTGGTTTCTCCTCTTTTAACCTGCAAAGAGAACGAGGTTTCATGAGTATGCCTGAATGTTTTCCTACTGATTGACAATATACGACGTAAACCTACGACTTATTATATACTTAATAAATGAATCAATACTTAATTGGTCAAATTCAATGGAAGCAGTAGAGTTAAAAATAATTGAAATCCCCATTTTCTGAAATTGAAGATAAATAAATCTACACTGATTTGAGTTTGTCCAAATGTTCGCAGTCAGGCTGGATTTCCTCCCCAGGGAGTTATTAAGATCTGAATTTGTTGCAACAGAGAGAGAAAACTTTGTTGAGAAGGGAATATGGAAATCTAGGCATTTACATGGCTCATGACCTTTGCCTGGTTTAAATGGTCACTTAACACACTGTGTAACATTCACCATTCTGCTTTTTTTTACACCCACATTTCCTCAACTCTTCCATCCGTTGACTTTTGTGAAGTAAAAGAGCAGAAACATTTATTTATGTGGGTGAGATTCTTTTGGCTGAATTATTTCACCTACTAGGCAACATATGAAAACTCTTTTCATTTTTATACTTCCTATGCTAGATAGTAAAATCAAAAATGTTTTGAGTATGTTCAAATGTTTGCAGACAGGCTGGATTTCCTCCTCAGGGAGTTATTAACAACTAAATTTGTTAAAACAGAGAGGGAAAACATTGTAGTGAAGGGAATATGAAAGTCTAACAATTTAAATTTGTTGCAACAGAGGGAAAACATTTTTGAGAAGAGAATATGGGAGTCTAGGCATTTACAGGGCTTATGACCTGTGATTGGCTGGTTTAAGTGGCCACTTTACTCACTGTTGAATTGAGATAAATGCTGCAATTAGATTTTTGACAAAAAAATAAAATATTTTGGGTATGTGGAGGGAGTGCTTTCACTGCCTGTATGCCTGAAAGTGCGAAGATGAAAAGAATAAAGACAATTTTTTTTAGTATGCTGATTAAAATATCAAGAAACTTGAGTAATATTTTTTCATTAACTTTGCCGTTACTGAATAATGAGTCAGTGAAAAAATCAGGTTTACGAAATCAAGTTTATTCCAGTTTAACTTCACCTAAATAGAGTTTAGGAGAACTTCAACCGAGCATGGTTAATCTTGAGATGATGCCAAAGGTAATGAAGGTGGTGTACTATATCTGTTGTAGTGATTTTTTGTACGTATCAAAACCAATTTTGCACATAAACAAATGGATAAAAACTATTTGGTAATTTAAAAAAAAACTTAATTATTTAATTATTTTTGTCTCGGTTTTGAAATGAATTTAAAAGGAAGTATCCCAGTTTAGTTAATTGTATGATTTAAATTTGTTAAAATATAATATATGTATTTAAAAAACGTGTAAAATATATAAACACATTAAATAATGAGTAAAATAAAAATTCAGTTTCTTCCCAATAAACGAACTATTGATTAAAAACATAAAAAAATATAAAATAAATATAATATTTGTAAAATGAATTAATTATCCCAGTACCTTAAAAATAGGTATTCAATATTTTTTATATCAATGGATAATTCTGCTGATCTTTGTAGATATGAGATAATCTCTTAAATATTTTTTTCCAAAACCTTGCAAATTGGGTATTGATACAACATAATATATTTGAGGGGAATTTCCAATAAACTTAACTTACTCTGAACCCGTAAACAGGGTACTAAATAAACATATGTCTGGAAAAAATTATCTTCACCTTACATAAATAGGACACTGGACAAACACATCTCTGAAGTGAATTTCCCCGGAACCTTGTAAATAGGATACTACATAAACACATCACTGAATGTGATGTCTTTTGAATCTAAGAAACAGGGTGAATAAAAAAAAGCTGATTGTTAAGGGATGTTTCATCTGAACCTCAGAAATATGGTACCTACTGAATAATAAACGCATTTTGGAAAAACATAGCCTCTAAAACTCCAAAATAAGGTAAATACTAAATTGTGATGGAGATAGTAATTTTCTTTGAGCCCATAATTTGACGTGAAAATTAACATCCCACGTGTCCGAACTGAACACGGATTTTCTAGTAAATCGGAGCAAGTTCACAGTTTCCCGATTGTGCCACTATTAGTGAAACCTTTAAGGTCAAACAGCGCTACGGCGGCACTACGCAGCACTGCACAGCGCGCCGCATTAACACGAAATATTATTTTCACTGTTTTGGATTAAACAAACAGCACTAAGGCAAAACAAAACTCAAACAAAATACAAACAAAATTTACAGCGAAATTTTGTCGTGCACCGCCACTGTACTGCGTTTGACATTTGTCCAAAATATTTTTGAAATCTTGTTTGTCTTCTTACCCTTACTATTGCCACTTTTTTGTACTATTTAATATGAGTGGATAAATATTTAAATAAGGAAAATATTACTTACCATTCTAATGTGTATGGTTTATCTGGTACAAATGTGACATTACAGCTGAGTACTAGGGGACCTCGAATGTCATATAATTTGTATGTTTCAAAGTCATAATTTGCTTTCACAGAACCTGGAAAGAAAGAAAAGATATTTTTATTACAAATAAAAATAAACTTAATAATAGGGAAAATAATACAAAATGTTTCGGGCAAATGCATAATAAAATGTGAAATTAAGTGTTCATAAATTTTAATAATTGAAGAAATGTCTAGAAAATATATGTTTTTACATTTTTTTTGGGAATATACCCATACATTTTTTAACGTAAAAAATAATGCGTCCGCACTAGAGCAGACAGTGCCGAGGACACTTGTAAGAATGCACATAGAAAACTTAATATATACTTAATTTATCTCTATACAGAGGTATATACTATACACATATAAAATATATAATAAATAATATATACAGGGTGTTCTTTAAACCCTGTCACATCCGAAACCAGGATGATCAGTATGGGCAAGAAGACATATTAGCATATTTAAAAAATATTTAGAACGAAGAAAATTTGAAAAACTAAAATATTAAAAAAAATAACAAATGGTTGCAGGAGAGAAGCGAGGGGGGCGCGGTGACGCGGTTGATGTATCAGGTGTATCAGACTCCCCCTCCCCCTCCTAGTTTCTCCCCCGCAGAAGTAAGCAACCATTTGTTTTTTTTTTTAATATTTTATTTTTTAAGATTTTAGTCGTTCTAAAAATATATTTTAATGTGCCAGTATGTCTTATTGCTCACACTGATCATCGTGGTTTCGGATGTGACAGGGTTTAAAGAACACCTGTATAAACATATATAAAACGTACATAAATCAAAACATAAGCTAAACGTTTCCGTAGTATTGTAGTGGAGCGGACATTTCAAAATTGGTTTTCCCGAATGACAATACATTTGACTTCTACCTACCTCGACTATGCATTTTTTAAAAGCCTTTTAACACTTTTTTCGTTACTAATAATTGGACAGTAGAAGCTGGTTATAAATTTGAATTGCATAATACTCGAGTCTATTTGACCGAAAGTGATTCAATAGAATCAAGTGGCTTTTTGAAATGTATTTTTGTACGATTTTTTTGATAAAACGGTGCACATGACCGATTAGAACAAAAATTCTTACATTTAATATTTATCCTCGCCAGAGAAGTACAATTGCAAGCGTAGATGCGAAAGATACTTAAATGGGAAAATGTCAAAAATCCGTATAAAACTGAGCGGAATTACAATATCCTCGATATATTTATTACATTCGCTTTGATATACAAAATGTCTACCGAATCAAATACGCACATCGAATAATCATAAATTGTACGAAGCCAATATTGGGATATTCGCAAGCAGAAAGATAATAAAGCCGGCCGCGTTATGTTTATAAAACGTTAAACAAAAACACTAATATTAGCTCCTAGTAAATACATATTGCGCTGCTCATTATGCAGTGGATTGTATGAAGCTATTTAAAGCGAGCGATAAATATCATTCGATAAACAATCAAATGTTAGTTTATGCTTATTTCATTTATTTATGTATATACTGTACATAAAATATACCAATAACATAACTTATACCTGCATAAAATTATGATTGTAGGTTTTAAAATACCGTCTTTATTTATTTCGTATTTGCTTATACAGAATCCTATGCGCGGAAATTGATCACTGCACAAATATTATTATCGCGAAAAAAGTCATAGATCAGACATTAATGATATGTTTTTGTTTACATAAATGCCTTCATTGTTGATACACAATGGCTAGTGATAATATTTTTTAATTATTATCTTTTATTTGAAATTTATTTATAAACCCTTACGGATTTTACATTAATTTAATATAATAATTTTTCATTTTAAATTTATATTATTTTTTTAATGATAATATTTTTGACATCTTAAAAGATTGTCCGAGTCTTTTGTTCAGTTTTGTCTGATGGTTAATTGTATAATTTCAGTCCCTGGTTTATTAGTCTCGACTGTCCTTGTCTCGTTTTAAAATGTTGTGTGATATTATTCTGATATTCTCGTATTGAAATCTAGACGAGGACGACCAAGGAAGACGTGGCATGATCAGATTAACCAAAATCTTAAGTCTGGTCATGTCAAAAGCAGACAGAACCGAAGGGCATGTATGACAAGATGTATGAATGTGGAAGAAGCTAGGAATATATGCCAGGATAGACGTGTGTGGCGTTCCATTCTCTCTGCCTACCCCTACGGAGAAATGGCGTGATGGTAGTAGTAGTAGTCGTATTGTATTTTTGTTTCAAATCTAAGTTTTTTGTCTAAAATTACATCAGTGGGTAATTCATGTCATTTAGATTTATTGTTCCCCAGTAGTTGCATATAATATATTTTAGTTTTTACATAGGTTTCATCATACATATGATTTTTTCCGTTTTTGGAACAAAATTTTTGATTTTGAAAAAAAGACTCGATAATGTTACTAAAGTAATTAATGATAAATACAACGAAATCGAATTTAACATAATTTTTGTTCAATAATAATTTAGTTAGTGAAATGACCATGTTCAGACATATGCAAAAGTGACGGAAAGATACAAAAAAAGATTTATATTATGGTAGCCGTCGAGTCAAAAACACTCGCCCAAGGTTCTGGTTTTGTTTTACATACAGAGCTGTTTTCTTCGTTCGCTTAAAAACGGATATAACAACTTAAGGGGAAAAAAAGTGGTCGCTGTAATCGTTAACAGTTTCGGGTTAGGAAAAGTCGGTATTATCGGAAGTTGTAAAATATTCCCACTATGTCCTGTTGGAGCCAAACGCCTTTGTAAACAAACGTAAACAGTTTACATAAACTGTTTCCAATTTGGACGACGATAGACTTAATATCGACATCAGTGCGGGGCTTAAAAGAGAACACAGAAAATAAACGATTCCTTGCTCTGTTTCCAAAGGCGATTTTTCAAAATGAATTCTTTAGCGTAGGCAAAAACAGTTTTACGAGATTACCTACGTCGACTACAAATTGGAAAAAGTAAAAACTACATAAACAAAACATACTGTAACCATCGGGTTATTAAGCGTATATTTGACCGGTCTGCTAAACTATTTATTTGAATTTTATCTCGGAAATCCACATATTTATACAATATTCTGAAAAATACTTATGCAAACACACAATCGATAACAGGTCTTAAACTAAAGAAAGAAATCTACATAATACTATTGAAAGGAAACTGATTAGATTGAGGAAGGATAGATATAAATGTATTGAATTAACATACTACAACAGACATGAAGAACATTTTACAGAAGGGAATATAGAAGTCAAGACATCCACAGGGCTTATGACCTGTCATTGGGTGTGTAACATTCACCATTCTGCCTATATTTGAGCATCTATATTCTTTCGACTTTCTCGAGTTTGTTTTTTTTTTGGTATAACGTTAATTTCAGCGATTATTATGTAATTTGTATCGTCAATATAATTGAATTTATCATTATACCGATAGTACGAAATCTCCCGTTTACACAGACATTGCGTCAACTAATTATTTAAAACAAACTACAATATCTAGAATATGCGAGCAATATAACTATAAATTTACCGAGGCTAAGACCGAGAATACTGCCCCACACCCGGGAGTGCATAGGCGAGTATGGGGCGGATTAGCGATGTATAAATTAGTTTCTTGACTCGGGGGTGCATTGGGGATTTTTTTGAATATGGGGCTTATGGCTGCCATGGCTGCGAGGGTTTTGGATTTTACGATGTTAAGGTGGGAATTCTAGTTTAGTCTCGCGTCGAGATTTAGGCCGAGGTATTTAACCTCGCGGTTCCATTCGATGTTTTGGGTGCCCATGACGAATTTCGCCTTGGGAGTAGGGATGTGGTTTTTTGTGAAAAAGATGGTCTCAGTCTTGGTCTCATTTAATTTCAGTTTGGAATTCAACCATAAACAAGTACCTAGGTACCTACTTGAATTCAATATAAACAATTTTTAGTTTTGGAATTCAATCACAAACAAGTACCTAGGTACCTACTTATCAATGAAAAGTATTTTGCCAACGTTCAGGCAGGACAACGTCTGTCGGGTCCGCTAGTTATTTATATATTTCATGTTCATATTACGAAGACATTAGTTTCACCTATATAGTAAGTATTTTAATATAGACATCAATCGACCAACGCTCCCATATATTTAAGGGTAATTATAATTAGTATTGTGAACGTGCCCCACGTAAAGAAATTAATCAAGTCAATATGGCTCGCGTTAGTTTTCGCTCGAGTTTTTCTTTGTTTAATGTCATGTTTGATCTAACGTCCGTCGGCCGACTGACCTAAATGCAGAAAGATCATAACACGACACATTTTCATCAAAATAATTGTTTCCATCGTACTAACTGCGTGTTATAGGTTGAACGTGAAAAATTAAGACTCAAATGATCACATAACGCTTCAAAGAGTTCACTATGGTGTCATAATAATAAATTGGAAGATATATTGAACACTGAAAAGGTTCCTTCTTATAATTCTGTAGCTGCGGACTGTTTCATGAAAGGCGCTGTTTCTCCATAGAGATTTATTTTTGGAAGATTTAAGGATACTCGGGAGGGGTTTGGTGTTGGTTTGGTGTGTTGTTTCGGGAGCTAGGCAAGCAAGGCAGCAGCAGGAAAAGGTAAGAGCAGCAAGAGGAAGATAGGCTATTTCACTGCCTCATATAGCCTTTTAAATAATGAAGTCGTATTTTGTTATAACAAGCATAAATTATATGATTTACAAATTATTGAAAATAGATTATTAAACAGTGAATATTTACATATATTTTATTATTGATTAGTATAGTTACATAAAATGATACATGTTTTTTTTCTATTACAATCTACTTTTATATATTTAGTTAATTGTGAAAATTGTAACTTTTCAAAAAAGAGACTAGCGATTGTGCCTGGAGAGTGACTTACACTGTTATAGTTATTTAGTAATTTTACATGTTTGTTTTTTTTTAAAAGAAGAAATATTTGCGTCCTTATGATTTACCCAAATATTTAATTTTAAGGGCCATTTTCAATGAGTTGTAAATAACTCACTATTAGAAAACGGAAATCAAGTTGGGGTAGAGTGGGACTCAAACCACGGGGCTTTGGTACGTGAGTCCGAGTTACTAGCCACGGAACCACAACCCAATGTTGATTTTTTGTTTTTAAATACCAGTATTTCTAAATATCCCATCTTTTGCTTAATGTAACACGACGTTACAACACGTTTCCATATGGATTTTAAAGCACAGCCTTTTAACGGTTTTTAAAAAAAACGAAACAAATATCGTTTTTTAAACATGCAGAAAATAGAACAAGGACATGGAAAATCCCAAATATTGGAAAAAAGTTTAGTTTTATTGGAGTTGATATGTTTCGCAGGGGACAAAGAGGTTATGAAATTAAATTTGCTAAACACTATAATAGCTGTGAACATGTTAAGAGATACAGCGTGCTCGGGGAATTAGCATCTCCTGGAATTAATGCGTCATTATAAATGACGCCAATGCGACGGGACGGATAAACATAGTTAGATGTAATATGATAGAAAATAATATGAAACTGCAAATAGACGATGTACGTTACTTCTCTGTTCTGAGCGATGCCGATGGACAGTCTTCCGAGTTTGTCCAATTCCTCGGAGACGTTTTCTGGATTTAACGTTTGAGAAATTTTTTCACCTAATCTAATTCAAATCTGTCGAGCGCTTAGTAAGAAGAGCACTCAGCATCCCACCTAAGCCTAGAGGTCAAGGCAGACCCCCGGCAACGCGGTGGTCTAATATTGAGGAGGTGGCGGCACAAGATGTTCGCGTTGTGACAACCCAGGACAGAAGATCCTCGCGTTTGCGTACAAGGAAGCCCGACTGGATGTACCGGGTTATAGGGGCAGGAAGAAGAAGTAGATTACAAATTAAGTCCAGAGCTTGCCTACAATGATTTAGACACACTGAAAATGTCGTTAATAAGAACATTGTTGCAAAATAAGTAGTCAATATTTATAATAAAGATAATAACTTAACGGAAAAGATAAGATTGAAATATAATGATAAGAAAAAAATAAGATTTGTGGAAAAGTTAATATGTTTTCAGGCTTCAATAAAATAAGTAACAGTTGTTTATTTTAGTACGATCTACAAAGATTTGGACATATAAAAAGGTAATGTTGATAAAAACATCTGGTCTTAAAATTATCTCTAAAATTGAAAACGTTAAATTTTGGGCTTTCACTAGTTAGATGAAATAGTTAAAAAAAATCTCACCCACATAAAAGTTTAAGCTGTATTAATTTACAAAAATGGGAGAAATAATTATGTATATTCAAACATGTTGATGTTACAAGTGTGTAAAGTGACCACTTATACAAACCAAAGAAAGGTCCTGTAAATGCCAAGACATCCATACCATATTCCCATGTCGGAAATATTTCTTGGTCATTATTGAGATATAAATATATGTGGACATTGGAGTTAAAGCGACAATTATTTTAGAAACACCGCTAGTAACTTATTTTTTCCTTTCAATAATGGATAAACCTTGAAATCAATGCGAAAATAAATATATCGAGACAATGATTGATGTTAGGAATTCGAAAACATCAAAGAGACATAACATTTAATTGAGAATAAATAAATCGACCGCAAAGCATAAAAATATTCAAGGTATTTTATTTTTATGCCGAAAACGTGGTACAACGCTCTTTCGGAAAAATAAAATTTATATTAAATGGGTGGAAAACTCACAGAACTCCAGTCCATAAAAGTAAATAAATAAAAACACACGTTTCTTAATTTCACCAGCATTGATTCATTTTTGTTCATCAGATTTAAAGAAAACAAACATGTTACCTTAGGTTTTTCTGTGAATAAGTATTTTTAAGCATTAAATAAATTATTAAGTTAATTCGTTAAATCTCACATAAATAAAAGTTTAAGTTCTTTTACGTTAAGAAAATCAACAGTGAAAGCACTACCTCCACATCCGAATACCGTTTTATGACCAAGGGTCTTCATATTAAAAAAAAAAAAAATTGAAAAGTTTTAAATCGAACAGTAAGAAAATTAATTATCTAAATAGAAATGTTAATAAGTCATTGAAAGTAGGTATCACTGAGGTAAAAAAAACCCAAATATGTCAAGCTACAATCGCCAAAACATCGCGACCGACAGGAGCAATGTTTTATGTGAGACTATTTTTTCTTCTTAAATAATAAGGAATATAGTTTCGAGAACTAATTTTTGTTTTGAATTTAATTACATTAATATCAAACCAAAACCGGGTTCAATTGTCAAAGTATATTCCTTGTCAATTGAGAGTAAGAAGCGTTCTCCTGTAAAATACAGTTTTTGTCGGTTACGATGTTTTAGCGATCGTGGCTCGATGTGTTTACATAAAAATATATATATAATACTTATTTTCAATACGTAATATTGAAAATAACACTAATCGACAAAATTGAACTATTTGAATGATACAAGAACTAAATAAGGTGATTCTTACATATTTTTTCGTTTTCCAAACGTAAGGTTTGAGTAAAACGCGTTATAAATGTCAGAAATGATATATTTTAAGAAATAATGTAGGTACATAATATCATGGTTTATTTACGAAACATATTTTCATTAGATTTTCATGTATTTTATTGCTGGCTTGTCTTTTTTAAAGTCCTAATAG
This sequence comes from Micrasema longulum, assembly GCF_059751315.1. Classification (NCBI taxonomy): domain Eukaryota; kingdom Metazoa; phylum Arthropoda; class Insecta; order Trichoptera; family Brachycentridae; genus Micrasema; species Micrasema longulum. The sequence goes on from NW_028278294.1 coordinate 267,466, forward strand.
TAGTTTGCAAAAATGTACTCGTTCTATCTAACAAATTTTCCTTGCAGGGCGATTCAAAGTGGCTGAAATCTCTCTACACGTGGTTTCCAACAGCAGTTACGGGGCCTAAACTTTATCCCAATTTACAAATTTACATCTGAAGTACAGTTCAGAGCCTTTTTTAATAATTTGGGTTATTTTTGTTTTTGAGGCTTGAAAGCCATTTCTCCACACACGTAATAAAAGTTTTCTGGACTATTCACACAGTCGCGTGGCATTGGTAAGTTGAACAATCAATTGTACAAGTAAAGTGGCAATAACAGGTCAAAAGCCCTGTAGATGCCTAAACTTCTATATACCCTTCTCTAAAATGTTCTTCACCTGTGTTGTAATATGTTAACTATATAGGAATGTTATTTTAAACTGCGCGCAGAATCCAATGCCGTTCGACTGGCCACAATAACATAAAACTCTTTTTTTTATTTTATTTTTTTCATCAATATATTTTCATAAATGGTAAATGTTTTTTTATTCTAATACAAGTCTACTTTTACACATCTAGTAAATGTTATAACTATAACGCTCCAAAAAAAGAGACTAACTCTTGTGCTCGGAGAGTGACTTAAACTGTTATAGTTATTTATTTATTAGAATTTATATAATTTTGAATATACGAGTACGTCAGAAAAAAACAAAAACTTATAGGATATAAAAAGAAAAACATAAAATAATAATACATTAATACTAATTAAAATAGAATGCAGTACAGTCTTTAAAAGTATATTTTAAATATGTAAATACACATCTACTGTATTTCTTATTTTACGTGAATTTTATTCAACCGATTGTTTATTTGTACGCCAAAAACATGCGTAGCTTGCTGGATTGCGATTGAGATTGGAATTGATGAATACATGCAGTTTTTTTATTTCTTTCCCACATTATTTATTTTTTGACCAATGCAAGTCTACCCCCACCCCCCTTAATTTCCCTCGCCACATTTTCACAAACTTCTCGCAACGAACAATAATCGATTCCGGGAGATTTTAGCTGCGTTCAGGGAGTCGGGAGATAAGAAGAATTAATAGCATATTTCCGGGAGAATCCCGGAATTCCGAGAGGGATGGCAATCGTAACCAATTTTCATGGATTCTGCGACAATCGTGGTTGGACGCAATAAATAATTAATCATGATCCAGTGAATTTCTCATATCTCCCAGAGTTTGTAATTTCCTTCCGGAGTACAATAGCGTTTCATACATAAGGTTGCTTACTACAGGAGATAAAAATATGGTTTTAAAAAGATCCATTTAACTGTGTGATGTTACAAGATCTTTTATTTCCCGAAACAGATTAACATTAGACCTAATTTCCATACACCGAGGGAGTGAGTTCGGCTAAGTCGAAGCGTCCGCTTTCGTAAGTTTCGACAGCCGATCGGAAATCGAGGGGGGGGGGTTAAAAACCGAAAGGCGGAAAATTACTTGGAACCGAGTCAAAATGTCAGTCGACCGGCGAACAGAGGCGACCAACAAAAAAGGCGAATTGACTTGTAAACTAAATTTTACCGGCGGTTGAACGTGTTTTTTGTTTCGTGGAACTAAAAACAGATAATATAATGTTAAGTAAAAGTTATCGAAATCTTTTGTCGCGAATGTAGAGATATATGATACCGTGGGGAAATAAACAAAAAGAACTGCTTGATTTATGCTTTGACGCGATGGTATTGTTTCGGAAAAATACAATCCTTTGTTAAACTTTGGAGGAAAAGAATTCTATGCACGTTTTGATTCATACCATTTAAATGAAAAAAAAAGACATTTTAACAACCCCGTTAGGGTTATATGAACATATTTTATGTCAAGTCATGTTTTGTCTCGTCAGGGATGCTATTCTGAACCACTCTCGTGGCACAAGAAAACAGTTTTTCTCGTGTATTTTGCACGTAAATACACGAGATAATACGGCCACGAGAGCGTTTGGAATACCAGCCCTGGTAAGCGTAGTTATCTAGTGCTTCTGATTTTAAATACGTTTCCAGTATAAGTTTTCAAGTAGTCAGGTAAGTCATTGTAAGGATGAAGTCCATTGGATAGTTTGTCCTTGCTTTATTAATGTGATAGATCTATGGTATTATAATTTTGTAACAAAACGTGTTTGAATTTAGACTTAATGGGTTACTTAAATTATAACATGCTTTAAATATAATGAATATACGCTGATCTGCAGAATGACAAGTAGAATTCAAGAAGAAGTGCCATGTTTAGAAAAGTAATTTAGATATTCAATATCGGTAAAGATATAATATAGATACAATAAATATTTAAATATTATATAAGTAAATTAACTAATAAAATAAATAACATTTTCGATTTGGTGACTTAATTTGCACCGTTCCATTCATGTAAGATCGACCCGCCAAATTCGAAGTATTTGAGTGAGTAGGGTAGTTGTAGTGTTTGCTGACTAGTTATCTCTGGGGGTGCCGATAAAGGGACGGAGTTGGGTAGAAGGAAGTCCCGCCTAAGTCTACAGAGGGTCAATGGGCATTCTCGGTAACCCGTTTAAAATACAGCAAGATCACTATTCAAATCGACAATTGCTTCGTGTATTGAAAGTTTCACAACCAACTTTTGGAATATTCATTCATTGATCAATTTAAACACGTTTGACCGAGAATACAGATATTAATAAATGTTTTGTAGTTCAAAACTTATGACCTACTGATTTAATACGAGATTTATTTTATAATATTTTATTAGGGAATCATGCAATGCGGTCCGACGTTTCTTCATAAAAACGTATTCCCGTACTCTATACTTCCTTCCTGGATAATGGCACTAGAGCGATGTTTTTTTTACATCCCATAGATATTTACCGTTGGCGTGTCCCTATAATTGAAAAAAAAAGTCTTTTATAGGATCTAGGACCATCGAAAGACCCTTAAAAGCGCTCAGATTTATATGACGTCTTTGGACGTACGGTACACACATATGATAAATATTTTAGAAAAAAGCAAACCGTGACGACACAATTTATTCTAGATACTTTTACTTTTAAAAAAAATCGATTCAGTTTTGGGATGCGAAAAACGTTTATCTTGTACTGAAAGGCGGCCATACGCTACAAAAACGCAGTTTAGAACATTTACTATAGATTTGATTGATTTCCAGTGAGATCACGATAATTAAAATCGACACCGGAAAGGAAAAAGTTACTAAACGGCATGTAGCCACTTTACAGAGGAGCCAATTAGATTTTTTATAATTGATTAAGAATCCCATATTTTAAATTTTTATTTAAATTCTGTGTGATTTCAATTATGTTATCACGCCAAAATAATACGATGTGTATGAGATTATTTTATTAATTAAAAAAAAAAAAACAAAAAACTTAAATTGGATCTTCTGTAAAGTTGCTAAAAGTAAGTAAGTAAGTTCCTTTCCAGCATTGAAATGTGATTTTACTTAAGTGTTCTGTGCAGTCGATTGTTACAGTTCAAAAAAGTAATTATTGAAATTATTTTTATCATTAGGCAGACCATAAATAAATACATTTTTCAGAGGCGTAGTAATTTAGTAAATTAATTTTGACGTTATAAAACGCGTTTACTTGAGGTGACTGCTTGGAAATTTTCATAATGGAAAAGGTATTATAATAATGATCAAAAGATGAACGTTTCAGAAAAACATTCGGGAACGTTTGTGTTTTTTTTCTTTCCAGGGTGACAGCGTCCATTCGGGGTATGAACGTCACAAAAAGCCGGAAGCATGGAGGAAGCGGAGGATATGGCTGTCCGTTACGAGGGTGATGTATGGGACGCGGAAATATTAATTACAACAAAGGGAAAATAGCCGTCTTTTATCGTGAAAGTTAATAAAAATTCTTAATGGAAAAAGTAAGGAAAAAAGCATGTTAAAAAGAAGTGAAGGGGAAATATTATCTTGCGGTTAAGACACAAAGCTAACGGAATATCTGAGATAATACCACGGGGTAATTATTGCAACTAAATTTTGAGCATTTTTGAGTTACCAACTACATATTAGTTTCTTCCTCCATGAATGCTACAAATAGACAAGTCTTGATTCATTCAAATCATATTATGATTATTTGAATGCATAACTTGTCTATTAATAGTATTTATGGAGGATAAAACAATGTGTTTTAGTGGGTAACTCACAAATGCTGATTTATAAGCTATCTAGTTGTAGTTTGGCAAAAATTGTAGCATTTCTTGATTGTTTTAGTTACGCGGAAGGTAGGGCATTAGGTGCCAATCCAGGAACCATGAAATACTTTTTATGAAGTTATTCTGTGTCCGGAGGGGTAAAGAACACAGAGATATGTCGGCCTCGTAGCGCAGTGGCTGGCGCGTTTGCCTATCATTCGTGAGGTCCCAGGTTCGATTTCTGTCAGGGTGGACGTGAAATATTGGTTTCAAAGTTTGTTTAAATTCAATATTTCATTATTCCCGGACGGCACAAAGTCGAGGACTGATAACCGTACCTTCATGAAATACATGATCGAAATACGCTGCATTTGGTTTGCTAATAAAGTGCCCTATGCACTACTGGGTGCGGAAAAGGGAATGATGGTGATGACGATGTGTGGACCCGATTACAATGGGAAGTTAACAGAGTTATCTTGGATTGTCTATAAAGTAAAATCGTATTTTCTATAAGAAAATGTGTGTATTTGTTAGAAAATTTGAAGTATTTTCGCCGTTAACCTGTAATTGAACATGTTTAAAAAACAGTTTTATATGGATATTTAATTTAAAATACACAATTGAAGATAACTCTGTTAACTTCCCGCCGGAATACGGACTCTAAGTCGAAATCTGATCAGTTTTTTATCCGCATTAAACAATTTTAAGTTTAAATAACGCTGTATCGTTAGCGAGATGGGGAATATAGGCGATAGGGTAGTTCCGCGGTAGACAAAGGTGTTCTCAATTCTCGTTGTTTACAGCAAGCTGGACAAACAATGCTTCATCGACAGGGAACAAAGTTACGTATCTCGGTGTTCCGACACGGACAAGAACAAGAACAAGAACAAGAATTGTTTTCTGCTGTCTTTACAAATGCAATGTTACATCGAGCGTAGTTATAAACATAGGTATAATATATATAATATTAGCTGTTTCATTTGCAGGAGGCGAAAACAGCGTTAGAAATTAAAAAAATTAGAATGTACGTAGCTTGAATGCTGTCGAATTGCGAAATCAAATGTGAGCTAAGCGTATAATATAATATCGGTGCACAAAATATCGACATCCGCGCAGAATGCAAGGCTGGATTACGTGCATTATCGACAGAATTAAAAGGATGCTGCGTTGGTTTGGACACGTAGAACGAATGAACAGCGAGAGAACTGTACAGAACTTAGACCTTCTAAACCTTAAAGTAATAACACTCTAATAAAATCATTTTATGATTCAACAATATTTTGAGTTTGTCCAAATTTTTGTAGACAAGGACTGGATTCAACTCCCTGGGGAGCTGTTTATATTAACATATTACAACAGAGATGAAGAACATTTAAGAAAAGGTAATATAGAAGTCTAGGCATCTACAGGACTGTAGATGCCTATCTATGTTAATATAAACAGCTCCCCAGGGAGTTGAATCCAGTCCTTGTCTACAAAAATTTGGACAAACTCAAAATATTGTTGATAAATTACCTGGTCCATGAAGAAGTATAGAAATTGAAAAAATAACATTTTCAGGCGTTGCCTAGTATGCAGGTGAAATAATTCAATTAGATGAATCTCACCTGCATAAATAAAGGTTTCAGCTCTTTAACTTCACAAACATCAACAGATGAAAGAATTGAAGGAATATAGATGTTCAAATATAGGCAGAATGGTGAATGTTACACAGTGCGTAAAGTGGCCACTTAAACCAGCCATTGACAGGTCATAAGTCCTGTAGATGCCTAGACTTCTATATTACCTTTTCTTAAATGTTCTTCATCTCTGTTGTAATATGTTGACATTTTATGATTATTAACCACGGAGTTAGCTACATATTACATTAATACGATGGGCTGTAGGTACTCGGGTCGAGAATTGCAAGGGCAAACCGAAACCGTCCGTTACACGTTTGTAATTAATCTAAAAACCAAACCGAAAATTCGGAACGCGTTTGTTCTATACGATAGAGCTAAAGGGCTTCTCTAGTCAATTATTACTCCGAGTTTTAAACTGTGTGTAGAGTAATAAATAATTATACAGATAAGAAATTAATTGATATAAAATAAGAGATATTGTAATGCATGTTCTTGTAAAGCTTGTTATCTTAAATTCTTGGTGGAAGTTCATTGTAATTTATGACATAAATAGAAGACGAGAAAATGCTTAAATCCATATAATAAAAATACTAGTCTCGAAGATATCCCGAAAGCGATCAAACCCGTCACTGGATAATCCAAATTCTCGAGTTTTAATATCATTAGTCTTTTATTGATATAATAAAAAACTTGTTCAAGTAGCTGTAAGATTTTTTAAAGAAGAAAACTTATAAAACAAACAAAACATTTTAAATTTTAAAGAAAGGAATCCGATTCGATAAGACGGCGGATTCGTGATACTCGTATTATAAGCGGACAAAGCAAATGAAATTCAGAAGCCATACAATGACGGAAAAGGAAAACAAAGAAAAGTAAAGATGAAATGAAATTTTTAAGAGTTGGATGCACCAAAATAAAGCAGTCGTTGCATCGAGTGACGTCACAATAGAACATGTACACGTTTTGAGACAGTGATAGTAAAAAGAAATGGAATATAAAAATGTGTGTGTGAGAATAATATTTGGCGTGGTTAGCGTCTTGGGCATGATGCCCAGATATCTAGAGTTTCCGTTCTTGCATACCGGCTAAATGTTTTGTGAACAGGGATGGATAATATACAGCTCAACCCTTTACAGGACACCTAGAATGAAGTGGTACATAAATATACCACCAGAATGAGGAACTTCAGCCATACGGGAAATTGGATACAAAAAATATTTTCTTGCATGTGGTAAACATTAGAGCATTAAATTGAACAGCAAAATTTCTTAAAAATGTACGATTTTTAAAAAAAAAATATAAACGCACTACTTTATTTACTTATTTATGCTTTATTAAGTTAGTTCATAACATCTTAAGAACTTTTAATAATTTTAATAATAATATAATTTTAAATATTTCGATTTTTTAAATTATTTACGCTGCATTTTTTAATGTATATATATAATACGCCTCTAATCGTTGGCGAGTGATTTTGGGGTATACCAATGTTATTTGATATTTTAATTATTATTTCAATAATCCATCAAAAAAATAAATCTAATATATACAAAGTAACAAAATATTTTTTTTTATTTAATTAATTTTTTTGTGAATGTAGCCACTCCACTGGCCCATAGGCATATTCCGGAGTGCCAAATGTATTATTTTATTTATGCTCATGTGTACATATTGTGACGGGTGAAGTGTGTAAAAAAAATTAGAGTAATAATACGCAACTCATAGAGTCGCCCGTACGAACCAAAAACATTAAATGATTATTAACTACGAAGTTAGCTACAGTTTACAGCAATGCAAAACAGAAAAAAACCAAACCAAAATTTCGGAACGCTTTTGTTCTATGTAATACAGCAAAAGCTCTTCTCTATAAGCGGTAGCGAATAATTACTCAAAGAGGTAAAAAACAAGGGATGAACCTAATATAATAGAAAAAATCTAAGTGCCCACCTAAAAGGCTAAGAAATTTGATAAAAAATTAAACTTGATAAAAATTAAATTAAACAAAATATTTTTTTTTTCGTTATTAGATTTCTCCAGCCAATCCCCTCTAATGAAATAAATAATATAAGTCGTTTCCTGCATAAAACTGTACCTAATTATAGTCAAAATGTTATTTTTAATATATTATCCCGGGCTGGTATTCTGAACGCTCTCGCGGGAGTAGGGAACGCGTTGATAGCACGTAATTTACGTATTAATTATGCAGTGGCAACGGTTTACCTACCCCCGCGAGAGCGTTCAGAACAGCACGTCTATGCTGATGCAATTTAATTGCGGGTAAAAATAATATGGAATCTTTAAAATAAAAAGTAACAGATATGGTGGAAAAGACGTACCGGGTTTGAATTTTGTTACTATGATTTTCCAGGTACACATGCCACTTAAGAGCATATTAACTACAGGTAGGTTATAAAAACCACATATATAACAAGAGTACGGTGCAACAACCGTATTAATAATTCAGACGCAGAACACAAAAATGAAAACATAAAATTCAAGACTAGTAAATTTTATCGCGAAAATAAAATAGCTTTCACAATATCGGCGTAGCAACTTTCTTAGATGGAAAACATACAACCAGTTATAAAATTTTTCATCTATCCCGAAAATAAAACTTTTTACGATGAAACAAAAAACTACGCCTAGTTCTGAAGGGTCAAATTACTTTGTAAATGAGTCGTCTGTTTGTAAATGAGTAATATTATTTTATATTCAAATATACACTGACGCACAATAAATAGATATGGATCATAGATATAACGAATATTGTGTTGCTCTCAACTAACAACAAAAAGAGAAAACATATCACGATCAGGGCTTCCAGTCTCGTCACAAATTTGAGTCTCTAGACTAAGACGAGACTCTGAGACTGAGTCTCTAAATTTCGAAACTTTTCATGGCATACTTTAAATGAAACTTTTTATTAAAATAAGTACAAAACATACTAACCAACTATCCCCATATCTCTAACCAGGTCACAATAGCTTAAATAAAATAACATAAGATAAAAATCTTCTTAAATCAACAACTAGTTGAGGGTGAAGTCGGCTAGCAACCAGCGGACATCATGCTCCAGACATACCCAAGAGAAAGTACGTGCAGCTTTAGCATGCATTCGAGCAGTGCGTCACTGATCCAGCCTCTAATTGAAAAATGACAATTTCTACCTGGCGAGTGAGGTTTTTGCTTTGGATTGCCTGTGTTACCTCTGAGATTGTAAAATTCGACTTTAATTTTCATAATTATATTATATAATATGGGTTCGAACCGTAAGTAGGGTCGCAGTGAGTTACATCTTGCTGGAGGGTGTGATTATATTAAATGCTGCGAATGCCCAGTTGCATTCCACCGGCAACACTACTGACTAGTCCAACTCGTCACAGCAGATAACGAGAGGATGAAATATGAGTTTCTGGCGCCTCCAAACCAGAACCAACCAGCTAAGGGAAAGTAACCCCTACAGAAAAATCCACCAGAGAAGGCAACGGGAAACCACCCTGCTCATCTTTTCCCAGGAATCACTATGGCAAGTATATCCAACAAGCAGTTGTCCTGGCTTCGGAGTAGCGCAGGACCGAGATGCGTTCGCTGTAGTGATCGCCAACGTCGGAGGGACCGGATAAGGCACCGCAAGAAGAATATGATATTGTCATCGTTATATTTAAAAAAAAATAGCATGTAAATTACGTGCTAGCAACGCGTTCTTTACCTCCCAGAGAACGTTTATAATCATACTGGTGGTCTGGAAATTTCGATATCAGCATCTCGAGTCTCGATGTTGAAAATGTCTCGAATGAAAGCCCTAATCGCGATACATATACATGTCATATTGACTTATTGAAAACGGTCAAAATTTAAAAAAATGTACGCGCGTTAGTCTACCATGCTTGAGGTCCTAGGTTCATTGTTAAAATTTTAAAAGGAATAGTAATGTCATGCTATTTTTTACAGTTTCCTTTTTTTTTTTTTTAAAAACCCGGATTGTTTTTTATGGAAGAAAACATATCCCAGTGTAAAGAGGTTATAGTGTATGCAGAACTTATAAATTTATCGGTATCATATCATGGGTAAAAAGCGTTCTTATTTCGAATTAACGGAAGTAACTTTCCATAGATTTGTGGAAAAGAGTTGGTCATAAAGAAAATGACTTGACACGTTTTCCAAATTTCTGAAGTTACGTTTGGGGAGGGAAAGGAGAATTTTCATGAAAAATGTATGAGGACGGAATCTAGTATGTATGACTCATAAATCTTTAATGCTTTTTTTTTTAAATCAACCGGAACCAAAAGAGGAGAAACTCTCTTTCCGTATTTTGAGTACGTCCAAGTTTACGTCCTAAATTTAGCCATTGAAATAGAATAAAATAAGTAGGTCTTAACTCTTAACATTTACAGGACTCATGATCTGTTTGTTCATAGAATGGTGCATAGAGCACTGCATTGATACACTAATTAGAGCGGATCTTGATCATTTTTGTTACGTGAAAGTAAGATGATCAGTCTTACGCTTCAGGTACCAGTCCAGGGACTATGAAATATTCAAATGAGAAAACACCCTTTTAAATAAATATTTTATATCAACCATGTCGGGAATCGAACCCGAGACCTTTTGCGTAGTAGGCAAACGCGCTGACCATTACACCACGAGGACGACATTTGTATTAATGGTTGTTTAATACTTCGATATTTCACTGTTTCTAGACTGGTATTTGAAGAGTAAGACTGATAACATTATCTTCAATGTAACAAAAATTATGATGGTGATGACCTGTCTTAAACCATTAAACTAGCTATCATTTTAATTTTCAAATATTTATATACATAGCATAAATCAGTTATTTAAATATTGCTTCATGAGAGTAAAATACAGGTTTTTTTTATTTATGGTAAAATTAGCTACGTACTATTCAGCCGTTTTACTGGAATGAAAAATATTATTATAATTACTAGTATACTATCATTAACGATTTGAAGTACCAAAAATATGTAATAAGTATGGTAATAGAAATTTCAAATATTTAGTACCTAGCATTTTTATTAATTGCTGAAAGAACTTAAATTTAACTCACACTGTAACAAGAGAAAAATAAGAGAGTGGCTACTCGATCAAAAGTTTATATATGAATAGTAGCTGATGAGTAAGTATTTTAATTTTTTATATATTTTCTTGTATTAAAAAAATAAATTTAAATATTATTATTTATATTTACATGTATATTCTGATCTTTCCGGCTGTTAATTTATATCTGTTATTTATTGTTTTTATAAATGTAAATAATATTATTTAAGTTAGGCTAAATATAATCTCCACCAACAAGCTACAGAAAGTGGCTTGGTGGGATTTTAGTTTTAGTAAAAATATAACAATTGATGTTTTAAAAAAATGGTGAAAATGTAAACTTATATTATTTAAGTAAAAAAAAGTAAATGGTTTGAATATTTAAATATTTGGGAAAAAAACGATAACTCAATATTTATTTCCGTCGATTAAAAAAAACGTATCGGAAATCGAACCCGATATTTTCATTTAAAATCTTAATTTTACAGATGACTTTGTGTGGTTTTTAATGAGCAATTATGTTCTAGAAAACTCGTATTTATGGTACCATATATTTTTTGGTGTGATTTATGTTGCGGCTGGTTCGCTTCTGGCCACGTCTAGCCGCTCCAGTCCGCCCCTGTCTGTGCACCAAAGTACCGCGAGATGGGCAGTAAAACGCGGGGAAGCATTTCACTCGTAGACGGGTGACATTCACGGTCCGAAGTCGAAACGTGCGCCGACCGTAGTCGAGGAAGCGAACTTACAAGGCCGAGGCGGCGGCGCGGCGTACAGAAAAAGTATTATTTTTATAAAATGAATATTTAAAGCACTAACTTTACGGTTACTCATTTTAATTCGAATAAAAAGCTTTGCTTTTAATCTCTTACTATTAAACATATCAAATATATCGTGGGTATGCTGCGAAAAAGCACTAAGTCAAAATTTTGCTGTTTTGACTTAATGATGAGGTTATACTGTTGAAAAAATACTCTACAATCTGCAAAAACGCACTGAGTCCTAACTACACTACAAGTCGAGATATTTTCTGTAATAAGTCAATATAACGTAAATCCGTTCAGGAAAAAGCACCAAGGGACAAGAGACGCCGTACTGGTGTGGGTCATCAATAACAATACTTCGGATGTATTCAGCGGAGCTTATGGAGCAGCACTGACTTGAGAAAAGGTGAGATTGTTGGTCGGCGACATATCCTGGAGATGTCTAGTAAGTGATTTCTACACGCTTCACTCAACACAACGATAGGGGCAAACGTGGCAATTATTATTTTCTTTCTTTTCTCTTTTTACTAATTAATTATTATTTTACCTAATGCAATAGGTACCGTACATTAGATAAAGTAATTACATAACTTTTTTAATTAAAGAAAAATAAAAATTTCTCACAAAGTGACTATAGTAGGTACAATGCAACTTCAATTTGAATTCCTTAATGTGGTATTATGTATCAGCGAAAATGCACTAAGTCATGTCAATCCATTATAATTTTGAAAAAAAATGTTCTGAACGTTTAGCTATTATTTATTAAACCATTGAATAAAATGTAGTAAATAGATCAATTAACAATTTTTTCAAGTTGGCTTAGTAATGTTTAGTATAAAAAAAGTTATTTCGTTACAAACTTTGAATTTCAATTATCTCAGAAGTAGTAATTTTGACTACTACTTGGAATAATTAAAATTATAAAAATCTGCCAAAACTGTCAATAAATTACATCTGCTTTTTGTGATTTACGCATTTTGAGATTTTATTAAAAGTCACATCACTGTTTTTCACTAAAAAATAAATAATGTCGATTTACGTAACGTTTTTCTAACTAACTAGGTGACTGTTACCATTTAAAGAACATAATTTTAAGCTTTGAATGCCATATTCAACTCAAGATGGACTTTATTAGGGTTAGTGACTTTTGCTTAAACGGCGACGATATTTTATTATAATACGATAATAATTAGTCAACCCTATGTTACTTTATCGGGCCGGGTGGATTTTTGCTGTGGTATGAAAACGGCCGAAAAAGTGGTGTTTTATGTTCCGGTCAAACGGATGCGTATTAATGATGAGCCGTTCCTCGGTCAGCACATCACAAACTATGGCTTGCATGCACCAAAGTCGCAACTGAGTCGCATTGAAAACTCGCGACAGGATCTGTACCTTTTTGGTGTAAATCTTTCTAAATTTTCTTTAGCCGTATTTTATTTTGATCGTACCGGCACATGAAAAAAATAAAAGCATTTATTATAACTAAATGGACTGAACGAGCTCGTAAATAGATAAATAAATAAATGTGTAAAAAATTGAAACTCGGCGCTGAAACATCTGACCATGTGTAAATACGCGGCTGGGGATGTTTCCATTGAAAGGCACGAATGACCTCAGCATTTACCGAGAATGGAAGCCATTAACACGAAGCGTTAGTGAAGGGCGAACAGATGGGGAAAACGGGTTTTGAACAAAAAACACAATGTTATATTTCCCTCTAGAAGTAGTATTTAATCCCGAAGAGCTTTAGTTGATATTTATATTTGATTTCAGTACTACTATTATACTTTAAAATAATAAATAGATAACATAGTGACACTTTTCTTGGGCCCAATTACAATGGGATGTTAGGAGAGTTATCTTCAATAAAAAACTTGTTCAATTACAGGTTTACCGACAACGATAATTCCAATATATTCGAACTCATCATAGTTTTATTGTTACAAGACATAAATCAAGACATAGATAGTAATACAAAAAAGCATGCAAGTGAATTAAAATAAAATTCAGCAGTGAAAATAATTGAAATGGAAAATAACAAACTTTTGCTTTGTATACTGAAAGCAGCATTGCCAGACGTTCCGCTTTTTAAAGCGAAAAAAGATTGTCCCGTGTGGGACAGCTAAATTCATGATTTTTCGGAAAGGGCGAAGACTTTTAGGTCCAAAACAAAAGATCGAGATTAATGCATACGTGCATCGTACGGGTGTTGGCGGGTGAACGGCAGATGGGGTCTTACGGTCATTCGACAGCGATAGCCAAGCAAATGGAAAAGGTCTCGACAATACCTGTGTCGTCCACAAAAAAAAACAGGCGTATCTCACATTTAGAAACTTTCCAGGAGAGCCAAAAAACAGTTTTTTTGACGGATTCTTACATATTTTATTACATGTTTCGCTAAAAGGGTCAAAACTGCCACTAAATTATGTAAAGGTTACTTCGTAAGGGTTGAAGCACTAATAAGAGCGGAAAACATGTTTAGGTTAAAAAGAGCTTTATTTAGATAGATACGCCTGTTTGTGAAGCTCCAAATTGTGATTTCCAGGTGCATTGTATAGTTACGCCCGTATGTTTAAATTGTTCTATATTTAAGTGGAAAAGGGAACAAATAAGATAAAAGAAAATATCATTTTTCGATATTGAATCATCCATTAAGTGCTCTTAATGAAAAAAAAAATCGACAAAATAGAAGGAATTTCTTTAAAATAATATTTGAAGGCTACACAATGGTTCTTTTGATGTCGATGAATTGAGAGATCCATATATTTAAACACCGACTTGTAACGTGATAAATTTGGCGTATCAATTATTATTTTAAATAATTATCTCATTTATTAACATTCGATGCATCTTTTATACAAATAAACTCTCAGTTTTCCTGTTCAACATGTCGATAATGAGAAATAATGATTAAATAACGTACATGATTGCACACTTCGGTACACTGCAGTAATTTTTATGGATATGCAAGCATCAACGATCTATACTCACGAACGACAATAATCACGAACGCAAACACGACGACTCGCGCCGAAAGCTTCTACAGGCGTGCCTCATAGAAAACATACGCCATACAGAGTGCAATCGTTATATAGGGCGCGACAAACAGGCGTATGTTTAGTTGGGGGTATTTGTGCTGGTGGTTTTTAAACGATACTAACGGTTCCCGAGATAGGCCTCAATCATATATTTATATTTAAGAATGTTAAAGATGAGTTGGTTTGCGACGACATAAAAGATAAGTATTGAATCATTTTGGTATACTTAGTTCATGTTTAAGGATTTCTGAGATACGTCTGATAGCTTTGTGAGCTACCAATAAACCTACACTTTTTTAAGATTAAGAGTATTGTATTTTTTACTTCATCATTTGCAATGTTAATGTCATAGAAATACATGTTTCAAATATTAATCTGTGTATTTTTTAGACTGTCTCACCTTTGTTCGTAAATTTCACATGGTAAAAATCCCGTTTTGGAAGAAAAAATCTTAAAGGTAAATCAGGCTAGGTTTGGTTCAAGTACATATTATATCTAATTTCAGAATACACTAGATACACACATAAACATGCGCATAGACAAAATGAAAGAAGCTGATTTTAGTGGGAAATAAATCACTGCGAAGTTATTTACTTGATAAACATGGATGCATGAAGCCGAGTCGAGAAAAGAGAAAAAATACTGACCATAGAAAGCCACCCCTTTGCACAAACCCTTGTACATAAAGACTAAACTTAACGAGCTACTACAACAAAAAATATCAACGTGAGTTTGTGTAAAGTAAAGTAGTTATCGTAATAGAAAATTCAACATAGAAAATTAACAACACAAAGGATAGTTAAAATTTATAAGTATATCGAGGGGTAGATATTTGATAACTCTTTCAGACGTGAAATTTCCGTTGGATATAAAAAATACTTTTTATTCTGTATGAACTAAAGGAATACTTCCAAAGTATTTGGTATTTGATTTTATTTTATCGTTTATACATTAGAAATTATTGAACGTATATTTTTAATGAACATCGGATCTCAAACTGATAAAATTCACAAACCATGTGATATTACCGTACAATATATAGTGAGCATACAACGAAAACTGGTCAGGGCAGAATTCTTGTTTGTCAGGAAATCAAAATGGAAGTTTTTACATCGACACAAATTCATAGTTTTGCTGTTTAGTACACTATTAATTTTTTTTTTTTTTGATTTACATAGTACAAAGCATTAGCAATTTATTGTGTCTATTCGTTGAATTTTAGTGATTTATATTTGAAACTTGAATACGAATTTTAATTTTCTCAAGCGGTTGTGGGCAATCTAACTTGTTATTAACTATTTCGTAAAATAATACGGTTTTAGTGATGGTTCTTCTAGATTGCAAGGTATCGATTTTGTGATGTACTGCAGCTTCTTTATTGTTATTAAAATGTAAATTTTGACGATGGTTTAGGTGCTTCAACTTTTTTTTAAATTCTTAAAATATATTTGGAATATTGGGATACTAGACTATATTCAAGGATACTGCGTACATGTGCAAAATATAATGCTTTTAGCGTCTGTAGATTGTTAAAAGCCTTACAGACTTTAATTATAAAGCCCAGTGTTTTGTCTTCTCTTTTTCATATGTCAATATTCATGTTTCAATTTGAATTATTAGATTTTAATATATATTTTATTATTTATACTATACAGCCGTACATTTTCAAATTTATATTGAATTTCCAATTTTTTTTCTTATTTTTTTTATTTCTTATCATTATTATTATTCAAACTGTTTACCCGTCATTTAACGAAAAAAACCCATGTAAAAAAGAAGGTTCTGCTAAAACACGGGAATTTCCAAGCTAATCGGGCTCTAAAACAATTAACCACTGTAAAAAAAAAAACATATTCACTTATTCAACAAATTGCGTTTGTATTTACATTTTCTTTTAACAAGCGTTGGCATCATTCTTCGTAGAGTCATGTCTGATCACGACGAAAGTTAGTAAGATATAGAAAGCAAGGAAGGCCACCGTTTGAAATACCATCTATTACGCGTTTGCAACGTGTCTAATTATAAGTCATTGAACCTTAATGTCTTTAATAACTTTAAATGTGATATTATTGAATTTATGATAATGCCATAGTAATATTCTAAGCAAGTACCGAAGCATGATAAGTCTGCTTACGTCACTTAGTGTGGTGGGTGATGCGATTAAATCTGTCACAAGCAGCCAATGCCTACAGTACATAATATAATACACGTATTGTACATATATTATTCTCAACAGTATACCTACTACGTTTTTATATTAGTTTACTATGACGAAGAAATAATACATTGGAAGCGAAATGCACAGACGCCGAGCAACGTAATGTTTGGATGAAAATAACATTTTTCTAGAAATTTGATTCAAAATGGCGCTGATGTTATTTTCTAACATAACAGAAAAATAATCCACCCACATTTGAACATTTTCTGATTAGGATGTACATAATAGAAGAAGCGTGTATGAAAAATAGGACATTGAGTCAACGAGATAAAGTTAAACTTCAACAGTCAATGACGAAATACATTGTAACGATTAATTAAAATGTACATTTTCCTGGACTAATGTCATCATTCCCATATCCGCACCTAATGATGTGGAAACCGTGTAAAAACACATATTTAAAGTCAACCTTGTTAGTCGAACCTGAGACTTCTCGCATATTAGGAAAACTTAAAAAAAAAATAATAATACTAAAATCATTGGCACTGCATTAGTATTTAAATTGCGACGTATCTAGAACATGTTGTTAAATGCAAGATAAGGCGATCAATCTCACGCTTCAGGTGCCAGTCCGGAAACGTTGAAGGATCTGAGTTTAGAACCACCTTTTAAACCAAAATATCAGGACCTCCCGCCAAGAATCGAACCAAGGACCTCAAAAGTGGTAGGCGAACGCGCCAAACCCTAAATTACGAGGCAGACTTGTTTCCGCTCGATCAACCTTTTCATGATATTTACCTGATTTTTACTTTAGAGTCGAAAACACTCGTCCAGGGTTTTGGCTCTATTTCACACTCCGAACTGCATTCTTTATCCGGATATATAATAATTATAAAGACGGAAGCCATTGACTTTTTTGTCGTAAAATCTAGGCACCACGTAGGTACCTAATAATTTCAGATTAATAACATTGATGTTCCTTATTGATAACTCGATAAGGTGTATGGATGTATGAATATCATTGTTAAAAACTGTGATTTTACGAAACAATCAGAAATATTGCGAAGAATCGAAAACGTCCTTACGGTAAAACAAAAAAAAGGATTTTAAAATAAAGGATGTTACATTGTTATGCATGAAGATTTGAAAATCGTGCGGTATTGTATACAGCGGTGGTCCTACTTATCTCGGGTCCACTCGTGTCAAGCTTTTATGGAAAGGACACCCGAGAGTCCCGGACACGAGGAGTAAAGAAGTGTGACATACGAAACGGGTTCAGAAGGGAAAGGGCCGCTTTTCGGATACCTACGCACAAGTGTGAGAAAAACACCCGGCAGCCTGTTGTAAATTATTAAATTACGCAGTGCGGTTAATTTTCCCTTCTATTCGACATTCCACGATAAATGAAAAGAAAATATTGGCCGTAAAGCGGAAAATACACATAATGATATTTAAGTATTTTTCGGTTACAGGAATGAGGCGCACAAAGGAAAAACCAGATTCGCTAAACACGATTTCAAAATGTAAATTGGATGCAAACGCTCGAATGATTCTTCAGAACGTTTGGAGGCTGGGGTATGAAATTAGTCTGAACTCTTAACGTTTTCACCAAACACGAATCTCAGCGCAAATTTTCTATTGTAAGACAATCGGGTTAAGTTCTTTATTTATTATTTATACTAGAATATACAAAAATTTAATTAAATATGTATTAAAGACTTTGATATTTGTGTTAACTTTTGAATGAGTAGGTAACTATGAATCTACACAAAAGCAAACCCTAAGTCGTCTGTACCGTTACGTCAAAAAAAATAATTAATATACGTAATAGGTTTTTAACATGCTTCCACTTTCCTCCATGGATCCCAACTCAACACAGGACTCTTGGCCTCATAGAGTTAGGGATACGTTATTATTTTTATTGTAATATATATGTATATCTATGGATAAATAAATAAACGTAGGATAGTAAATTAAATTAAATTAGTTTAAAAATATTTCACTAGTAAAACACCATTTTCAGAAACAGTTTGTTAAATTTATGTTATGCTTTAACAATAAACAAAGGATAAATAAATAAAGGTCATACAATATAGATCTGTAATCTCGATGATGCTTATGTTACACGTCCAAATAATACCGCATTTTTTTGAGATTGCGACAAAATATAGTGTTTTGAGTAAACGTATTTTATCTTGTGCAAAAGAAGCGGTTTTTTGTTTCTTAGGTTAACGACGACCTTAAGACAAATAAAATGATGAAAAATACTAGTTATTATCTGTTTTGAATTTATGTAAATTCACCAAGGGAAAATAATATTACATAATATCAAAAATCTAACAGTGCAACATTAGTTACGTTGAAAGATTCAACTTCATCAAAGTATTAAAACAATAATTGCTTCCCGGATCGAATCGCACCATTCAGTTGGGGCTTATACGAGCTGAATATGAAATTGAATGAATAAAGGACAGCAATTAAGAATTGAATTTACATAAAATAATACAATGCAGACAGAGAAACACAAAAGGTTATCTTATATTCCGAAGCAAAAATGGTATAACTGATGAATCCACGTGTTAAGCGGAGGAAGTTGGGTTGAATATATTTGGTTGCCGGTGCGGTAAAGATAACCTTATACGCGAAACCGTGATTGTGACGTGGGCGAAGGGTAATAGCATTCCGCAAAAGGCTTAGTCCACCGACCCTTACCTCTATACTCGCCATAGTGTAAACAGAGGGTTTCAAAACTAGGTTAAAGGAATCGCAAAATGAAATTAAGAAAAGCGATGGAAAGGAATTCGGCAGGGGACATATTTTTATGAGCGTAAAATTTCCGCAGTGACAAAGACCATTATACGATTACGCAAAAGAGTGTTATTTAACTATAATTGGTACAATGTGCTCGCTGTGATTTCAAAAGGCATTTAGATTCAGCTGGGTGGAAATAACACTATAAAAATTAGGTCTAGAACGAAGAAGATAAAAGAATGAAGTTATAAAAAGAGCCGATTAAGATGTAAAAATGGATTTTCGAGCTTGAATCCCCGCTATAAAGTTTTCCAGATTGTAATGCCGAAAGGGAGATAAAGGCTATTAACTTTTTAAGGGTACATGTTTTATGGAGTCATAAAGGCGTAGGATCTTATGACATCGTGTAAGGTTCTGAAACAGTTTGTTCGCGGAGAGGGGATAACGAAGTAAACGGTTCATTTAGGAGATGAACAACACTCCACCGAGTAACTTGTTACTGTAACTGAGGTAGCTTTTAAAGTGAGAACACTCCGCCCCGGATGCCGGGTGATGCGAATCCAGAAAGGAAAATGTTTCAAAATGGACGAAATCGGCGATATAGAAATCGCTCAAGTAAAGTAAAATGACCTCGAAGTAAATGGAAGGGGGTTTACATTCTACCACCACTCATTTAGTCTACGAAAATAAAACTAGCAACACTATTAACGATTTTAGTTCGAGAGAACCTTCTAGAAGAAAAATTTGCGAAATTTAAATTCTGGTCTGACAACAGTTGGAGGTTTTAATTTCGCGAAATAATCGAAAGGGAGACAGACACTTTCCAATTTCCAGTGGGATTATTGATAAGCTGTGGCTTTAACAGACATGACAGTACCATATAAACTTTTACGGTTTTAAGCGATTTAATTGGGAATTTATAAGACCGGAAATACTGCCACAGAAAAGCAATGCAGGAAGCTATCTAAAGGAAATAAAGGACTGGATATCATACAATTCTTTCCAATAATAATATATTGCTTAGTTAAATATATTAATATTCAAAACGCGAACACGTACACCGTGTGATCGTTTACCGTACCTAAGGGGAAAAAATAGTCGATAAAATCTCTAAGGATTGTTCAATGAAATTAATAACGAGCTAGAAAAATACTAATAATTATATAGTGAATTAAAGTGTAATAATAAAAGCATGTGAGACATCAGACAAATCAATTTGAGGATTTCCCACCAGTAAATCGCGTGTCAACTTCGTGTATACTTTTGTACCTGAACTGACAACAATTAACAGAAATGTATGAGAACTACAGTATATCAATCCTATAATTTTATTGATAAGTAATCATACATCATTTTAATCTACCCGCCTTCATATTTTTTTTGTTTATTAAATAGAATATAAGAATAATAAATACCTTTTACGGGGCATTATCAAAATGTAAATACTGACGTTTTGTAGTTGGATTACTTGGTGCATATTACAAAAATGTTTAACAGGTATACGTTTAATGTACATTAATTTATCATTTACAGCTTTATTTAAAACTAGCTCTTACCCGCGGCTTCGGTAGAAATTAGTTAGGTTAATTAACTAATTTTGTAGCTTATCAATAAGAATTTTCACGATAGAATAATATTTTTTCGAGATAAAATGTAGCTTGTATCGATTGCCGGTTCTCCAACTACCACTTTGGAAAAAAAAGACGATCTGCTAGTCTACGGCGACGTAACATCGTTATTTTGTTCACAGATCCAAAACGAATAGCAAACTCCCACACCAAGTACCACGCAGCTTAATATTTTTTGATGTGGTATTTGTTTCGTTTTCACCATGTGTACTTTGGCCTTATGCATTTCTTTTGTAATTTATTAAACACGTTGAATTAATAAAATATAAAAAAACAAACGAACCATAAATAAAGCGAATCAATTGTACAAATTTAAAGAATTAATTTCAAATTGATTCCTTTTTGACGTCCCACCTTACCGCCTACTTATTTTCAAATAATGTTGCTCATTGTTGATATATATATTTATATTTTTTCATTGTATTTTTTTATTTCGGAATAAAAAATAAGAATCATTTTTACTTCTCACTTTTCCGGCTATTCCTATCCAAAATTATGTCAATCGGTCGCTCCGTTGAGACGTGAAGGAAACACAAACAAACACACTTTCTCATTTATAACATAAGTATAGATTCATAATAATATAAATAATATAGATGTACATAAATTAATTATAAATATAAATATGTAGTGTTTAAAACTGTCGAAACTTTTTGTTATTTATCTGTTTATTTATTTTTTAAAATTATTATTTAAAAAATATATATATATTGAAATCTACAGTCATACACAATAAAACGGTTATAATATAATAGATACTTAAAACTAGACTAAACATTATCTCAAACGTAAAATTATCAATATACGTAATGTGTCATAAATAAAGTTATATTATACAAGAAAAGAATTTGGAAAACCATAAATAAAATGTTAATATTAAGTTAGTCTTCTTTGTTTGTTCTAAAATGCAAAAATATATTTAAAAAAAAAGTTTGTTGTTGAGTGTCCTCGGCACGGGTAACATTATTTTTACTATTACTTATAGTCTGTAAGAGAAAAAATATAAATAAAAAAGTAAAAATAGTTTTTTTTAACATTGATAAAAATAACTTAATACAAAGTAAACAATGAATCCAGCTAAAAATTTTAGCATGCTTTAGAGGCATGTATACCAACATAATAACAACAAAATGACAACCGGACTCTATAAACCCGCGAAATTTAAAAATTCTTGTTATTTTCTGAACACACCTTGGATTGAATTAAGAAGAATGATTAATTTAATTTATTTTAGCAAAATAATTAACGGTCAAATCGATGCACCTGCATGTCTACAAATAATCAAATTTAACATTCCTAATCGTCTAACTGGAATTCTGGCGTTTTCCTCAGTACATTATTATTATTATTATTATTATGCATAACTTATATAGCGCCATTTTCGTAATAAAATACCTCAAGGGCGCTTTAAATAGTGATTCTATTGTTAAATTAATTTGATTGAAGCTTTTAAATTTGTAATTTAATTAAAACAATTTATTTTGTTGTCACATGCTACGGGTTTATTCAAATGATTTAGAGAACAAGTGGGTTTTAAGTTTTTTCCGAAACATCACTTCACTTTCACAGCCTTGCACCTTTGCTGGGAGAGCATTCCATGCCATAGGGCCTGCGACCGCAAATGCGCGTTCTCTTAATTTAGTGCGCTGTTTGCGTAGAGGTATAATAACTTTTCCTCTCGCCGTAGACGTAGCTGATCTAAGCGTGAGACGCCTGTCAGCTAGTTCATCTGGAATGCATAGTTCCCTTAGTTATTCCGGAGCAGAGTTGTGCAGTGACTTATACATAAGCCAACAGAGTTTGTATTCGACCCTCTGTGGAAAACGTAGCCAGCGTAGTTCCCGAAGTAGTGGAGTGATATGACTGAACTTAGATCGCTACACATAATGTGTAAAATATGTAATGATGGTAATTTTGTTTATAATATTTTATTTATTTATAATTTTAACCACAACAGGCCAGGAGGGCCAATTACAGTGGTGAATTACATCACAGAATACCAGGATGTGGGAAAAATCAAATGTAATTTTTGTGTTCTCACCGGGAATCGAACCCGGAACCTTCCGTGTATGAGTCAAGCGTCTTAACCACTACACCATGGAGGCCGCCATATGTTTATAACAAAATATTACATATATTCAATTTAAAAATATTGTATACGGCCGTTTATTTATCGCTTTTAAATTTATTTTTTTATAATTATGTCTACTACATTATAAAAAAAGTACAGTTTTTTACATTTTGTACAACAAACGTTTTTAAATTTTCATGATAATTTGTTGAAATTCTTAATCGGAAATGTATACTAAATATTTTCGTGAATTTCACTACTAAAATATTAAAAAAAAAAAAACAAATTTATTGATCTACACATTTTCTCTTTTTTCAATTTGTCTTTTCACTAGACAAGTCTGTATCAAAAATACGAATGAACATTTTACGTGAAATTATAAATTAATAAACATCGAATTAGTCGTAGGAGTAGTAGATTGACCGTTTTACTGATTAAATATTATTTCACGGGCGAACACAATAGATTTAAATTGTTTTACGATAAACTAAATTATTGTGGTATTTAGGGGAGGCCGGGCTAACAATAAGTGGGGGTGTTAATCATACCGTAGTGCACGTTAGGTCAATGCTACCGTCACTGCCGGCTGGTTGGGTGGAATCAATAGCTACCCCTATCCTCAGTGCTAGAGAGTTGAAAATTGGTTGGTCGAACGGTACAGGGAATGAACCCAGCATTGATCAATGGAATGACGAACATGTAATCAGGCTAGAACTTTACAAACAACTTTACTTTACGAACAAAGAAAGAAATGAGTTTAATTTATTAATATTTAAAACAATTTTTTACCAATTAATGTTGGGAAAACAAAATGGATGACATTTGGCCGACTTGATTACTCCGCATTTTCTCTCAAATTAAAGGGTAGTGACATTGAAAAGGTGGACAAGTTTAAGTACCTCAGCAGCATTCTGACAAAGACCCTCAACCCAGAAATAAAAATTAAACGCAGAATTTAGGCAACAAGAACTGCTTTTAATAAAATGAAATCCCTCTTCTGCAATGCAAATCTAAACTTGAAAATAAGGCAAATATTAGTAAAATGTTATGTGTGGTCTGTATTGTTGTATGGCTGTGAGACTTAGACTCTGAAGGTGAACACTATGAACAGGCTGGAGGCTTTTGAGATGTGGTTGCATCGTAGAATGCTAAAGATATCTTGGACAGACCTGATAACGAACTCAGAAGTCTCAAGTCGAGCTAGAATGAACAGAGAACTCTTAACCACCATAAAAGTTCGTGAAATTTCGTATCCGGGGCATCTTATGCGTGGAGAAAAGTACTTGCTTCATTTTATTTTGAAGGGCAAGATTGAGGGTCACCGAGGGGCTGGAAGAAGACAGATGTCCTGGCTGCGAAATATACGAGACTGAACTGGCTTTAGGACTATGGAGCAGATTTTCCGGGCAGCAAAGGACAGAGAGACTTTTGCTAGAGTGATTGCCAACGTTGGGGTTACCTGACAGGGCACTAAGAGAAGAATATTTAAAGCATTAACTACGTGGTCAAATATTTTATAAAATGTTAGTAAACAGTAAGAATTTTCAAGTTGGTTTTATATTTTTGAGCAACTACTACTACGGTAAAAATTCATGGTGGATATGCATGTTAGTGTAATTAGCGTACTGACGAAGAGATAGGTAAGTCTCAAAACCGGTAGACATAGAACAGTTGGTAAGCGGTTATATAAAATAATTTAAAAACATTAAACAGGGTTGAATTTCATATTAATACAAAATATAAACCAAACAAATTAAACACTTTTCTTAACAAACAAAACAAAAATGAAAACCGAGCACCGAAATACATAGGTATTATCAAACCGTTGCTGATGTAGGTAATTAATTACTTTTACATCGACTCACTTCCAAGAACTCATCGGCACATTATTACAAACATAGATATAAAAAATCAATTATAAAATTAAAAAAGTATAAAATAAACTTAACAGATAAGAAAATAAATGTAAAAACCATAATATTGATAATTGAACACGGGCATTGTACTAAATACATGAAATGTCGCTGCAAAGTAGAAAAAGTCCGCATCGCTTTTCAAGCTTTTCCTATTCAGCGAACTTACGAGTACATATATGAAGTTTGCAAGCTGAACAATGCATATGTATGCCACAATAAACTTGTTAGCTCGTTAAAACTTTCTCCAATATATTCTTCTCGGAAGATTATCTCACACTTTCTTCCCTTATTCTGGATTCGGAGACGAAGGACTCTAGCAGTACTTAAGTATGGGAAATTATCGGGAAACTTTGTTAGTTAATTCCCTGTGGGCGTCGAAAGGGTTAACACGTTAAATTAATCGCTTCAAACAGACGTACATTCACAGAAGTACGCCGGAGTCAAATTTGACGTCAATAATGACGACTAGGCTTTAATTTACAATCTACAGCACATCTAAATAACAAACTTACATTTTGTGATTTTCTTCCATTTACTTGATATACCGAAGCCTTAATATTGCAAAATGTAGGTACGAGTTATACATACATGTTTATTTTATTTATTTATTTAAACGCCTTGTAGGCTTTTCCATGTTTTACATATATAAATATGAAGACAGACATGTATTTTACACAAAAGTATCTAAAAATAAAAAGGATTAAGAAGAATAAGAAGAAATTTGAAGATAGTAAGTAGATACACTGCCTATATATCTCTGATGGGCGGACATCAAAGTATAACTGCAAAAGTGCAACTTTTCAGAAGAGCAAAAAAACGTTATTATGAACCCAATTATTTAGCTACGGAACTCATATATTGCAAAATGAGTTATTATTTACGGATAATTTTATTTGTACAAATAATAGAAATATGTCAGATATACTACTTGAACCATTAAAGATGGGACAGAAATGAGCCTACTTATACTACTATAACTAACTTATACTGTTTGTACAACTCAATGAATGATATAAATGAGTCTAATTATATTACGGAGACCATCTTGTACTATTTGTGCCACAGAAAATATGCATATGTATTTTATTAAAACTAAACTTTAATAAACACAAAGTTGTTTATTTATGTTTTGAGTAGTCATAGAAGTGTACTTTTAATACCATTGATGCAGGAATGTACAGGGAACATTTTCGCATATAAATCACAAAATGCAGTTATACTCTTATGTCCGCCTATCAAAGATGTATCATTTGCGTATTCATTTGCAAACGCATGAATTCTCCTTATTAGCGAGTGTGCACTGCAGTTTGTTGTAGATACATTTACATAGAAGAGTTTATTAAATCGGGTAACCCGGCCAGGCACTCGCAAGTTAATTAGTTTTAACAGGCTGGGAACAGTCAAATATTGAATTTAATATTTTAAATAAAATTAACAAATCCTTTAGTTTTCTTCTATTTTCTAATGTCTGTACACTTAAATATTTATTTAAGTATGTATAATTAATGGGTTCAAATGGAATACCTAATTTAAAATTAAAGAAA
Source organism: Micrasema longulum (assembly GCF_059751315.1). Classification (NCBI taxonomy): domain Eukaryota; kingdom Metazoa; phylum Arthropoda; class Insecta; order Trichoptera; family Brachycentridae; genus Micrasema; species Micrasema longulum. The sequence goes on from NW_028278294.1 coordinate 294,160, forward strand.
CTGTACCAAGCTTTGAGTATATACATCTATGGTACCAAGTATTTTTAATTAGTAACATACGTAAATATAAGATATTACACCATTACAATGGAATTCCATCAACAATTGTCAATAAATAATTTAAATCAAGTAAATATTTATGTTAAACTTTTTTGATATTATTTGTATGCACTTTATAAAATGGTGACCATATAACCGAGTTGTATTAAAGTTGGCTACGTACTAAAGCACCATATTACATTTTCATTTCATAGACCGAGTCAAAATATCTGATCGTTCGCAACAGAAATCCCACAGTTTTCATGCATTTATTTATTATGCTCTGTATATATTTAATGATGATTAATTTTTCGTCAAATATTATAAAAAGATTGATTTATTTATTTACATATTTAATTTTTTTAAAAATCTCGAGACTTAGCCCTATTTACAGGAGTTTTAATTCCGTTTGAAACCAGGCGTTTATATTATTCATATATATAAAATTACATGCAAAATTTATTTAAGAAAACCTTACATTTAAATACATATACAGAACCAACAACTTATTTTTTGCCGCATAACTAATAATACATAAACTATAAGTTGATATGTCTTTATGTAAATATATCCAAACTCAATTGGCTTCATTTTTATCAGCGCATAAAAAAATATTTTTTATCACTTGTTTATAATATTCTTCACAAACCTCGCGCACTAAAACATCATGCCGAAAAATTCATTTATCTTTCTGATCACGGTCCATCACATCTTCTCGGGAGATAACACTTTCCATTCCTCGACATCACAAATCATTTCCCAGCAATCCCCTTTCTATTTAAGGAGCCAGACTTTGGAATGACCTACCTCTTCATGTAAAAAATGCACCTTCCCTGGCCATTTTTAAGAAACGCCTAAAAATGGCTATAATATCCTCAGAATGCTAACCTCACTTCATTTTTTATTTAAAAAAAAAACAATCTTTTTTATTCCTTCTCTTACCTGGTTCCTCTTCCTGTCTTCTCCCAAACCCATAACCTGATCCCAAATTCCTCGTCATTTAATGTTTATGACATAATGTACCTTTATTAAGTTTATAGGTCCAAGCTTTAATTCCCCAATAAAAAAACAGCAGTATTTTAAAAATTTATAAGGTTTTTTCAAATGCGTATTTTTTATATATTTTTTTGGTACACATTTCTGGCCAATTCTTCTTTTGACCAGTCTGTATTTTGGTTGGCTGGAAGATATGGCTTTTAGCAATAAGTCCTCCAAAGTACTTTTTATTTGTACTTAAAGATATAAATAAGAAAACAAAAAAATATTACGCGTGTAAACAAAAATGTAATGTAATATTGTAATTATCTATATTGCAAAAGCCACATAGGCGTTAATAAATAAATAAATTGACGAACTGATTTTAAACTATTATGCTAACGAGGAAAGGCTGTAGCGTTGATGCTAAGCCAAATTTAACGATAGCTCGTTTTAGTGTAGGAAAAAGGCGAACGGACGTTTAACAGACTGAAGGTATTTATATGGGAGAAAAAGGAAAAGTTATATGTTAGTAGAGTAAACTGAGAGGGAACTTAATGTATTGGAAATTTTCAAGGCCATATGTCGGCAAACACGAAATAATGCTATAAAAACAGGAAAACTTCTAAAATATAAACCTACGATATTTATCCGACATTTTAAGCAGCGTAGACGATTAGTTTTCTATTTGGGATTAAATAAGATGAATCGGTACACGTTATTTTAGGGCTCTCTGTGGACTGGTAAATTATGGATATTAAATTGCCATGTCTTGGTCCCTAGCCATAAAGGAAAATGCGCAATCAATATTGGTAGGTCGAGACATTGAAGTTTGTCATATTTTTCCAATGCGAAAAAGGCAGTTGTCGAGCAAAGCGGCATTTTAATTCCGATACAATGATCGCATTTAAAATTTGCAAAAACATGGAATTACTTACATTCCTATCAATTATAATTGTATCAATAGAGCTTCACTGGACATACGAGTTCGTCATGTTTCAAACAATATATAAATCAATTAAAAAAATACTATAAAATAACTCAAAGATGAACGCGTCGTCACTGGGATATCTTGTGCCAAAGAAACTTTACATAAAAATATAAAAATTACAAGGAGTACAGAAATAAAAACGTTATGTCACCTTGTAAATAAATTGAAAATCAACGGCGAATTTACGATTTTCCATAAATTATGTTAAATACGTGCAACTAACTTTAATTTTCAGCTTAGTTTTAAATATCTTAAAGAAGAAAACGTTTGAAGAGGTATTATAAATGGAGGTAAACAAAAAACAGATTTTTCAACAATGAAAGTAAAAATTTCTTCAACAATGCTCTCGGGAAAGGGCTATTTTGAAGGACGTTCTTTAGATTAGTCAATGGAAGACTGATTTTTATATCAGATTAAATAGTTGATTGACCTCGATATCAAGAAAATTAAATGGTTGGCTCATTATCTTATAATGTAAACACGAGTGACGAGAGAAGGTAGTCATATAGTATGTGAGGGGTTAGAATGCAAAACGCACTATTTCCCAAATTAGCGATATTGAGTTAGATATTTAGACAGGTTAATTTAAAGCTAAGAAATATACTGGTATTATTAGTTTGACGATAAAGAATATTAATTTACTTTTTTTTACACACAAACCCACCCTTTGACACGAAACGTACTATTTCCAGAAGAAAATTAAGTACTCTTTATTGCAAAAGGGACTAATTTCGTGTAATGGCAAAGTGCACTATTGCCAAAATATATTTGAGACGGGATGTTTGTTTTGTAAAACGCACTATTTGTCTACGGCTGATATAACTAACTATGAATTATTTTAATTGTAGTATGGTGCTTTTAATAGTTGTTTTGTTTTTGCTCTTCCTGAAAAGGAGCAAAATGGAAATAGTGCGTTTTGAGTTATAACCCCACGTATGGATGCAGGTACCGAGGTGCTATCTAATCGATGGGCGGGCGAGCCAAGTAAACAAACTCTGATTGATTCTTTAGGATGATTAGGCGATATCAATATCTGGCTAGATAATGTATGGGAGATAACAAAGAGAACAGAAACAAGACGAACTAATACTAATAATTAAACTTTAACGACGGGAAATAACGACGAGCTCGATGAATACGACCAAGAATTAATAAAAATGTAAGTCGGTGGACATAATAATAATAAACACTATCAATAAATTCATATTAGACTGATTACGAACTGTGGTTTTCAGTGCTCTCTTCGAGTGAATCATATGTGTTTATTTGAGCACTCAGATATGAACATATTTTTCTGAACGGCAGTTTGGCAGCTATTTTCTTTCTACTCATTAAGTTTTCCTTCGCAATGTTGTTCCATCTGATATTCACAGTTTACACTACGTAATGGGTTAAATAACCCGTAAAGTAATGTCGACTACAATATTGTTAAATAAATAATAATAAATAAAGGTTAGCGTAACAGTGTTTATACAAACAATACGTAGAAAACAACCAAATACAGATGGCAAAGGAACGAAAATGTGAGTAATTTAACGAAGTTAAACAGTTCGTTGCTGACGCTAACAGCTATTTAAAGTGGCACCCGAGCGGCACTTTACAGGCTCGCACTGACGTGACGACGGGTTCCAAATTGGCCTAATTTAAGTGCGCGTGCATCATTATCGACGCGATTCCGACAGTCAGTTGCAGCTTCAAATCGATTATCGACTATCATCAATTTAATGACGGGTTAAAAATTCCCCGTGACCGAGGCCCCAAACTAAATATATAATTACTTCATTTAGGCTAGATCTTGAATAATTGATCAGATGTCCGAATGTAATGGGTTGTCGAATTTAGGAATATCTCTGCGGTGCGTTCAGAATAGGTACGGCAGTGCCTTAATGCCCGTCATTTGTATGGACGTGCTCCGGTGTAAACCAGAAGGTTCGAGGAAACCATTTACTCTATCATGTCACGGGTCATGAATTGCGATATGGAATATAATGCTACATTGTTCGAGAACCTTCGAGAACAATTAGAAACTAACCAAAGACATTTCATCAATAACTAAGATACATATGCGAGTAGATCACGTTTGCATCGTTTGATCATACATACAGATAGGCAAATTCCAAACGGAAATGTATCGATTTAATTGGAGTAAATGGTCAATTTACCTATGCTCGTATATTGGTAGGTATGGTAAATAAAATACATGAATGCAAGACTCTATTTCGGATTGCAATTGGTTATTATTATTTTTTTTAAAAACGTAAGTAAATTCAAACAACAACATTTTTCCAATTTAATTCACGCTAATAGTTTAACGTTTGATTTTGATAATAAATATAATACTAAGACTATGGTTTTATATTTCAAATATTTATATTAGCACAACACATATCTGAGAGAGCTCATCCAACCTCTTTCACAACACGGACTATCTCTTCGTTCTAGTAACGAGAGAACCCTTTTAATACCCTGTAATCGCTCTAATTTTCTTGCCTCCTCTTTCACAGAAGAAGCCGCTCGATTGTGGAATAATCTACCCACTAATGTTAAAGACGCCCCTTCTTTATTTACATTCAAGTCAATATTGAAATGTCACTATCTAAATATTTAAATTGTTCCTTTATCCTTCTTCTTTCCTTCCCATCCCCTCTCCTCTCTTCATAGTATAGTGTTAATTTTTTTTAATACATTTATTTTTGTTAATCTTTGCTTTTAATTTTTGTATAAAATTGTAAGATTCAATATGTCCATGTATTTATAATTTTCTCAAACTGAACGGTTTGGGTAGGTAGGAAGAAATTGCCTTAAGGCAATATGCCCGCTCTTGTATGTATATTTATTGTATATGTATATAAAGTGTCAAATAAATAAATAAATTTGAAAACAGAAAAATACTACAAAGCCGACGCCATTTCTCCGTTCAGGAAATGAAACCACAATATTGTGGATTATATTTTTTATCATCAATTCATATATAATATTTGTATGGTAGCGAAAAATAGAAATGCATCAGAGGAAAACTGCAGCTATTTTGAACAATAGTCATTCGATGGATAGTTCGGTTTCAGTTTATGACAGAAATGAGAACATTGAAAGAACTTAAATGGAAATAGAACGCGTTTTTATAGAGAACATTCATTAGGGACCGAGCCAAGGCACTCAGATGTTTGTTGAACAAAGCTTTCCATGGCGACAAACGGTTGCACTGTTTGAAATACCGCAAATTTATTACAGTACGTTTTATATAAGACATCTGGTTTAATAAGCGAACAAAGTAGTATAAAACTGAAGCGCTATAAATTTAAAATGCTGCAGAGGATAATACTAACCAATCAGTTAAAGAAACATTTTTTTTTTAAACATGTGAGCATGTCCTACAAGTTATTCTTTTAAAAACACTTACCGCTATATTACATTGATGTCATTCAGTAAAAGCGTATTTAAAAAAAATGTTCGTCAAAAAAAGGCTAGAAAGACCGAAAATCTTAAAAATATCGACAAAATATATGTTGACATAATTTAAAGCATCATTTCGTAAAGTTTTAATCAATGATAGAGCATGACAATTTTGTTTTTAAAGACAGTTTAGATTTCTCGAAGATATCAAGCAATCTATTTCAGAATAATCTGTTTATATGCAGTATTTTTATTGAAGACATATTAAAAAAGAAAAACTTATGTGTACAAATGACTATCGACAGTCTGAAATGCAAAACACGACTTTTTTCAATGAAAATTTCCATTCTAAGAGGCGTTACGGAAGTAAAAGTAGGAACTATTTATTAGATTTGTTAAAAAATGCATAAATATTTAAAACAAACATATTTAAAGCGAGAGAAAAAAGGTCGGTTGGTAGATATAAAATGTTCTATTACTGGTATACATAAATTAGAAATTACTATACATTATTTCGGAACAAATTTTTAACAAAGGGGTTTAAAAAAATATTTAAACCAGTGTAGGCAAACAATGTTAATTAATATTTCTACACAGAGCACAATTTTTAATCACCTGTGATTTTAAAAAGTTAAGTATTGTAACAGGCGGTGGTAACATTAATATCGCCTCGCAAGTCCGTGACAGGATTGGAGGCGGCGTCCCGGCGCTAGCGACACTCCGGCGTCGGTAGGAGGACATCCATCCTAACGTCAGCTAACTCCCCTATACCTACTCAGCCGGTCTAAAGGCGTCAATAGATACAAAATACTAATTATCCTGCCTTATTAAGGACATAATGCCATTCAATTAAGAATTTAATTAAGGTAAAATATAACGGAGATTACTGCCGCGAGGACTGTTTGACGAGAACATAGTTTAGATTAAGAGCATTTTTAAGGAAACAGGAAATCACGCTAACCAATTTTTATGGGATTAAAAGATAATTTTAAATATATTTTAAGCGAATTTGAATAAAAGCTCGTCTCAAAAAGATCAGTATTGAAAGATGACCGAAATTTCAGTTTCATTAAAAACTTGTAATAATATAAATGCTCGATTTGAGGGACAAATTATTTATATAAATAAATAATGCCTGTTTGGTTCACGATATGATTATGTTTGTGTAAATTATACATACTAATTAGATAAACTATTTCAGCAGATAAATTATAGACAAATACACACATAAAATAAGTCGTCATGTTAAACTAGTACAAACATGTCCTTATTAAAGATAAAACAGAAGAATCTCAAAACCTGCTCTTAAATAGAAACAAAAATACTTTTGAGCTAATTCAGGTTTAAATACTTATTCTTCCTTTTTAACAAATGTACATGACATGTGACGTACAAATATTTACTTATGTTATTTCGCCTTTTCTATTTCTTGAAAATTACGTAAAAAAATGTTTTGTTATCTACAACTGTTAATCACATAAAGGATCTTAGTTTTACCCAACCAATGTAATGAATATAACAATTTATATCCGTTATGTGCAAGGGAATTATTGTTCCAAGATTTTGGGATACTCAAAATATTGCTAAACTTGTTCGTTTCCCTCGGCTCGCATAAAATTTAAATACACCCCTGTCGATTATTGCCCATAAGCACGATTGAATAATTTTATCGCACTGAGGGCCAAAGATGTGGTTTTGCATGAAAATGTTTACTATCTGCAAAGTAGCAAAATGTGAGGGTAACGTAATTTTATTTTAAGTGAGTCTTATAAATGTCCGAATGGTCCATATCCATATTTATTACCATACCTCCATTTTCTCAATGCAGGAAAACATATGAAAAAGTAAAGTTACTTTTGTAAAAAGTGTACAGAAAAACGTTTTATTTTTATTTTATTGACAATATTTTAAGTATGTCCAAATGTTAGTGTTTTTCTTTTTGTTGTTATTTTATTGTTTAAAAAAAATATAATACAAATAGATGTTCATATTACATTCTCAAGGCACCGAATACAATTGAAAATTAACATATCATCGTTATCGTAGAAAAACGATGGATGTGTGAAAAATGCGACATTGACTTATGTTTATATTTGATCTTAAAAAGGATTTATAAAGGCTTTATTCCAGGTTTGAAAAAAAATGTAACCCAAGTATCAAATGATATACTTTGGTACTAATCAAGTTCAAAAAAGTGTGTGTGTCAAAAAAGATTTTAAAATCGCTCTTATGTAAAGTTGAAGAAAATCACATGCGTCGTTATTCTACGATCATGTTTTACTGTTTTTAATCTAAAGGAAAATGTGGGTATATATATATATTGTATTTAAAACATGTTTAATCACAAGTTAGCGACTGATACTCCAAATTTTCATACAAATATTAACGTTTTAATTAAAAAACGATTTATGGACATTCAACAATATTTTGAGTTTGTCCAAAAGGACTGGATTCAACTCCCTGAGGAGCTGTTCATATTAACATATTACAACAGAGATGAAGAACATTTAAGAGAAGGTAATATAGAAGTCTAGACATCTACAGGGCTTATGACATTGAAAATAACTGTTTACTTTCCATTGCAATCGGGGCCCAGGGCCTGAATTCTAATGGGAAGTTAAAATTTATCTTGAATTTAATCTACAAACTAATTAAGTTTTCTGTATGAAAAATAGAAAATATTTACATTTTTTTTCTAAACATGTTTAATTACAAGTTACCGACGAAGATACTTTGAATTTTCGTACAAATATACACATTTTCGTACATAAATATCGATGTAAGTTTATACCGTCTCGTTATGTACCTACCGATGAAAATAGCGTTCATAATCACGGCGTAGGTGCAAAAAAAAATCAGATTAGAAAACATAACATGAAGGTTATGCTTAGATTTTCACGGTCGCGCCGTTAAGATGCGAACTGAGCTTTTTTGGGTTATTGTGCCATGTTTTCTTTGCACTCTTTGCGGACGTTTCCGATCGCATTGTACCGTCTATTATCAACCAATCATGATGTGCATAACATAGGGAAACAAGAAACCAACAAGCATACACCAACCGCAGCGGATCTTGATCATTTTTGTTACATGATTGTAAGATGACCAGCCTTACGCCTCAGGTGCCATTCCAGAGATGATGAAATATTACATTATAAAAATACATTTTAAAATAAATATTTCATTTGAACCAAGTCGGAAATCGAACTGTATGGTAGGCAAGCGCGCTGAAGAGGAGGCGAACAAATAAGAAAATTATTATTATTATTAAATAAAGGGCGGGTAACTGTTAGCTAATATGCCCCTATCTTATAATAATGGAACTATTTATTTTATTATAAAGTAAAAATTAAAAATCGAATAATATCTTCGATCATACAATTTGGTCAAATTTATATCATTAAACAAAAATAATCTAGGGGACTCTGCGCTGGGATACATATATATTTCTTTTAATTATGAGAGGGTACGTCCGAATGTATGTCGAGTAATGCTCAATTTTATGGTAGTGTAATTTTATTAAGGAGATATCCACAAATAAGAAAATTTTAAGAAATATACTTAAAATGGTTAATGTTTCCCATTGGTATTGCCAGGTCAGAAGCGCTGTAAATGTCCAGACTTCTATAATCCAATTAAAATTACAGGTTACCATCCTAGAACACGGTAGATAGGATCCGTAAAATGCCGAGTTATGTGAAACCTTGTTGCATGAGACTCAGGCCAGTACATAATAGAGGGTTAGGTTCCAAAAATACGAGCAAAATTTTTATTGTTGTTAAAGCTTTAATATTAAATATGACATTTATTTGTCAAACAGAAAAAAATAGGTTTTTTAAATTTTTTAAATGATTTTTTTCCTCAGCGCTGCCCGATAAAACTAAACGTAAACGCTTTTCGGTTGAATGATAATTATAATATTCATTCTCGAAATTTATTTTACTATTTGCGCTTTCCGCCATCTTTAATAGTCCGTGATTTTGGTTTGCTTGCTGTTCCTTAAAATATCAATGTAGATTTTCTGGTACGGAAACAGGCAATTTTCCAACTCCCTTTTGAATTTTTGGCTTCTTTCGGCGGATGGGTTTGCATTAAAAAATACATTCTAGATATACGCTTCCTGTAATTTCTTCGAAGTCAATTCTTTTATTCCACAATCTTCATCACTATTCTTATCCTCGAAATCGATTTAAACGTCCGAAGCCATTTCCAGCAAATCTTTTCGCCAATTACTTGTCCTATCAATAAATCCCGGACGTCCCGAATCCTCATATTGTCAAAACCGTCGCCTCAGAAAATTTTCGCAATACGCCAACAATTTAGTTTTCTGATGATTCGCGGTCATTTTCTGCTTCTGACGTTTACCAAATACACCATGTACTCCGTGTTGCGGGAGGGTTTCCGTAAAATTGTAATCGTGTTCGAGCGAAACCGTGTTGTGGGAGACCGTGTTATAGTAGGGTCACCCGCGTAAAAATCTCGGTCTTTGTTTAGATATACAGCTGTTAAAAAATCAGAAAAACATATTTTTTAGTGTTTCAATTAAATTAATGTTAAAATTTTGTAAGTATGGGTGCTCCCGCGCAGAGCTCCAGCCGCGCCCTGCCCCACCCCACCGTGACTTACCCCCTCCGCCCCGACGGGGTAGCCCGCCATGACGTCACCGAGACACTACCACTAGTGGCTACGGTGTACACACATCACCGAGCGGTTTGTGTGGGTAAGGCGCCGTGTATCTCCTGATCAACTGAAGTACTATGAACGAGGATGCATTCTGGAACTTGGATATGAAACGATCGTAATACGGATACCGGATAGCGGAGTTCTGCGCCTTATAATAACGTCGAGTGTCACTGCATTTTATCATAAAAGGATTTTTATTATCATTATGGATAACTTAAATAGCGTCATTTCAGTCACATCTCAAAGGCGCCTGACAAAAGTAATCTGATGCAGCAATAATTTAAAAATGAATTGAATTAATCAAAAAATATTACAATCATATTTTTATACATACCTTTACTGCCGCCATAAGAAAGAAGGACGTTTCTACATAAAACAAAAAACGGAGAAAATAAATATTTTGTAACTCGGAAATTGAAAGCTTCGCTGTGTGAAAAATACTGCAAAAAATAAGTACATTATTATGCGACAGTGTGTATTATGGTTTGCCCTAACGGGATATAAATACTAATTTTAATAAATTTTACGTTATGTATTTAAAAAATTACATTTTCATTTTCTTTTTACAAGAATGATACAAAAAAATATGTTATACTGCAATGAAAAGACGTTTCTGGCTAGAAACGCCCTTTTTATTTAGTAATTAAGTAAAAGTCTTTCTTTTGTAGTGTAAATATGCCAATAGATTCTACTCAACTAAATAAAATAGACGTTACTGGCCATTTACTGCCTTTCAAACTAGTAACACCGACCTAATAATCAATTAACTTAGAAAGTACCAGTAGATCGTAAATTTAATTAAATACAAGCATTTCATATTTCAGTATCCAAAATTTATTTCAGATGTTTTTAAAAACGGAATAGAAGAAAAAATAGGTTTTCAAATATTTTTTTAATAATTATATAAGTCAGAACAGCTTTTTTTAATTTTCAAGACTTTTTGCATTTAGGTCTCATTTATTAGTGAAAATAATAGGGTTGTGGTTATTTTAAGAAGATAATTTAAATACCAGTAGATGCGTATTTTTTTCCTGATTCCGAATATATATTTAACTAATTTTCGAAAAAAATGTTAGATGCGTCCTACTTTCTTATCCAGTATATTACAGTACGTTTAAATGTTCTATAAGCTTATGTTAATGTGTTGGTGGTTGGTGTGCCTGTCGGTGCACCGAGCAAACATACAATGTTCGCTCGTGTAAGCAGGCACATTTTAATAATTTCTATGAAACTTATTGTTACGCACACATAAAACAAAGAGAATAAGAATTTGAATCGATTTTACTTACGAGTATACATGATATTTTTACAATTTATGCTACAGATTTTTGTAATAATAATATAATATTTATATAATTCTAAAATAAAAATTACTTATAATTTGAAAAACATTTATATATACAAGTACAATATATAATTACGAAAATCGATGAATAATATTTAATTCGAGAAAAAATAATTTAAGAGTTAATTGAAATATTTTTTATTGACTTCAGAGTTCAGACTTCAAATGCGCGTTAATCTTTTAATAATAAATTTAGTAATGACTTTTTCTACCTATAGCTGATTGAGTTTTTCCCAAACCTTTTTGGGAATATTATTTAAAATTATGTGTAGTATGTTTTTTTAAATAAATATTTAAAAAACCATTGCACTTGCATAGATATTTAGTTAAACTTTTACTCCTATTGAAAAACTTTTATTTTAATTTAACACACTAACTTTAATCCATACGAAAACAATCCATTAATTTACTAGCTAACTCTCTATGCATGTATGTATATCTAATGTAGAGATTATAAAGGTGATGATGGGCTTACTTTATCAACTGAAAGTCAAATGAAATGTTCATTAACGACTTATTTGTGGAAGATCTTTGTAAATCATCATTGTAGCGAACGAGAGATAAATACACACACAGCATTGAATTCACATTTGAAATGCGCCACCTTAAACGATATCATGTAACTTAGGTAATGATTATACGTGGGAAATGCTACCTGTCTACTGCGGGCGAGGTGCGACTAATACGACAATACGACAGCGTCAGTAAGTAATGCACCGGTGTCGATGAACAGGAGACAATCACAAACATCGACTTGTGTATATAAACAGGCATGCTAAAGCGCAAAACGAATAATGACGTGACAAATAACAAAAGTATAATGGTTTTATGGCCTACCATCAGGCCAGGGCTTAAAACTTCGCAACGTTTGATGATTGATCGCTTGGGAGAAGTGAAATATTTCGCGAGAGAAAAAAATCATTTTAATTTCATCAAATATCTCGGGCACCCTGAAATATTTGCAAACAAGACCCGGGAACGGGGCTTGACGTAAACAATGGGAAATACTTAATTCGGGGGTAAGAAACGCTGCTGACGCAAATTATACACAGATGTAATGAGGCCTAAAACAATCCACCCGACGTTGATTTATTTCGCTACATTTCTTTGACCCAGCGAAGAATGGAAAAATTCCGATTCTGAAAGAAGGCTTTTCCTGGAAAAGATTTTGTGGTCGAACTAAAAGAAAACTTCAGAGATCGACCGTTAAGAGACTTCGACGATAGACGGTCCGTTAAGAGGACATTCACCTTACCATGGGCTGTCAAATTTAATCAAGATACGAACCGTTTCATATTTAATACCGTCAGTAATTTGCCAATCAATGAATTTCCAATTGTGCCTGCATTTTTTTGGCGAAGTTCAGCTTCGGTAACCTCACAATCGTATTTAGTCGTCCAAACTCGTGACAGGTTCTATCTTATACATAACGAGATGCTACTATCGAAATATTTAGCTAGGAGTGTTATATTGCCCGAGTTTTATCACTTTTGTTTCTGTTTACAAACTGTCGGCCCCTGTGATTTTAAAACGCAAAGTTCAGAAAATCCGAAGTTTGATTAATTAATGAAAATGAGAGAAAAACAAAACGAAAATGACTACATAAATCAAGAATATTTTAAGAATGTAAAAATCTTTATAGACAAATTAAATAGGCACTAGACTCAACCCTCTAGAGAGTTTATCTATCAGTCACGACCTAAAAAACATCGATGCTTGAACTAACTGGTACAAGAAGTATAGTAAAATAGTATAGTAAAATTGAAACAAGCGTTTTAAGGAGGTGTCTAGTAAGTTAAATAATTAAATCAGCTGAATCTCACCCACATCAAAAAAGGTTTCAGCTCTTTAAGTATGATATAGTCAACACAGGCAGAATGGTGAACGTTACAGTGAGTAAAGTGGCCACTTAAAACAGCCAATCAAAGGTCGTAATCCTTGTGCATGCTTAGAATTTAATATTCCCTTCTCAAAAACGTTTAACCTCTTTGTTGCAATAAATTGAGATCACTTAAATTAGTCATAATTTGGAATAATCATTAATTGATTTGATGGTTTTATAGACCCGGTTTTCAAAAATAAATGTTGTTAAATTCCTTATTTCATTTTTCCCTTTCAACATCTAATGGTGCATAGGGCACTGCATTAGTACACCAATCGCAGCGTATCTCAATCATTTTTGTTACGTGAAGGTAATATAATCAGTCTTGCGGTTCAGGTACCAGTCCAGGGACTATGAAATATTCCAATATGAAAACACCGTTTTTAAATTTCGGGAATCGAACCCGAGACCAATCACCACAAGGCCGACATTACTTATACCTATAATCATCCTGGATTCCATGCAAGTCGATAACATTTGTTTGTCTTTGTTTTTTCTTTTATTATTTCGTTTCTAGTTTTATGTTACTCTATATCATAGTCTTTTTCATTATAATAAACAGGTGTTCTTTAAAACCTGTCACATCCGAAACCACGATGATCAGTATGGACAAGGAGACGTATTAGCATATTAAAAAAAATATTTACAGCAAAGAAAATTAAAAAATATATATATTTATAATAAACAAATGGTTGGTTACTTCTGCAGGGAAGGAGCGAGAGGGGCGCGGCCGCGCGGTTGACGGAATATCAGACTCCCCCCTTCTCGTTTCACCCCTGCAGAGGTAAGCAACTATTTGTTTTTTTTAATATTTTATTTTTATAAATTTTATTCGTTTATAAAATTTATTTTAATGTGCCAATATGTCTCTTTGCTCATACTAATTATCGTGGTTTCAGATGTGACAGGGTTTAAAGAACAACCTGTATGTACGTTTAAAATGAAAAGAAAAAAAATGTTCTTCAGAATTTTCATTAGATTTTTTTTATTGGCACAGTATAAACTCATTTTTTAAATTATTGTCAAACAACATCTCAGGATGTGTTATACGTAATTTCCCTTGGATTTAATGCAGTAGGTTTAAGTATAAAATAGTAGTTCCCGGGGAAGATTCGGAGGTTATTCGCCAACCGTTAGGGGTTGAAGATGTGGTATTGAACCGAGTCCGGAAAACTAGGCCAGTTTAATGTCACAAGGCTAAACTAACACATATTATCCTCTCTGCGTTTATACTTCAGACAATGGAAATCAAGTATCATCTTTATTTGGTAAAATGTTGGAGAAATTCTGGTGCTTAGAAGGGGAAATACGAGTAGATCAAATTACGAAAACAACTATTATATTATTTGATATTGATTTATTATTTAACTACTTTGCGAATCATCATCATCATTCGCCTTCCGCATTTAATGGTACATAGGGCACTGTATTGTCAAACCAATTGCGGGGTTTTTTTTTATATGAAGGTAAAATAGACGACCACCTATTTAAATAAATATTTCATGTCAACCATGTCGGGAATCGAACGAAGCCATCGCGGGAGATCGCATTCGACTACATCTGAACGTAGTTATTTGTCAAAAATATTCTAACTGTTGTGTAGATTTGATTATTTACTCTTTTCACAAAGGTGATATTATCTTAGTTTCACTTGCATATGGCAATTGATGCGTTTGAGATTGATTTGTTTGAAAAACGGCCGTAATACGAGGTGAGATAGTACAAAGTAATTTTGCAGCATGACAACGCTCGGCCACACAACATACTTGGACTCGAGACGGTATACGTATGCTGCCAGAAAGAAAGAAAAGAATGTAGTAGTTAGCGATGGACAATACATTCAATGATATGTTCTTTACTATTTGTTTTTTAATAAAGCATTATTTACCTGAAAAAGCAGCTAAAACTTATTTGTGTCCCCAATACATTTTGTATATTTTTATTTAAAAAATTATATATATTTAAAAAGAAATATTAGCGTTCTTATAATATACCCAAATATTTCAATTTTGGTGATCATTTTCAAAGAGTTATAAAAAATCACTATTAGAAAATGGAAATCAAGTTGGGGTAGAGTGGGGTTCGAACCTCGGACTTCTGATCTGTGAATCCGCAACACTAGCCACGGGACCACAACCCGATTCATCATTTGTCGATACAATTCCACATGTATATATCTTCAATTACAGAATTACTTAAAAAATATAAAATAACATTTGGCATTTATAAGTAAGCTGGATAAATATATATTTTTTAAAGTACATGTGTACATATAAAATATTGGGCCTTACAATAAACTCGGCGTAAAGTTACTCTCAAGTATAGTGGTATAATTCGGATAGGAATACCATCCTTATTCTATCACCATAATAAGGATGGTATTTCCATCCGAATTATACCACTATACTTAAGTGTAACTTACTAAGTTTATGAGCAAGGCCCATTGTTTAATAAAATTCATACATAAAAGATTATTCGCTAACGCCGAAAAAGAATCATGAAATACGTCAATCCTGCTATTTCGGAAGTATATATTATATTCCTGACTCAGTCAGGCTAAGGGTGTATGGTATGTTGCATTGCTTGAAAATGAAGGCAGTTTGAATACGAGTATATCCTGATGTACGATGTTCATAATCACGCATTAATTTGTATTTTATTTGAGGCTAGTATCTACTTACAGTTTATTAAATTGTAGAGAAATTTTATGTCATAAACAACAAGGAGTTTTGTCAGGGTATCAACATGAAAAAGTTAGAAGTTCCTCGTAATTGAGCACCGTTTTCACAGACCTAGATATTTAATCTACAAAAATAATAAAATTCAGAGTTTTTTTTTATGACAAAAAATAATTACTTGAATTTTGTCAAAAACAAGAATACTGCTTTTAAAAAATTTTACATTCTAACCAATGAACTGGAAATCAATAATACGTAAAAATTGGAAATACATATTCACTTAAAAATCCCAACTTTTAGAATTTTCACAAAAACGAGATATCTACATATTTTGTGATATGACGAATGTATAGAAAAGTTGATCTGTGTTAGAAATATAACATGAAAGTTTACTTTTGAGTGGAATCATTATTAACGGTTTTTTATACTTTATATGCCTACATATACGTATGTATAGGTTATATTATTTCACAATTATGTAGGTTAGAAATTAAAACATGTTTGAGAAAATGAAGGCAGTTTTAATAAATCTCAATTGAGTATTTTAATTATTTTTTTTGTTAAACTTTAAATATGATTATTTTGTAGGGATTTTTTTATTGAAAACAACACGGCTGTGGCGTTTTATCAGGGAGTCAAAACGAAAGAGTTAGAAGTTGCTCGTAATTTAGATTTTGGGTTAGAAATTTAATTGCACCATTAGTTGCGTATTTGCGCATAATGATACTTTAGCGGACTTATTGCTGAAAGCAATATCTTCCAGCCAACTAAAAAAACAGACTAGTCAAAAGAAGAGTTGATCAAAATTTTTTAATAATAAAAGAAAATAAATTTCAAAATATATCCATGAAAAAAAAAATTGTTAAAAATAACAGCTGTTTTTTAATGGGCAGATAAGGCCTGCACATATTAACTTTAAAAAAGGTGCATTTTGCTATACATATTAAAGGACGAGGAATGTGGAATCAGATAATGAATTTATAAGGAGAGAGAAAGAGGAACCAAAGAAAGAAAAGGGAGATATTTAAAAAAACTATAAAATACAGGGAGTTCAGGATTCTAAGAATATAATATAGTAATGTTTCAGGCGTTTCTTGAAGGTGGCTAGAGAAGGTGCGTTTTTTGTATGAAGAGTTAGCTCATTCCAAAGTCTAGCAGCTTGAATGGAAAAGGAATAGCTGAAAAATGATGTGCTTTGTCGAGGAATGGAAAGTGTTCTCTCCTGAGAAGAGCGAAGCGAAAGACCATGATCAGAAAGGTAAATGAAATTCTCAGCACGACCCTCAGGCGAATGTGTGGTAAAACGATGTATGATAGGTGCACAAATGTCGAGATCCGTGAAGTGTGTAAGGCTGAGACATGCATTATTGACAGAATCAAGAAAGGGGTGCTGCGTTGGTTTGGACATATAGAGCGAATGGACAGCGAAAGAACGGCTAAAAGGATCTACGATGCAAATGTTGATGGATGCAGAAAACGAGGAAGACCGAGAAAGACATGGCACGATCAAGTCCATCAAATAGTTGAAGATGGACATGTCAAAAGTAGGAATAATCGACGTGCGTGCATGAGAAGTAGAATGTATGAATGTAGAGGAAGCGAGGTCTGTAAGCCAAGATAGAGTGTTATGGCGTTCTATTCTCTCTGCCTACCCCTACGGGGAAACGGCGTGATGGTTTGTTTGTTTTGTTGTTTGTTTATATAAACATTTGAAAATTACAACAAAATTGATGGTTGCACCAAACATCCTCATTTTGTTAAAAAACAACACTAAATATACGTTACATAAATACTTGAGCAAGGAGATCATTTGTCTACCTTAATTAAAGTGGTCGTAAATAAACATATTTGTTTCCATTAAATTTTCGACATGCGATAGTCGTTTTTAATCAGACTAGACGAGCCGAGAACAAAGTAAGCTAATTCCCCGTTTCTATTTTAAAATGTTTTTCTTTACAGTTTAATCCATGAGACGTTTTGTGCTTAGGGTCCATGACGTAGGTGGCCATCTGGCGCGAGTCTGGACTCTGGACAGAGGCCAATAGGCCATACCGGGCCTACGATTACAATGGGACGAGGATAATTGTTATCGATATTCGTCGATGTAAAAAAATACATATTCGAGTTAAAAATACCGCAATGGATTTAATATAATTATAAATATTTTGACCCCAGTCACCGATAATAACAATGTCAGAAAATGGGAATCAAGCTGTGGTAGAGCGGTGATAAAATATTGATCCAAAGTCTGCAGCACTACCATGGGACTACAACCCACTGTCATAAATATTTTCCAACCAACCTAAATTAGACTGGTGTCAAGTAGGTTAAGATTTGTACAGACCGATTTTTTATAAATTTTCGAAATTGCTATTAAAGGCGTCTTTTCTAATTTGACGTAATTTGTTCTGGGGATTAAACGAAAAAAAAACTATTATCAGAAACTACAATATAACCTTGGAGTGACGTCATAGTTTCCTGGTATTTTACCGCCCTTAGTAAGAAAGTTAATGATCCGACACAAACATAATTTCAAACAAACTTGAAATTAGGTACTTGAAATTCGGTCCAGGCAAAGCCCTTTCAGCTACAAGTCTAGTTAGAACAAAATATTTAAAAAAGGAATCAATTTATAAAAACTGTTACGTTAATTTCTTACAACCATCTAATAAAAGTAAAGGTCTCATGAATATAATTTTAGTTTCAAAACGTACGCGAGAAAAAAAATGGGACGAAAATAGAACTAGCAATAATATTGCTACAATAACATTTTTTTTGTAACATACTTTTCTATGTTTATCGGTTTCAAGACGTTCTCGTCTTTTTTTGAAAACACTAATTTCCGGGTCGAGGTGTGTACCCAGTTTATTCCAAAATTGACATTTTGAAATACAGCAAAAAAATGTGTTTCCTACATTCAATTAAATGTAACTATGAGTTAGAGAAGAAAGTGAAATTGTGGATTGGAATAAAAGGGTGCTTTTAAAATAAGAACGGAGAGGTAATAGGGAATGTCTAAGGAACTCTGCATTCCAGGTGAACTACCTGACAGACGTCTTACGCTTAGATCAGCTACATATACGTCGAGAGGAAAAGTTATTATACCTCTACGCAAACAGCACATTTAATTCGGCGAACGCGCATTTGCGGTCGCAGGCCCTACGGCATGGAATGCTCTCCCAGCAGAGGTGCGAAACTGTAAGAGTGAAAAAATGTTTTGGAAAAAACTTAAAACCCCTTGTTCTCTAAATCATTTTAATAAATCCTTAGCATGTGATGACAAAGTACGTTGTTTATCTTAAATTACAAATTTAAAAAGTTGAAATCAAATTGATGTCTTTATATAATCACTTTGTAAAGCGCCCTTGAGATATTATATTACGAAAATAGCGCTGTATAAGTTATACATAATAATAATAATAATAGTAAACCAAGAACTTTTTGAAGTTGAAATTTTTCACGAATGTGAATAAAAAAAAACGTTTGCGTTAAAATTTAACAGATTTTTGATACTTTTATTTTATTATTGTTTGTGTTACACTGTTACCAAATAAATCAATGTCTCTCAAATGAATAAATAATTACTAATGAAATTGTTAGAATGGGTCCCGCAATAAGACAGGAAATTATCACTCTGGAGGAATATCTCATTTGACATACTGTTCATATAAAGGATTTTTCAAAGACTCTTTTAGTGTTTATAAAGCTCCTTATAATCAATAATTTCATTCATAAATTTCGTTTTCAATATTCGAGGTCTCAGAAAAGCCATATTGTTCGGTTGGTAATTAATTCAATCATACAAATATACATACAAGTTTTAAATACAAGTATAAAAAAAATATTTAAAAATGCGATAAAACGACATTTGAATTTTTAAAATATGGCACAGATCTATGCGTATATGAAGTATATTTTTAATGAATTAAAATATATTTATAAACATAAAAAAGGCTACTGCAAATTTTAAGTGAAATTGGGATTACATAGAACGCGCAGAAAAGTACAATTCAGGCGTTTGATTGATGCGACAGCCGTAGAACCGTGTCGGGTACCCGCTACTCGGGGGCGGGAAGTGATTGACCTTCGTAGGCGAACCTTCGCAAGTATTCCCGCCTAGGGCGGATCTAATTATAGTATACGTTACGGGAAGCACCACGAGAGATTATCCGAGCAGCTTACATACTCGGAAAAATCACTTTCGCAAAATATGACCAACCACAAACGGTGGCCGAAATTACGAGAACAAGTGACTAGTATATAGGTATAATATATTCTATTACATTTTTTTTTTGTTACATTACTATAATTCGAAAATTTATGTTTTAAGATTATCGAAATTGAACAAAAAAGTATTAAATACAAGACTTAATATACATACATGTATATACGTATATTAATTTTTGAAATAATGAAGTCATATTTTGCTATAACAGGCTTAAGTCGGGACACGAAAATAATGATTAATGAGGAACTTCAGCCCTACATTGGGTACAATAAATGTTTTCTTGGGTGCGGTATAAGTTAGAGCATTAAATTGAATGCAAAGTTTCTTGAAAATATACGAAAACAATAATAAAAACGAACACCTTTGAACGACGTCACTAGTTCAAATAAATCAACCAATGATAAGAGAGTTATGGAAGATTACCGTTTTATTTGCCGTCGATGGACCAATGGGCAGAACTGATCGAGAATAAGCGAAAGAGAACCACTGACGTCACACGCGGAGTTATTTAAAAAATCAAAGAGCTGATAATACGATATATAAAAATTGAAAAAAAATATATTTTGGCCCAATTAATATTTTTTTTAAAACCACTGAAATACATATACATGTATATATTTTTTGTATTTAAATACCTGCATTAAAAAAACGACATATTTTAATTAATTTAAAACGAAGCTACAGAACCGTTACCAGATAATTTTTATGACAGCCTATTAAGAGTTAATAATAATAAAAAATAACACACATAAGTCATCGACTCTAATGTATGGGAGCGAAGTATATAATTGGAAATATAACTATGAAAGTAGGTGGAATGCTGTCGAAATGCGATTCTTCAGGCGAAAGTGTGGTAAAACGATGTATGTATCTATGCAAAGTTGAGCATTATTGACAGAATCAAGAAAGTAGTGCTGCGTTGGTTTGGACATGTACAGCTAATGGACAGCGAAAGTAAGACTAAAATGATCTACGATGCGAGTGTTGATGGATGCAGAAAACGAGGAAGACCGAAAAAGATATGGCACGATCAAGTCCATCAAATATTTGAAGATGGACATGTCAAGAGTAGGAATAATCGGCGTGCGTGCATGAGAAGATGTATGAATGTAGAGGAGACGAGGCCTGTATGCAGATACAGAGTAATATGGCGTTCTACCCTCTCTGCCTACCCCTATGGGGGAACGGCGTGATGGTTTGTTTGTTTGTAATAAGTCGTATAATTTACGTATGCATAATATAATGCATATTATAAAAACATAAATATTTTCTGTGTTGCTATGTCAAAAGTTGACAGGTGATTTTATAAATAAAAAAGTGTCCTCCACACAAAACGATAAAGGTGAAAAAAAATAAAAGCCTCACAATAAAACGCCAATGACAGGTCGTATGCCCTGTAAATGCCTAGAGATCCATATTCCGTTCTCAAAAATGTTTTCCCTCCTTTTTGCAATATATTTCGATCTTGATAACTCCCTAGACCCTAGGGTGTGAAGGCCAGCCATGTCCACTAACATTTGGATATTTGTATTTAAAATGCTGTTGACTAAACTAACGGTAGCAATAAATTATATTAACATAATGATAATAAAAATAAGTATAAAAACTTTTAAATGTTTTCAAGCGTAACCTAGTAAAGCTAGGGTTTCCTAGGACAGCGGTGCCCGTATTTTAACGGCCGTAGTGAACGGTGATGCAGTAGATAGCCGTCGTAAAGTCGACTAGAGAGTGGTTTCCTAGGAAAACGGTGTTAAATGGTGTTGATAACACCGTTTTCCTAGAAAACCACACTCTAGTCACCGTTACGACGACTGTCCACTGCATCACCGTTCACTACGGCCGTTAAAATACGGGCACCGCTATCCTAGGAAAACCTAGCTTTTGTGAAATAATTCAGCCATATAAATCTCACCCACATCGACAAAGGTTTCAGCTGTTTTACTTCACTCAAGTCATCGTTTAATGTGTATAATATAATATACATACTTTTATTAAGTTTATATGTGCAAGCATTATTCCCCACTAAAAAACAACCGTTATTTCTAATATTGTAGCTTTTGATATACATTATGTGTTTTTAGTACAAGTTTTTGACCAACTCCTCATTTGATAAGTCTGTTTTTTGGTCGGTTGGAATTATTTATCGCTTTTAGCAATAAGTCCGCCAAACTACTTATTCATTGTACTTGAAGATTTAAATAAATAGATAATAGTCAATAGATATAAAAGTTAATGTGGATTTTTAAACATAGGCAGAATGGTGATCGCTTCACAATGTGTAAAATGGCCGCTTAAATCAGCCAATGCCGGATCGTTAACGCTGTAAACGCCTTGACTTCCGTATTCCTCCTCAAAAATAATTTCCCTCTCTGTTGCGAAAGATTTCAATCTTGTTAACTTCCTAGGGATAAAATCCAGCCTTCTCTTTATGTGTTTATACTATAATGTTATATAATATAATGTTTATACATTGAAATCAACAAAAAAATGTTGATTTCAATTTCATTGATGTAGTGGACTATTTAGTACGATACACGAAAGGTAATTTGAATTGATTGATTTTTTTATCAAACCTAGAAAAGCAACTAAACATTATCTTTAATTCTATAAAATAAACACATTTTGACAATAAAATGTGCAATGCATCCCTATTTAGCAATAATTGATAGCCAATAAACGGGTTAATTAAATTCGGTCGATCTCCGATAGTGAATGTAATTCATTTAAATACGAACAGGGTATCCACAAAGAGGCTTCCGGATTCCGAACAAATTTGTCGAGACAGGAAATACTATGCCTTTTATGTAACGTCACTAAAGAATCGATTCCACAGTGCATTATGCGCGATTCATTCATTCGATAAAACAATTTAATTGATATAAAACTAAAGTTTATATTTGAAGCACTAACTTTGTGGTTATTCATTATCATAAAATAAATAAAACAACTTTGTTTTTAACCACTAATTTTTATTTTTCACCGACCGGTTTCAAAGCAAACAAGCTTCTTTGTCAAGGTTTACGGAACTAATGAATTGATTCCTTTTTATTTTATTTCTATCATGTTCACTAAATACTACACGTGAGGACCCAATAAATTAAGTGGTTTTTCTGAATTTTTCTGAATTCGCAAATCATCTGATAGAAAATAATCATAACTTCAATAAAGACACTGGATAAAAAGTACTTCATGTTGAAAATAAAATATTAAAATTAGACAACTTAGAAATCTTAGAAATTAAAAAAGCGATTCGTAATAAGAAAACAATAATTAATAACCAATTAAACAATATTTCTTTTAGTCCTCTCCTGTCTTAATTCGAAAATAATGATATCAGATTACCACCCGTGTAAGAAAAAACCACTTGATTTATTGGGTCCACGTGTAGTATTTAGTGAACATGATAGAAATAAAATAAAAAGGAATCAATTCATTAGTTACGTAAACCTTGACAAAGAAGCTGGTTTGCTTGGAAACCGGTCGGTGAAAAATAAAAATTAGTGGTTAAAAACAAAGTTGTTTTATTTATTTTATGATATAAAACTGTTAATTAAAACAATATCGATAGGTTAGCATATTAAATATGGAAAGCTATTGTAATAGGAGCTAGATCTTAACCCATTATAACTCAACTTCCTTAATATAATAAAAAAATCCCAAATGTTTTGATAGCTTTTTGCAAATAATGTAACACGTATTTTTTAGTTTTCAAAATGAAAAAAAGGTAGAAAACAGAAGTGTGACATTTGTGAAACATTGTGTTACAATGCCTCGAAGTATTCTTAATTGTCAAAGAAATATATTTCAACAATTGTTTTGCTTATTTTAACAATTCGCCAAATGTTCACGAATAAATATTTTTTTAGATTTTTTAGATATTTCAAATACGCGTCCCTGTCAGTTTCACAGCGAGTAAATCGCAACCAAGATCATCATGTAATTATCTGTTTATGAGAAAATGTACTTCAATTGCATTAAATGGCGCGTATGATTTACTTACGAGAATAATTTTGCAATCAGATTATTTTTGTAGTTCTATTACAAAAATACACGAAGTAGTAACATTTTTCTTCTTAATGGTGGCAGTCTGACCGTCACGGCCTCTTACGTAGATCTGTTGTGATGGGTTTCCGTAAGTTAATTCTCGCCCTCCGAGCTGGGCTACAGAGTGGAGGGCGAGAACTCGCATATCTTCAGGATTAACCGATGGTCTCCCCAAGTTCGGATTCTTGTGACATACCTCACATCAGCATCGTCCGTTCTACAAAACCCATATCTATGTAGAAGTTTCAAAAAATATATTTCTAGCAAAGTGTTAAAAATATAAATATAATAAATTTACACAGGCAACAAATAATGACAGGCGCCGGGGAGCAGTTGGTCAAACGGTCAACTGTGAGACTGATGTCGTGGGTTCGATAGCCTCCAGTTGCAAGGAGAAAAAAATTCAAGATTTTTTCTCGAACTGTCTTAGTGGTCTTCCATAGCAGCTATTTTCCGCCCGTTAACAAGCCCCTAAAATAGAGGCAAAGCGGCTTTAAAATTTAATTTGAAGTATAAATTAATCATGTAATGTACACGAAGTGACGCAATTCGAGAGTTGCAAGATAGACAAATAAAATGTCACAAATTAACCAGTTCAGTATGCGAAATACGTTAGGAAGTTACCGTATCTGCAATGTTTGCTTTTCCACTAAAGATGACTTCGGCAAAGCGACGAAGCTCGTGAAGGGATTCGGAAAACAAATAAGTTCGTACCGAGTTTGAGTTTTATACTGGCACGAGTAGGTACACAAATACATATTATAATATATGTAGGTACTGTACCTGGAATATAAAAATACGCATTGCGAAACACACTGCGACATTATTTGGCGTGTATTTATTGTTTCTTGATCAAATAACAGGTACAAAGCTGAAAATAGACAAAATAATTTGTTTAGTGGTATTAGAAAGATTTTTTTTTCTTGAACACAAGACGTGTCAGAGTCTGCCCGTTATTGATAAAGATTACAGCAGTTATGTGTGTAAAAAAAAAACAGAACCCTGAATAGGCATTTTAGACTGGATGGAGAGTTTCAGGTAAAAATTCCGAGAAAAGAAATCGAAAGGAGATAAATCCGCCTCTTCGGGACCTCGTGAGTACGTTTGCCTAGTTATGAAGTCCCGTGTTCGATTCCCGATAAAGTTTACATGAAATATTTGTTAAAAAAGTGTTTATCCAGCGCAATATCTCTTCTTGCCTACGCGTATTTTATTTATTTATCTATTTTTATTTGGGAAAAAAACAAGTTTTTACATATATTGTATAAAAAAAATAAAAATACATATGAACGAAAATTGTGAAAACAGTCAATAAAATTTTTCCACAGTGGTGTAAGATATCGATTAAGTACATTATCGGTATCAAAATAAAAGCAATTAACAATTGTTAGGCACTTAGAAACTTGCAAATAAAAAAAATAAAAAAATACATATACTTATTTACAGTTATAAAAATAAAGTTAATAGAAATAAGATAAATTTAAATTTAAAGAATAAGAAAAGAAAAAAGTTATTTAAAAATAATGTAAAAGGTATAAATATAAAATAATGAACATACGAATACATACACAATTACTGAATTTTATTATCAGTAAGTATGATTTACATGGAAAATTATCGAAATACGCTGCGATTGAAGTACTTATTCAGCGCCCTCCGTATCGCTGTTTGCGAAAAAAGAAATGAGGTGGTATCGGAAAATAAAAGTTAAAAAAATTCCAATACACGCATTTGAAGAGAATGTATTTTTTAATGACAGTTTTGCATTTAGAACGCTTCAAAAGACCTAGATACCAAAATAAAGATCTTCTATTATTTTTCTCTGATATTTTCCTTAACCATTTTATTTGTATCATCATTAAATTGTCAAATTACGGTAAGTAGGTAGGAGATTTATATATATCTATACATAATAATATGTAAATGACGGTAATGTAGATTGTACCTAAAAGTATTTATTTGCAGTTTTGTAGGATTAAAAAAATAGTTACAAGCTGTAAACAGTAAACACGAATTATTGAAATGAAATAAAAACAAAACAAAAAGTTGATTTTATTTTGAAAGCATTAACAGATTTTTACAAAATAGCCTCCAAATATTGCGGTCGAGAATAGCTTTAATACCGTTATAAAATTCAGTTTGAAATACCGGAATTGCGACAGATTTTACTTTGGGTAGTAAGTACATAATTCACGATACATTTTCATTGCAATCGCAAAGCCGATGTTGACCCGTTTTTGTATTATTTCATTTTTATACATCTGTATTGAGTTAAGGCAGAAAAAAAATTATTTACATGGAAATAGTTACAATGTGATCATAAAATCAGTGTCAGCACAAAATGTTGAACATAAGATTGTATTTATGTATGTACGTCTCATTCATTGTACTGGATCATGTTATTTTGTGTATGTGTTTGCGCCGTCTTTAACTGGGGTTGAAGCTCCTCGCATCCGTAAGCAAAAATCCTACAAAGTTAAAGAGAAAAATATATAGATGCTAATTAGTCATATTCAAACTATAAAACATCAGTCTGTCGTTATGCGAGTTTTCTACGATCAGTAATCTGTTTGCGTTGTATACATACATTATATAAACACGTTTACCTACACAGTATTATAAATACAAGAGCACTTTTCAAACACATACAGTTTGATGTAATAGAAAAATAGCACATCTACGTACATTTTAGTGTCGCTTCCTTAAGTTACTGTTTTTTTTCAATAGTTAAGACTACAAAGAAATTGGCAAATATGTATAAATCGATTTTCCATTTAATCACAACATTGAAACCGATTTGTAAACACACAAAAGAATAACTCATTCACCGTGATACTGAAGAATCCATTTGATTTGTGAGTAAATTATAAATATGCGTGTTTTAAGGTAAACACAGAAGGTGCCAATATGAAAATAGAGTGATAATGGACTGAGGGAAAATCATATTTCACCCGGAATGCGATAATAAATCTTACGATGTTTTTATTATTCGCCTTGACCTAGAATTCACGGTACGCATCACTTAGAAAATGGAAGTGGAGAAAAATAATGTTG